>NC_091775.1:66907348-67221953 GCF_029378745.1 Bos indicus
ATATGCAGAGTACATCATGAGAAACGCTGGACTGGAAGAAGCACAAGCTGGAATCAAGATTGCCGGGAGAAATATCAATAACCTCAGATATGCAGATGACACCGCCCTTATGGCAGAAAGTGAAGAGGAACTCAAAAGCCTCTTGATGAAAGTGAAAGTGGAGAGTGAAAAAGTTGGCTTAAAGCTCAACATTCAGAAAATGAAGATCATGGTATCCGGTCCCACCACTTCATGGGAAATAGATGGGGAAACGGTGGAAACAGTGTCAGACTTTATTTTTGGGGGCTCCAAAATCACTGTAGATGGTGACTGCAGCCATGAAATTAAAAGACGCTTACTCCTTGGAAGGAAAGTTATGACCAACCTAGATAGCATATTCAAAAGCAGAGACATTACTTTGCCAACAAAGGTTCGTCTAGTCAAGGCTATGGTTTTTCCTGTGGTCGTGTATGGATGTGAGAGTTGGACTGTGAAGAAGGCTGAGGGCCGAAGAATTGATGCTTTTGAACTGTGGTGTTGGAGAAGACTCTTGAGAGTCCCTTGGACTACAAGGAGATCCAACCAGTCCATCCTGAAGGAGATCAGCCCTGGGATTTCTTTGGAAGGAATGATGCTGAAGCTGAAACTCCAGTACTTTGGCCACCTCATGCGAAGAGTTGACTCATTGGGAAAGACTCTGATGCTGGGAGGGATTGGGTGCAGGAGGAGAAGGGGACGACAGAGGATGAGATGGCTGGATGGCATCACTGACTCGATGGATGTGAGTCTGAGTGAACTCCGGGAGTTGGTGATGGACAGGGAGGCCTGGCGTGCTATGATTCATGGGGTCACAAAGAGTCAGACACGACTGAGCGACTGATCTGATCTGATCTGATCTGATGACCCAGGCTTGTGCCAGGGAGTCTTCAAGACTTGAGACTGGTTTACTGGGAGTCTGCCCAAGCGTAAAGATTGTATCGGTTCTCTGCACTTTAGCCCCATATCATTAATGATCAGACACCAGTGTACCTGGCCTATAGTATCTTCACCTTCTCAAAGATTATATATGTGTTTGGGGAAAGAGAAGGATAATTCAGGAAACATGCATTTGAATGTCTGTATATGTTATTCAAAGCTGTGGTTTAAGATGCTCTTTTTTTTTTATGCCATCTAGTGCCCCCTTCTATAAAAAAATCCACAAGTTTCTAGTGGGATTTGAGCCAGAAATGTTTCTGATAACTTCTTTTTTTCCATTAAGCTTCCAGAAACTACTCTTAGTATTCATCTACATACAGGTTACTAGCAATAGATGATGACACATCAGCCCTTTTTGGTAACTTTTGTTTGTTATAGAAAAGGCCTTAAATTCTTAAGAGCAAATAAGCCTGTCAGTTTGATTAAAAAAGTTTTTTTAATCACACAAGGCACATGCTGAAGCATTCTTATGTTCCTTTGTTGTTGTTATTCAGTTGCTAAGTTGTGTCCGACTCTTTGTGACCCCATGGACTGCAGAACGCCACCGTCTTCCAGTTTGCTCAAAATTCATGTCCATTGAATCAGTGATGCTTTCTAGTCATCTCATTCTCTGCCGCCCCCTTCTCCTTTGCTTTCTAGCTTTCCCAGCATCCAGGTCTTTTCCAACAAGTTAGCTTTTTGCATCAGGTGGTCAAGGTATTGGAGCTTCAGCATCAGTCCTTCCAATGAATATTCAAGGTTGATTGATTTCCTTTAGGATTGACTGGTTTGATCTCCTTGCAGTCCGAAGGGACTCTCAGTAGTCTTCTCCAGCACCACAGTTCAAAAGCGTCAGTTCTTTGGTGCTCAGCCTTTTTTATGGTCCAGCTCTCATATTTGTACATGACTAATGGAAAAACCATAGCTTTGACTCGGTGGACCATTGTCAACAAAGTGACATCTCTGCTTCTTAATACACTGTCTAGGTTAGTCATAGCTTTCCTTCCAAGGCGTGTCTTTTTAATTTTGTGGCTGCAGTCACCATCCACAGTGATTTTGGAGCCCAAGAAAATAAAATCTATCACTGCTTCCACTTTTTCCCTTTCTATTTGCCATGAAGTGATGGGAATGAGAACCCCATGAACATGTCTTTTCGAAAATAATAAAATTATTATTTTTAAAAGGGGGTTAATGTTAGTGTCTAAATCATTTTTTCCCCTTGTACTTCACCTGTTGGGAGCCTAAGAAATAATAGTTCCTATTTATTGAAACAGAGAAAATTATCTCTTCAGTTTTATGGCTTATCATTTATAAAATGCCACACATTTTATTATGACCATCTCATTCAGCTTTATCAATGACCCTGAAAAGATTTGTCACTTTGCAGATTAAAAGATAAAGCCTTGAGTGTTTGTTCATGGATCCATAGCCAGTAACTGCTAGCGTTAGGATGGGAACTCAAGCTGATCCAGTTCCAAAGAACTCTGTGCTTTCTAGGTGTCTCATTTATTTTACTATAACAAGGCTATCCCTTAAGTATGAAGTTTGCTGACTTTATGCTTGAGGAATTTTTGGTTTAGTGGATTTGTTTTTCCTTCTAGGGGAGCCAGAGAATGATCTTGGGAGCAAATATATACTATAACCTAGTCAAGGAATTTGAGGGTTTTGGAGGTCTCAACGAGTTGAATGGAACCTGTATTGGTATTGTCCTCTTTTTTTTTTCATATGAAACCTGCTCTTTGCCACATTTAGTGTCTATAGGGGCTTCCCAGGTGGCTCAGTGGTAAAGAATCCACCTGCAATGCTGGAGATGCAGGGAATGTGGGTACAGTCCCTGGGTCAGGAAGATCCTCTGGAGGAGAAAAATGGCAACCCACTCCAGTATTTCTTGCCTAGGAAATCCCATGGAAGAGAACCTGGCCGGCTACAGTCCATGGGCTATAAAAGAGTAGGAAATGACTCAGCGACTAAACAGCAACAATAACAATGTCTATATGGTTTCCTAATACTCCCCTCAACCAATTTGAGGGTTATAGATCGGGGTGGAATAAAAAGACACTTTGGAGAGCCTTTGCAGTACTTTGCCAGGTACTACTAAGTGAATATTTATGTGCAGCCATGTTATGTGTGTTCGTGTGTATTTAGTTGCTCAAGTCATGTCTGACTCTTTGCGACCCCATGGAGTGTAGCCTGCCAGGCTCCTCTGTCCATGGGATTTCCCAGGCAAGAATAGTGGAGTGGCTTGCTGTTTGCTCCTCCAGGGGATCTTCCTGACCCAGGGATCGAACCCACATCTCCTGCATCGCAGGTGGATTCTTTACCACTGAGCTACCAGGGAAGCCCAACAATGTTATGATTAGCGTCTCAAGTCCCTGGATGAGTCTCCGAAAGATGAATCCATAATGTAATTGAATTAGTACACAAGTACACATTTTCCAGTAATACAGACACATAATTTAAGTATAATATATTTTTAATGGAAAAAAACTTTAAGTGGTAATTTTAATTTCTAAGTTGGGGATTAATATACTGTTGTCCTGAAAACTAATTTTTGTATTCATTTAAAAAAATTGTCACTTTTCCTAAAGCCTGAATTGCAAGACATGTTTTAGCAACCAAATTCTTTGTGTCAGAATGATAATTTAATAGCCAGATTATTCTGTCCTCGAAACCATGCCACTGTACACTTCCAGTGATTTGAGAACTCCTGTTTCTGTACACCTTTTCTAACAGTATTATCAGTCATCTTATTTCCTTTTTTTTTTTAAATTTATTATTATTTTTTTAAATTTTATTTTATTTTTAAACTTTAAAATATTGTATTTTGCCAAATATCGAAATGAATCCGCCACGGGTATACATGTGTTCCCCATCCTGAACCCTCCTCCCTCCTCCCTCCCCATACCATCCCTCTGGGTCGTCCCACTGCACCAGCCCCAAGCATCCAGTATCGTGCATCGAACCTGGACTGGCAACTTGTTTCATACATGATATTATACATGTTTCAATGCCATTCTCCCAAATCTTCCCACCCTCTCCCTCTCCCACAGAGTCCATAAGACTGTTCTGTACATCAGTGTCTCTTTTGCTGTCTCGTACACAGGGTTATTGTTACCATCTTTCTAAATTCCATATATATGCGTTAGTATACTGTATTGGTGTTTTTCTTTCTGGCTTACTTCACTTTGTATAATATGCTCCAGTTTCATCCACCTCATTAGAACTGATTCAAATGTATTCTTTTTAATGGCTGAGTAATACTCCCTTGTGAATATGTACCACAGCTTTCTTATCCATTCATCTGCTAATGGACATCTAGGTTGCTTCCATGTCCTGGCTATTATAAACAGTGCTGCGATGAACATTGGGGTACACGTGTCTCTTTCAATTCTGATTTCCTCAGTGTGTATGCCCAGCAGTGGGATTGCTGGATCATAAGGCAGTTCTATTTCCAGTTTTTTAAGGAATCTCCACACTGTTCTCCATAGTGGCTGTACTAGTTTGCATTCCCACCAACAGTGTAAGAGTGTTCCCTTTTCTCCACACCCTCTCCAGCATTTATTGCTTGTAGACTTTTGGATGGCAGCCATTCTGACTGGCGTGAAATGGTACCTCATAGTGGTTTTGATTTGCATTTCTCTGATAATGAGTGATGTTGAGCATCTTTTCATGTGTTTATTAGCCATCTGTATGTCTTCTTTGGAGAAATGTCTATTTAGTTCTTTGGCCCATTTTTTGATTGGGTCATTTATTTTTCTGGAGTTGAGCTGTAGGAGTTGCTTGTATATTTTTGAGATTAGTTGTTTGTCAGTTGCTTCAGTTTCCCGCATGTTCATGGCATTTCTTCCAGTTCGCTTTTCTGCTTCTGAAACGCTAATTTCTATCTTCTTCAATGAAAAGTTATTTTCTGTCATCTAAAGAAAACTTGAAATCGGTAGAAATCCGTGGCTGTAATCTGACGTCTCCCTCTTGGCCTTTTATCTTGCCTGCCATCATTGGGTCCTTTTTGGCCCCACCCCCACCCCCTAAACACACACTCAGCTATCAGTCATCTTAATTTTTGTCAGCATCACAGCCAAAAAATAGAACATATATAGATAACATTGATTTGCAGTTTAGTGATTTGTAGTGAAGTTAAGCATGATTTGATTTTGTTGGCCACTCGTAATTCCCATTAATTACCCATTTATCATTTAGCCTATATTGAGTTGTCTTTTAAATTGACTTAGGGCAGTATCTATTATATATTATGGATTTTGACCTTTGTTTATTATGTATGTTGCAAGTATTTTTTCTTTGTCAATTGGCTTATCTTTAAATTTTCTTATGTCTTTCTTTTCTGGTCTGATAATTCCAGTATCCCTGCCGTGTCTGGTTCTGATGCTTTGTTTCTCAGATTATGTTTTTGTTGTTTGAATTTTCTCTTTGTCAGTTGGTTTATCTTTAAATTTTCTTATGTCTTTCTTTTCTGGTCTGATAATTCCAGTATCCCTGCCATGTCTGGTTCTGATGCTTTGTTTCTCAGATTATGTTTTTGTTGTTTGATATGCCTTGTAATTTTTTCTATTGCCAGCATGCTGATGTGTTGTACTGGGTAAAAGCAACTGTTGCAAAAAGGCCTTTAGTAGTGTGTTGGTGAGGTGTTGGGGGAAAGTGATGGTTCCGTACTCTTTTAATTGGTCTCAGAATCTATTCCTCTGGGCTGTGAACTTCACTAGTGGCTGTTAGTTTTTTTTTTTTTAACCCCTTTTAGGTGGGACAGGATGACTAGAATGGACTGGAGTTGTTTATTTCCCTTCCCCAGGTCACCTAGGTTCTGATAATATCCCAGCAGGTTAGGTTTGGTTACCTAGTTTTCTCTAAGGGTAGGCTTTGTTAAGAACTAGAGTGCTCTGGCGTATTTTAAAATGGTTGCCTTTCCCTCTCTCTCTGCTGGAAGCATCAAGGGATTTTTCTCTGATACTTGCTGTGGGAATGTTTGGGGTTCTGGAGGTAAATGTGACGGTATTTTGGGGCCTCCCCTCTCTGTGACTGGGTCCTCCTGGAGTTTCTAACTCTCAGCCTTGTCCACACTCAGCATACTCCAAGACTTTTTCAGGTACAGTGTAGAGTCTCCCCCCTGACACTGGTTCCTCCTGCAGTTGTGGTGTTGAGATTCCCAGTTTCTGTCTCTCCAGTTTGGGGACAGTCACTATACTTTTGTCCTCCCCTCACTTATGGATCCTGGAAGAGTAGTCCATTTTTCAGTCTGTTCAGCTTTACATGCAGAACTGGAAATGAAAGTCTTAATCTTTTTTCTTATTTTGTTTTGAAAAGAGAAAGATAAGCTAGTAAACCTCTGTGTAGAATGCGTAGGAGTTTTCATCTCTTTTCCCTTCTCTGCCCTTCTCTTTATGGGTAGTCACTTGTTACAAAAAGGCATTTACTAGTAGTGGCCTCTGAGAAAAACTACTTTTAGTAGTACTGTTGAGAAAAACTCAACATGCAAAAAGACTAAGATCATGGCATCCAGTCCCATGACTTTATGGCAAATAGATGGGGAAACAGTGGAACAGTGACAGACTTTATTTGCTTGGGCTCCAGAATCACTGCAGATGGTGGCTGCAGCTGTGAAATTAAAGATGCTTGCTCCTTGGAAGAAAAGCTATGACCAACCTAGACAGCGTATTAAAAAACAGAGATGTTACTGACAGAGGTCCATCTAGTCAAAGCTATGGTTTTTCCAGTAGTCGTGTATGGATGTGAGAATTGGACTATAAAGAAAGCTGAGCGCTAAAGAATTCATGCCTTTGAACTGTGGTGTTGGAGAAGACTCTTGAGAGTCCCTTGGACTGCAAGGAGATCCAACCAGTCCATCCTAAAGGAGATCAGTCCTGAATATTCATTGGAAGGACTGATGCTGAAGCTGAAACTCCCAATACTTGGGCCACCTGGTGCGAAGAACTGACTCATTTGAAAAGACTCTGATGCTGGGAAAGATTGAAGGTGGGAGGAAAAGGGGACGACAGAGGATGAGATGGTTGGATGGCATCACCAACCTGATGGATGTGAGTTTGAGCAAGGTCCGGGACTCGGTGAAGGACAGGGAAGCCTGCTGTGCTGCAGTCCATGGGGTCACAAAGAGTCGGACACGATTGAGCGACTGAACTGAACTGAACTTGTTGAGTGGTGGCGTTCAGTTGTTCAGTCGCTCAGTTGTGTCCAACTCTTTGCCACCCCATGGACTGCAGCACACTGGGTTCCTTGTCCTTCTCCATCTACCAGAGTTTGCTCAAACTCTTGTGTGTGGAGTTCGTGATGCCATCCAATCATTTTGAGGTTGTTGTATTGAAAAAGCTTTTGAAACCACATTGAGTATCCACAAAAGGACTTTGTGATTTGCCGTATGTGACAATGTGGAAAGTCAGCATGAAAGCCAGATATTTATGGTCCTTCAAAGAACGTTCTGAATATACTATTGATATTTTCCCTTTGGTTATTGAAACTGTGAACTTTTAACTGTGAAACTGTGAACTTTCAACATTTAACTGTGACTAGATCTTTTCTCAGGATTTATTTTGTTTCTGTCACTGCTACTAAAATTATCTTGTCTGAACTGTAATGCTAATATTCACTTTGAGTGTCTACTTTGTGCAAGAAACATTTCTGTTTTGTTGGATATCTCTTTTCTTATTCAGAAGTGTCATCTAGGTGGGGGTTGGGCCGTGGGTAGACCCAGATCTTATGTTTTGTGGCAAGGATCTTGAGACAGTAGTCAACTCCTGTTACTAGAAAGAATCTACTTTGTCTGACACCTCATTTCCCTCCTTCACGGGCTTCAGCTCTACTTTCCAGCCTTTCAGATTGTAGTTTTTATCTAGGCTATCTATTCTTACTCCTTTTCTCTTTCTTTGCTCTATGTATATGTCAGTAGTATGAATATCTAGATGACTCCCAAATACCAGTCATCAAAGTCAATTCGTTCTCACCTGAAAAACAAGCTAAATGTCTTTCATGTTCTTGGCTTGGGCAGGAATGAGCTGCAGACAGAAATGCAGCTTGTCACCAAACCAAAGAAGGGGAAAGTTTGTATATGATTTGGGGGAAGGATAGAATTTAGGTTAAATTTAAGTGAAAAAATATATATTGACCTAAAAGCAAAGAGGAACTAGTTCTGGGGCGCTTATCTGTTTGGTAACTGCCAGAGTGGAAGTGTGAGCTTCCTGAATACATGCAGTTCACGTGCTTTAGGCCAAAGTAGAATTTATAGCTCCCTCTATATATGTGGATTGTCTTGAGTCAAAAAATGGAAGTTTTCATCTCAGATCCCCTTTTGACCCTCCTTGGCCAGATCACAGGAGATGTTACTAAACATTGTTGATATCTGCACTGCTGACATGTTCTCAAAAATTGAGATACACCCTCTGTGTTTTCTTAGACTTCTAACTTTATTGAGGCTTTCAATGGCAAAGTCAAAGATCTCTCTTGGTAAATGTCACATTGCACTTGGAAATATGTGGGTTATTTTCAAATATCTTTCGATACTGATTTCTAACATAATTCCACAGTGATAAGAGAACAAACAGACTCTATTTCAGTACCTTTAGACCATGGAATTTTTGCACTTTGTTTTATGTCCATGGGATCTTCCAGTGTTGCCTAGTTTATTGTCTGGGAACTTGAACAGAACTTGTATCCCACTGTTGTGTGAAAACTGTAGAAGTCTTAATTATGTTGAATTGGTTCTCATAGTGATTTTCAGGTCTACTGTATTCTTCTATTTCTCTTTATATTCATTCTATTAATTTTGAGAGTTTGATGTTGAAACTCCAACTAAAAAATCTTAATCTACTTAAAAAATAATATATAGTGGAACTATATGTAACCTTGTTCTGTATTTTCCAGATCTCCTGTAATTGTGTTATCATACTTTCATAATTTAAAAAAGAAAGAAGAAAAAAAATGAGAGTGGTTTTGGTAATCAGCAACATTGTATCCTTTTCTTTTTCTTTTTTTGTAACACCTGCTGTGTTATCTGGTAAGATGGCATCCATGCAGTAGCATTAAAGACTAGTTACCAGGGAACTTATGATTGATTGTAATACAGATTCAAACAGAAAGACTGGAAAATTTTCAAAAGTCATATTGATCCTAGTTTTCCAAATGATACTGTGATGTTTTGGAACTACAACTAACTTGTGGTTTACTTTCTAAATCTTAGTTGCCACAGGTATACCAATACCCAAATCAGATAAAATTTGGCTATGTTCAGCAGAACTGATATCTCTAGAAACAAGGCCTTAGGAGAACATTTTATTTGACAGTTCCTATTATTTGCTGGGGGAGCGTTTTAGACAGATGAAAGGCGTGTTCTGTTTATAGTTGACCCCAGGGTAACAGTGTTGGGACATGGGTTAGGATTTAGAGTTCTGAGAAATTCCTCCTGTCTTAGTAGTTTTAGTTTCTAATAGATTAATTTTGTTATTACAGAGTTTATGGTAGAAAAGTGGCACATGTGTTTACAGGGAAGCCGTATTTAAAGGTAGTTTACCTTGAGTTCAGTGAATGCCAGAGTCAGCTTCAGAGCTGCATCCTTTGTAGGTTTGAGGCCATTGTTCTTTACACACACACATCCCACCTGACCCCACCCCACATATACCCTTTATTTGCTATTATGGGGCAGTGCCTCTTCCACTAATTTTTTCTGATTGCTGTATCGGTCAGTATCTTTACGAATAGGTCCTTGAAACTTAGAGGCTAAAGGATCTTTGGTTTTTTAATCTGAAGTATCGTATGTTTGTTTTAGTTTGTACTTTGTCAGTTTTCTAAAGGTCTTCTCACATTTTCAACTGCTGTGTTGGAAATTATCTAAATTTGCAAATTTCCAATCCTTTTTTTTTTTTTTTTTAATCCTGTATTTTAGATGTGAGCCTGTTAAGAAAAAGAAGGACAGGTTCTTTTTACATTATCTGTTGGGCCTGTCCCACAATACAGGTTGCACACCTTGATGCCAGTTTCTTATGTTTCCTATTTATTGTTCCATTCCTTGCTTTCAGCCTTGAGTTTTAGTCTGACTTTTAAAGGAAAGGCATCAGAAAAGGCCTGTGTATCACTCTTGTTTTCTTGCTTTTTCTAGTCCCTTGCATTCCCTAGTCTCCTGTGAAGTGTTTTGTACTTTCTTTTTTTCTGTTTTTCCAGCCAGTTTTCAACACTTATTCATCTGAGAGGCTACAAGTAAATGGAGTCATTAATATAAGCCTGGGATTCCTGGACAGTGTCTTAACAGAATGAAATCCAATAGCAGCCATTAGTCTCTCTGCCTTATGGTTTTGGAAAGTTTTTTATTATGACTGTTAACCTGAACTGTACCTTACTTTAGTTTCCATTGGTTTATCTACCATTGTAGCAGTCTTAAGTGGGTCTGGGCCATTCGTTGTTTTCTTGGGGAAGACCTTGAGAAAAAGATAGTTCATTTGGAATTTCAGGGGAGGCAGTAAAGGGGAACAGAGTATAAAAGGTGGTGATGCCAAAACATAATGTTGGGTACATAAGGAGGGCAGGTTTCAGATAATCTGAATGCATTTTTCTTTGCTAGAGAGTCTTTAAATATACGCTGCTTTGAAGTCCAAGTTTAAGGCTTCAGCATGCCAGTCAGAAAGACTGGCCAGCGTATATTTGGTACTTTTTCTCCTTTCTTTTCTAGAGCTTGTTTTAGTTGTATTGATAACACACACTGCAGACAGTAGGATCAAGCAACGCTCATAAAGTGGTGGCTTCTTGTTTAGTTGCTAAGTCATGTCCCCCTCTTGGTGACGCTGTGGACTGTAGCCCACCAGGCCTCTCTGTCCATGGGACTTCCCAGGCAAGAATACCGGAGTGGGCTGCCATTTTCTTCTCCAGAGGTTCTTCCCGACCCAGGGAACAAACCTGTGTCTCTTGGGTTGACAAGCGGATTCTTTACCACTGAGCCGCCTGGGAAGCCCATAAAGTGGTGGCTAGAAACCATGATTTAGTCCCTAAAGTACAGAAATGTTAACCTTAGTCCCCGAGTACAAAAATGAAGAATGGCCTCCTCCATTAAACAAAGTGATGTCTCTTTTAGATATCTCCTATTGAAGATTTTAGAGAGGCTTATGGCAAAGTTTGTTGCTCCAGAGAGCAGACACTGGTCTCTTGGGTCTCTTGTATCCGTTGGCTGCTAAAGTTTAACTACGTAGCAGTTAGTAGAGCCTGTGCCATCATTTGATCCTCTGAAGATTGAATGATACAGAAAAGACAGTATTTCATCAAGAAGTTTCTTTCACAAAATTCTTTCAATTTATGATTCTCAGAGAATGGAGTTAAAGCATTCAGGGAGATACTCAAAGAACCACAGGATACTAATCGTAGAATTAACAAACTCAGCTAGTCTAGTGACTGTGCAACTCAGCTATAATAGCTGAGAAAAATTGCTGAGATTCCAGATTACCGTTGGGGACACTGATCAGGGATCATACAGGACCTGAATGATAATTTTAGTTCAAGGACAAAAGGCTTAAGGAATGTTTGCTTGTTTGGGAGTCACTAGTTCCAGTAAGCAAAATGAACAAGTCTTTAGGGTAGACTCAGTGGACAGCCTGAAAATTATAAACAAAATCCATGATTCATTCAAATTTGAAAAATTTGAACATTTCACATTTTTGCTTGGACAAAGGAGAAACTTCATGTGAAAATGTAGCTTTCTGTCAATGAGACAATGTGTGTTGAATTTTAGAGGGGACTAGAATTTAGGTTAAAGTTCAGTAAAGTGCTTTTACTTATAAAAGCAAAGTTGAGTTAATTGCTCATTAGGTGGAGTCTTGAGCAGATATTTTAAAATGGTATCTGCTAAAAGTGGGAAAGTCACCATCCTGGATACAGATGGATCATGTCCTTCGTTGTTTATGTGCCAGTGTAGAGTATATGACATTCTGTGATCGTGCAAGCTGTGTCTTTAGGCAAGTGTGATGTTTTTCCTTCTCACTGTCTACTGGACCACTCTCCTTCCCTTAGTGCTCCATTAAATAACTAGAACTCAAGGAGACCTTGAAATTGTATCAAATGGTCAGTACTAGGAGGAACTAGGACTTTCAGCCAGAAGTAAAGAAAAATCAGGTGGGATGTGATAACCGTGTCCAAATATTTGAAAGACTGTTGTGTAGAAAAATGGTTTGACTTAAATTAGCTTGCCTCCAGAGGGCAAGCTGTATGGGTGGATAGGTAGCAGTTTTGGACTCACCATTAGGAGGAGCTTTCTGAATTCTAAGCTGACTTAGTAGACAGGAGTTTTCATGAGTGGAGCTGTGAAAGTAGAGGCAGGATGGCCGGTGGCTTAAAGTGCTTAGACGGTAGATTCTGTGTTTCCGGGAAAAACCAGGTGGCCATGCTGAAAAGTCTGACATTTTCCTGACTTAGTTCTAAATTCCATGACCACTAGTTTCAGAAAGATAACTTGCTATCTTGGTTGAAGAGGATTTTCTGTACGTTAGTAATAATGAAGCATTCTCTGTATGCGGGCTGTTAGGTGTTCAGAGATCAGTGATAGCCTCTTGCTGTCAAGTAGCTTGTATTTATAAATGGAAATATTCTCGAGCTTTTCTTCATTTCCATTCTTGAACCAGTGTGTAACTTTTTTTTTTTTTACTATTATTCTCAGGATTTACAATGTCCAAAAATTAGTTTTGAGATTTACTTCCCTTTCAGATACTAAAATTGTTTTTCTCTCCTCTTTATTCCTAGCAATGTCTCAGGCTGTGCAGACAAATGGAACTCAGCCATTAAGCAAAACATGGGAACTCAGTTTATATGAACTACAACGAACACCTCAGGTAATGTAGACCAAGATAATTTAGGGAAAATATGAGACATATGTAAACCGGAATATATTTTTAGAAAATGAAAACTTGAAAGAACATAGCCATAATAATACATTTATATACAAAATAGTCCTAATTTTTGTGTATGTTGGTTGACCATTCATTGAAGAAATAATTTGAGTGCCTGTTGTGTACCAGGTCCTAAATTAGGGACTAGGTAAAGTGGTGAATAAAACAGATGTGGCATCAGCTCCGGGAGTTTAGACACCAAGCAAGTAAATTACACATATGAGAAGCTGTACATAGGTAAGTTCCTCGATGCTGTAATAATAACAGGGTAACTAGGGAAGACTATTTTGAGAAGGTGAAGACGGGAAAGACTGGGAAAGGAACAAGTTTGAAGGAGATAAACATTCTTAAAACTGAAGTCTGAAAGTTTGAAATGCCTGTAAGACAAGCAGAAATGCTACCTAGGGGTCTGGGCTAAATATAAAGTTTCAGGACTTGTCAGTGCATTTGGAGCACAGGAATGCCAGATTACCTAGAGAGAGATGAGCAGAAGGCTCAGAACTTCATCCAGAGGAGCTTCAGCATTTAGAAATTAAGTAATAGGAAAGGAGGCTGAGAAGGAACAGCCAGAGAAATGGAAGGAAAAGTGGGAGATGAGGAGAGGAGATAAAAGAGGACAGAGTGTTTCAAGGAGGATGCAGCTACTGTGTTCAGTACTACTGGGAGGATGAGTAAGATGAGGATTACAAAAGTGAACATTCGAGTTGGCAGTATAAAGTTGGTAACCCTTGAGAAGAATAGATTCACTTGAGTAGATTGTGCTGTGTTAAAGAGGGAGGAGGGGAGGTGAAGATGGATAGGTAACGCTTTAGAGAAGTTTGGCTGTGCAGAGATGCAAAATGAGTGAAAACTTGAGGGGAACTTAGAATCAGGAACCCCAGCTCCCTCTGGACACAGCTCTAAGGTTCACGTTTCACTGCAGCAATCCTATGTTAATCCAGATCGATTTAGTGAGGAGGGAGAGATTGCTGAAGTCTGAGAGCAGACAGAATAATTGAAAGGGGAGCATGCTTGAGAAGGTAGAAAGGAATGTACATTTGATAGGAAGTGGTGTGCTTTCTCCTTATAATAAGAATGAGGAAGATACCTAATAAAGATCAGGTAGAGAGAAAATGAGAGCTCCTTTTAATGAAGTAAGGTAATCTGCTTAACGTTTACATGGTAGAAGGTCTGCAGATAGAAGAAAAGGTGTGAAAAACACTGTAGTGAAAAGAAAAGTGAGTTTTACTGACACCAGTCTGGTGTGTGATCCCTCCCCCTTTCCCCTCTGCAGTGCTACACAGATGCACAGGGCCAGGAATGCAAACCCAGATGGATGGTTTTCCAGGCTTGGGATTTTGCTAGGCAAGTTTTCAAGAGGCCGAGGGGGACAGGCTTGATTACTAGCTGGGTCATCATCATACCCTGTGTGATTCATAAAATGGAGGTTATAATTCCTAAGTCAAAAGTTTGTGTGCATATTAAACTAAGTAAAATGCAGAAAGTGCTTTATATAGAAAGGTTGAAATATAAGAGATAACTTGATAAGGGACAGTATCCACAGTTTCATTGTCTTTTTTTGTGGAGTCATCAATCTTTGACCCTACAGAGAAAACACAAGTATGATGGAGAGCCAGTGGAAATAGGAAGTGTCAGTAAGCCTGTTGGAAGCCCTCATTTCTACCTGCATCTTCCTTTTCATGGCCACTAACTAGACCTCTCCCCTCAATCCACAGGAGCATTGGTGCCTTTGTTCTCAGTGCTGCCTTGTGGGAAGGGTAGGTTGTGGTAGTGAGGCCAAAAGTAGGAGTTGCTGATCTGTGCCTTTGGGAGATGCGGCCTGAATTCTACATTGCAACTCCAAATGCATTTCTCACTGACAACAGTTTTAGTCATGACAGTTAGAAATACTAATACTTATTACTTCAGACAGACGTGCTATAGTTTAAATCAGTTTGTAGATTAGCCTGAGAACCTGACCACTTGGTATAAAACTGCTCTGTGGATCAAGAATTTTTAAGGTTTAAAAAGTGATTTTAAAACAAAATCCTATTAAACTGTGCATCAGTTTAGTTCAGTCACTCAGTCATGTCCGACTCTTTGCGACCCCATGAATCGCCGCATGCCAGGCCTCCCTGTCCATCACCATCTCCCAGAGTTCACTCAAACTCACGTCCATTGAGTTGATGATGCCATCCAGCCATCTCATCCTCTGTCGGGAAGTCCCCTTCTCTTCCTGCCCCCAATCCCTCCCAGCATCAGAGTCTTTTCCAATGAGTCAACTCTTCACATGAGGTGGCCAAAGTACTGGAGTTTCAGCTTTAGCATCAGTCCTTAGAGAATATTTAAATTCATATTTTAAAATCTTGATGGATGGCATGAAATATATAGTTTATTATCATAGTGGTGCACTTTTGCAGATGGAAGAATTTTTAGGGTTCCTTTAGTCTTAACTTCCTCATTTTTCAGGTAAGAAGACAATGTTAAAATATTTAGAGTTGCAGAGCTAGTTGTTGAACTAGAACCTAAGCCATCTGACTCCATATTCAGTGCTATTTTAAAATTATACCAGGCTAACTTACCATTAGTTGTCTTTTAAATATATGATATGCTATCTTTAACATTATGATAACAGATTTATATAATGCTTTGGTGCTGGGGCTGAGGGAAGTTGAAGGAGATTATAGATAAAACAAGATTGGTTGTGAATTGACAGTGATGGTGACTGGATGATGGCTGCACAGGTGTTCATTTTTGTCGCTTCTGTATTCTTATATGTTTGAACTTGTCCATAACTTTTTTTAAAAAAGGTAGCATTTAATTTTAAAGTGATGTTTTTACAGGAGGCAATAACAGATGGCTTAGAAATTGTGGTTTCACCTCGAAGTCTACACAGTGAATTAATGTGCCCAATTTGTTTGGATATGTTGAAGAACACCATGACTACAAAAGAGTGCTTACATCGTTTTTGTGCAGACTGCATTATCACAGCCCTCAGAAGTGGGTATGTTAAAATGAGTGACACCTAGGTATTTAAATTATGTGAGGACGGTATTCTAGTGCTTTATCTAAAGTCCAGGTTGTAATTGTTGGAGAATCTTTGTTTTGAAACAGTTGGTTTTATATAATTTTAGAAGCTTTTCAGGATGAGTTTTTATTTTGAGGAAACTACAAAGCGTGAAACCATGGCTTTTCCACTTCTTAGGTATGTAAAATAATACCCTGATGAAAGCTATTTTAATAAAATAATTGATAACATGAATATATATTAATGGATACTTTTTCCTTATATGGCATGGATATCAGAAAGGGGAACTTTATATTAGGAAAAACTAGATTTTCATTTCTAAATGGTTATATATAAATTATCACAAGGAAGTATTTAGATTTTTCTCTAGTGGCAAGTAGTAGAGAGTATCTCAGTTTTCAAAGATCGTGCTTATAGCCACTAGTCATATATTCACGGAAAGTCAGGTAATCAGTTTAAATTTCTGTGACTTAGTAAAGGTATTGGGGAAAAGATGATAATAATCTGGAAGCTGGCTATTTTTGTCTTCAGCCCAAAGATACTAGCGTTACTTACATTTCTTTTCCCTCTTTTTATTTAGCAATAAAGAATGCCCTACCTGTCGGAAAAAGCTAGTTTCCAAAAGATCACTAAGACCAGACCCAAACTTCGATGCACTCATCAGCAAAATTTATCCGAGTCGTGATGAGTATGAAGCTCATCAAGAAAGAGTATTAGCCAGGATCAACAAGCACAATAATCAGCAGGCACTCAGCCACAGCATTGAGGAGGGACTGAAGATTCAGGCTATGAACAGGTAGGGGCGAGAGGCAGAGACGGTGGCCGCTTTTCTTAGTGTTTTATTAAAGACTGAATTTACTTACCGCCTTCCATTTTGAAAAGATAAAATGCAGTAACAGTAGTTCTCTGTAATTAGTTTTTCATGCAGGTATACTATATGTTTCCTGGGGTAATAGGGGATTCCTTTAAAGTAATAGAATCTTAAAAACAAAACAGAAACCTCTCATATACCCACTTCTGTCTCCACTCACCACTGTACTTCTCTTCTTCTCTTCATAAGAGTTGTCTGTGCTCACCAGCTCCGATTTCTTCCCATTTTGAACTCCCCCAGTCAGGCTTCACCCCGACTCCTCATATCACCCTTGTCAAAGTTATCACTGACCTCCACATGGAAAAATCTAGTCACTGATTCTGAGATCTAATCTTACTTAATATTTTACACAGTTAATTTCTCTTTTCTCTTTGATTGGTTTTCTTTACCTATCTTTCAAGAGATCATATTCTCCTGGTTCCCTTTGTATGTCATTAGCTGTTTCTTGTCTCCAAACTTAACATGTTCAGTACTGAATTGTCAGTTTTTACCCCCTACTTCTCTTCTTTCTTGCTTGTTTCAGTTGATGGCAAAACCATCATCACACTTGCTTTAGCCAAAAATTTTGGGGTTACTTTTAATCTCTCTCCTTTTTTCCCCAGCCTGTATACCAGTCTGCAAGTAAATATATTTTTAGCTTTTACCATAATACATCCAAGTTGGTATAAGCAGCCACTGTCTTTCATTTGAAGTATTGAAGTAGCCTCCTGATTTGTCTTTCTACTTTTCCATGCTTACTGCCATACCATCTGTTCAAAGCACAGCAGCCAGAATGATAAGGTGAAAGTCAGGTCCAAATTCTCCTTTGCTTTGAGGCCTCTAATATCTTCTCTTCATATTCAGGCTAAAAGACCTTAATGGTAGCTTCCAAAGCCCTACATAATCTGAGCACTTTCTTCACCCCCACTCTTTTTTCTGCTCTGACATCTCCTTATATGTTTAGGCCTCAGGGGGAGTCAGGACTTTCCAAAGCCACATCCCAGTCTCGCGGCTTTCACTTTGGCTGAACATCAGAATCACTTGGGAAGTTTTTGAATCCTAGAGCCTCAAAGTTATCACTCCAGGCTAAGTAAATCAAAATCTTTGACTGGGGAATATGCATTCATATTTAAAGGTTCTAGAAGTGATTCTGAAATGCAGACTTTCAGTCTTCTACCCAGAGAAAGAATCCCCTTTGTGAAATCCTTTATAGATAGACTTTTGATTTTGCTTGAACATTTCTAGTGGTGGGAGTATGTGACAGAAGCTTTGTTCAGTTGTTAACAACATTATTAAAGCTTCTTCGGTGTTTTTCAGACTTAGCAAGCTTGTTTATGCCTTGGTGCCTTTATACTTACTGTTCTGTCTTTCAGGAACCTCTTCTAGATAATCTGCATGGCATACACTATTTTTTCAAGTGTCTGCTAAGTTTCCATTTTCCACCCCAGTTATAAAGTGATGGTATTGTTAACTGCCTTGACGGTCGTTTTGATGAATAAATAAGATGTGTGCACGAAGCGCCTTGCCCAGTTACCGGTTTATAGTATTTGAGCTTGTTAGAGAGATGCTTCTGTAGTCATGCTCTGTATTTAGATATCTCATCTTTTGCTTTAGAATAATTTTGCATTGCATTAGCCGACTTTGGGTGAGGTCAGCAGGCAGAGAGTGCTTACATATCTGAATTATACCTTTGTTTCGATTTAAAATCTCATAAGAAAAGTCTCCAAATGTAAATAAATATTTGCCAGTAGTCCCCATAATCAAAAAAGAAATTTTTTCAGTGAATGTAAATATTTGTTAAATTTGTTCGAATGTTTGCCTGTGTGTGTTTCCCTAAACTTTTCAGGGACATGTGGGAAATAGATGCCGTTATTCAACTTGGAGCAAATTCAGTTATTAACATGTTTTTAGAATTTAGGGGTTTTTTTTGTCCACACTAAAGTGGCTTCAAGATCTCAATTCCCCAACCAAGGGTTGAACCCAGGCCACAGCAATAAAAGTCTGGAACCCTAACCTCTAGGCTACCAGGGAACTTAGAATTTAATAACTTCAATGAATGTACTTCTAACTTGATGCATTAAGAAGGCCTACATGTAAATTTCATGCAACCTGTTTTTGTGTTATTTTCCTCTTAACTAGATTACAGCGAGGTAAGAAACAACAGATTGAAAATGGTAGCGGAGCAGAAGACAATGGAGACAGTTCTCACTGTAGTAATGCATCCACGCATAGCAATCAGGAAGCAGGACCTAGTAACAAACGGACCAAAACATCTGATGATTCCGGGCTTGAGCTTGATAATAATAATGCAACAGTGGCAATTGACCCAGTAATGGATGGCGCTAGTGAAATTGAATTAGTATTCAGGCCTCATCCCACACTTATGGAAAAAGATGACAGTGCACAGACAAGGTAAGTGTGGGTTAGTTTCAGATTGTCTGAATTTAGAATGGTTACTTTGGAGTTAGAAAGCAATTTCAGGTAAGAGTTAAGGGTGATATTTGTCATCCTATTGTTGCTGGAGGCCAGCTGGATAGTTTAGCTGCCTGCATTTTGTTTTCTTTATTCCTCATGTGCTTGCCGTCTACACATGCATATCTGAAAGGAATGACCCTCCTAGGCAGAGGAGGAGAAAGAATCATTTAAATGTCTTTACAGTAATGCTCGAAAATTTTTGGCTGGCCAGCATGGCTGCTTTATTACATCTCTCCAAAGAGCACATTACCTGCCATCAAGTGCAGATACGCATCAGGTTGAGTGAGTGATTGAATGATACATCATGCTTTAAAAAAAAAACATGAAAATTAGCACTTACGCTCATTCTGAAAAACCTAAAAAAGACAAGAAGAAATTTGCTTATATTCTTAGCAGTATTCTTGCTGCTATAGATTCAGAACTGATTGTTGGGGTTGAGCGGTATGTTCTGTTTTTCCTCTTAGTACAGCGTGTATTTGATTTTTGTTATTTTATGTCATATATTATGGATGGTAAGGTAGGTAGAGCTTTCATGGCCTGGTGGATGTGAGCTTGTACTTTTCTCTCTTCTGTACCTTTCAATAAGAAATTTTTAGATAATAGAGGAATAAATTTCTGATATTATTTTGTCAACATTTGAGATATTTGCATTTGGTATGGCTTTTTGGAAATGTTTTATAACTTACATACATTTTTATCATTAATCTAGAAATTAAGGTTTTAATGATTTGTTTTTCCAGATACATAAAGACTTCAGGTAATGCCACTGTTGATCACTTATCCAAGTATCTGGCTGTGAGGTTAGCTTTAGAAGAACTTCGAAGCAAAGGAGAATCAAACCAGATGAACCTTGATACGGCCAGTGAGAAGCAGTATACCATTTACATAGCAACAGCCAGTGGCCAGTTCACTGTAAGTATTTAAAATAATAGGCTGTTGATATTGGGGGCACTTTGAACATCTGAGAGTGGCAAGTTGTGGGGTGGGGCCTAATAAAATGGTGCATACACTGAAGAGAAATTGCAGCAGGGTAGTTAACTTGATATATCCATTTTTCTTTTATGAATGGTATAAGTGACAACGAGTTTATCCTGTTTTTTTTTTCAGATGGACTTTAATGTAGTTCCATCTCACTATTTTGTGCTTTGAGTAGTTTTCATAATTGTTTCTTTTTTGTTTTAGGTGTTAAATGGCTCTTTTTCTTTGGAATTGGTCAGTGAGAAATACTGGAAGGTGAACAAACCCATGGAACTTTATTATGCACCCACAAAGGAGCACAAATGAGATTTTACTAAAACCAGTTCTGAGAATGAACTTTTTTATAGCCTATTTCTTTAATATTAAAGATGTACCGTCATTACTTTTATGGACAGAACTTTGGATATGTTATTCAGTTTTCTTTCTGAGCCAGATTCGTTTACACTATTAGAATCTTTTCCCCTTAATTTAAGATCTCCTTTTTGGAAGGAACTGCAATTATTCAGTACTTTATTTTTCCTTTAAAAAGTATATCTAAATTGTATGTTTTCACAGAGTGTGGTTCCATTTGGAGCATCTTGGAGCTTTTGACCCAGGAATTTTTCATAGTTCTGTATTCTTAAGCGAAGATTTAGTTGGCCATCTTTCTCCCTCCCCTCAGAAGTTTTTTAGGCCTACAGAATGTTAAATATGTATTTTGACTTTTTTTCCTGGAGTCTTGTATATTTATAGTTTTCTATATAAGCTGTAGTATCTTCATGAAGACCAAGGCTCAAATTTACTGTGCTTAAAAAACAATTCTCATAGGATTATTATTTTCATGGTATTTTCTTCCATAATATCTCATTTTTAAAGAAAAGTTCTTTATGAACTTAGTGTCCATTGTCATGCAATGTTATTTTCTTCCATTTTTGTCCCTCTAAATTTGGAATTTCTGATCCTGGGAAAGAGAACCAAACAAGATCCCAAGTTCTGTGAGAACTTGGTTCATTCACAGATTTCATTGAAGAAAGAAAAATTAAATTGTTCTTATGTAGTTTTCAAGTGTGTATTTTAAAAAGTCTTTTTCTTTGTATTTTATTGTCACCTCATTTCCTTTATTATGTGTATGTTTTTTTCCTATTAAAATACCAGAGACATGGAGATATTTTGCACTTTAGCCTGGATGAAAAGTACAAGATATGTTCAAAGCTTCCCTAATTCTTTTCTTATTCATAGCTGCATAAGTTTCAAAAATAACATGGCACATAGAACTAACAATAGGGAAAATTTGCTTCTGTTTGAAAAGTGTGTTTAGCATTTTGGGTTGCCATATCAGTTTATAAATTTGGTGCTCTGCTAATTACACTGTATCTAGAGAAGCAAGCTAATGGAGCTTGAACCCTGCCTTGATGTGTAGTGAAAGATAACTCTGTAGAAGAATGTCAGCCAGAATGGTAAAGTCATTCTACTCTTCTTAATTTAGTTTTATAATGAAGGACAGTGTGTGGTGTCTGGACCCAAAATGGCTTTATGATAACAGGTCAGAAATAAGATTGACTTGTGTTGGTTTTTTTTGTCCCTGTCCTGATTTCAGGTATGTTTCCACGTTTAAATTATCACAGTATTTATGAAAACATATTTGCATTGGGAAATTAACCATAAAAGGTTTTTACCAGGGAAAGTTGCCCTCCAATACCATTGTAACTGAAAGCCTGTCTAGTCGCTGTAAATATTTACCTGTCATTTTTGACAGATCGGGGCCAGCTTGATGTTTTAAGTATTCACCCCAATATGAAAATTTAAAGGCTTGTTCAATTTTTTACCATTCTATTGAAAATATTTAAAATCTGTTTTTACAATTTTTTTTTTTTTTTTTGGTAATCTGTGCCATGAAGTTTGAAAACCACCAAATGTCAAGGAAAATTTTGTATTCAGTTCCTTTTCTGGTGTAATGTTAAATTGTATAGATTATTAATGCATGTCCACTGAATATAACCCTGGTTTTGTGATATAACTGCTTAGATTTTATTGGTGATACTAGATTAGTGGTTGCATTAAACAACTAAATTCCATTGTGATTATTAATGGACATTTGTCTTTAAGCAAAAAGTTATTTGTGAATATAAGCTTTGTGCTTAGAGAATGTATGTGTTTTTATCCATCAGTATGGGAGGATATAAATTCTTTGCATCATTAGTGAATTTACTGGATGTGTAATCCTTTGCAAAATATAATTACAGGTGTTTGATAGAGGACTGAGTGTATAGTGTTGTGTGTGTGTGTGTGTGTGTGTATGTTTGTGTGTGCTGGAGGGTGGGTACTGTTAAACATACTATTAACTATGAGTGTTTCATAAAGTATTATCCAAGTAACTTCTATGACCACCTTCTCAACTGAGAAATGAAAGACTCACTAAATAGGGCCTTGGGCCTTTGGATTATACATTATCATTTTAAATTTATTAATATTATGCTAAAATATATATAACCTAATTTATCACTTTAACCATACAATTGAATGACATTAAGATACATTCAGAGTGTTTTTTAGCCATCACTGCTATCTGTTATTTCTAGAACTATCATCCCAATCAGAAACTGTACCTGATATGTGATATACCCCAGGTAAACTCTATTTTTCTTTGAATTTGACTATTTTAGGCACATTATATATGTGGAATCTTGCAGCATTTGCAGCATTTGTCTGTTGTGTCTTAATGTCTTGTAGCATAATGGTTTTAAGGTTCATCCAAATTGTAGCATATATCAGAATTCCATTCCTTTTTATGTCTGAATAATATTCCACTGTATCCATTCATTGTTGATGGGTACTTAGATTAATGGAAACTATTTGCTATTGTGACTCATGCTGCTGTGACCATTTTTGTACAAGTATCTGTGAGAGTTCTTTAAGTTCTTTTGGGTATACACTTAAGAGTGAAGTTGCTGAACCACATGTCAATTCTATATTTAATTTTTTGAGGAACCTCAGACTTTTCCACAATGGCTGCACCATTTTACAATCCCCCCAGCAATACAGAAGGATTCCACTCTCTCCACTTCTTCACTAACACTTGCTGTTTTTGTTTTCAGTAGCTGTATTTATGGGTATAAAGTGTTATTTCATTGTGTTTTGGAGTTGTATTTCCCTAGTGGCTTGTGACGCTAAGCATATTTTCACGTGCTTACTGGCCATTTGTATATCCTCTGTGGAGAAATACCCATTTAAGTCTTTTGCCCATTTTTAATTGGATTGTTTGTGTGTATTGTAGAAGTTCTTAATATATTCTGGATATTAATCTGTCATCAGATATATGATTTACTCATGTATTTTCTCCCATTCTGTGGGCTGGCTTTTCACTCTTTCAGAAGTGTCCTGTGATACACAAAAGTTTTTAATTTTGATAAGTTCCAATTTTTCTATTTGTTGCCTGTGCTTCTGGTGTCATGTACAAGAATGCATTGCCAAATCTAATATCATGAAGATTTTCCTCCAAGAGTCTTTTTTTAGGTCTTTTTTTTCCATCTTGAGTTTTGTATATGGCAAAAGATAAGAAATCAGCTTTGTTAGCATTTGGATATGAAGTTTCCCCAGCACCATTTGTTGAAAAGATTGCCCTTTCTCCACTGAATTGTCTTGGCAGCCTTAATTAATTTTCAGTTAATGAAAATCAATTGACCGTACATATAGGATGGTTTATGTATGGGCTTGTGTCCCATTGGTCTGTATGACTTTTCTTTTGCCAGTACCACTCTGTTTTGATTACTGTACCTTTGTAATTAGTTTTACATTATCGTTTTAAGTCTTCTGAACACTGGGAACGACAATATTTCACTTGTACCTTTGAGAAAATTGAGTCTCAGGACTCTCAACTTGGAGAACCAAGCATGAAATAATTGAAATGCCAAATGAGAAAAGATCTCTCGTAAATTCCCACCACATTTCTACTTAGAAATACTTGGTTTACTAAGTCTTAGAAACATAATTATTAGAAAGGAAAAGTAATTAGTGTTCCATTGTTGTAACTATAAAAATGGCTTCCTTGATAACTTTTCTGAATTAATGGAGTAAGGACCGCTGAAAATCTGTTGTTCCATAAAAACAATGATAACACTAAAAGTTGTCAAAATCAACTTTGTCAGAACTCTAAAAAAAAAAAAAACTAAAAGCTTCCAGTAGTCTAAAAAGCATTTATTCAACAGAAACTGTAACAAAATGGTTTGTAACATTTTAAATTTCCCTGTCCATATTTCCTCAGTTCTAGGTCAGCTTTGAAAACAAGCAACCTTGCAACTGTTAAAACCAGCAGCCTAGTAACCACTGGAGGGAACTTGAAGCACCACAAAAAGCCCACTCTAGAGAATTGTCACTATTTGACCTGTCTGGTATCTCACTGAAAAGCTCTGTATTCTAAAGAGTTCTGTCTTTATTTGACCTGACTCCACTCACTCTGCAAAGATCTGTATCTTTACCCTGTTTACCATAGAAGCTACTTGAGGCTGTGATAACAATTGAGGCTAAACAGATGCTGACCAAAAACAAAAACAAAAAAATGTCATGTCTGTAGAGGGCTTTGAAAAGTTCCAGCATAATTCCTGGGAATCTAGAAGGCTGCATGTATAAGATATATGCATACCCAAAAGAAAAAGCATTAATCTAACCTGTGACAGAACTTGAGGCTCTGTGAGTAGGAAGTGAAAGCTAAGGCAGTTGTAAACTGCATGTTGAAGTGTTGAAGGCATAGCCCAATAGTTTCAAAGAGCACTTCTTCAAGATTGGGAGAGTTAACTGTTTAAAGGCATTAAAGAACACTGCTGTCCAATCATTAGCTGACCTCTAAGCTAACAAAATGGAGAAAGAAATGGCAACCCACTCCAGTTTTCTTGCCTGGAGAATTTCACGAACAGAGGAGCCTGGCAGGCTTTTGTCCTTGGGGTCGCAGAGTTGGACACAACTGAGCAAATATCATTCACATTTAAGCTAGCAAAACAGAATATAATGGTCACACACAGCAAAAAAATGCAGACTTTACAGAGTCAGTCCAAGAAGTTCTAACGCAGCAAAACCTGAGGAGGGGAAGGGATTCCTTGTTCAGAGTTGGCATGTTATATTATTTTAAATGTTTAGTTCTCAACAAAAATTTACAAGACTTGGAAAGAAAGTGTCTGGGACAAAGCCCAGGTGTTGAAGTTTTTAAGTAAAATTTTGTTAGCCTTTAAAAGCTTGTTCAGAGAACTAGAAGAAACCATGTCTTAAAAGCTAAATTTGAGAATAATCTTTCTCCAAATAGAGAATAACAATAAAGATAAATTATGATAAAAGAAGCAAATAGAAATCCTGATTGGAAAACTGTAACAGGTGAAATAAATTGAGTAGAGTCCCTCAAAAGCAGATTTGAACTGCTAGAAATATTCAACAAATTTGAACAGAGGTATTACTTGAGAGTAGCCTAATCAGAAAAAAAGGAATAGAAACACAGTATTGTAAATCAGCTATATTGTAATATGAAATAAAATTTAAAGGAATAAAGGGGGAAAACTACAGAGATCTCTGGGACACTATCAAGTATAATAGCATAATGGAGGTCCTAGAAGGAGAGAAGGGGTTACAGTATATTTGGAGAAATAATTGCCCCAAACTTCAGAATTTACAGAAAAGAATATGCACATCTGAGAAGCCTAACTACTGCTAAATAAGACTGGGTTTGAGAAACAGCAAGAGAAAAGTGATCACATATGAGGACTCTCTAATAAGATTAACAGCTTGCTTCTCATAGGAAAGTCATGGAGGCCCAGAGGCTTTGCAGGAAAAAGTCAACCTAGAATTCTATATGCAGCAAAATTACTCCTCAAAAATGAAAGAAATTAAGATGGTCACACATAAAAACAGAGCAAATTTGTCAGTAGCAGACCTGCCTACCCTATAGGAAATACTGAAGAATCCTTCAGGAAGAAATGAAAGGACGTTAGATAGTAAGTTGAATCCACATAAATAGTAGCACTGGTAAAGTTAACTGCGTAATGAAACATGAAGCACGGTAGGGACTTTTCGATTGTCCAGTGGCTAAGACTCCATGTTCCCAATGCAGGGGGCCCACGTTTGATCACTACTCAGGGTTGATTTCCCTTAAGATTGACTGGTTTGAGCTCCTTGCTGTCCAGGGGACTCTCAAGAGCCTTCTCCAGCACCACAGCTTGAAAACATTAATTCTTCCATCTCTGCCTGCCTTATGGCCCAGCTCTCACATCCATACATGACTGCTGGAAAGACCTCATAGCCTTGACTATACAGATCTTTGTCGGCAAAGTGATGTCTTTGTTTTGTAACACACAGTCTAGGTTTGTCATAGCTTTTCTGCCAAGAGGCAATCTTCTAATTTCATGGCTTCAGTCACCATCTGCGATGATTTTAGAGCCTAAGAGGAAATCTGTCACTGCTTTCTTTCCCTTCTATTTGCAGTGAAGTGATGGGACTGGATGCCATGATGTTAGTTTTTTTTAATATTGAGTATTAAGCCAGCTTTTTCACTCGCCTCCTTCACCCACCCTTACTAAGAGGCTGTTTAGTTCCTCTTTGCTTTCTGCCGTTACAGTGAAATCCCCCTTCATGGATCACTGCCTCGTCATGGTGAAATTACAGCTATTGATGTTTATATTTACAAAGCAGATCTTAAAAACCTAATCTTCTACCTTGAAAATCTATTGCCATTAATTCCTGATAGGTGTGTACTTACTGCCGTTTTATTACTTGTTTTGGGCTTATTTTGTGGTTCTTCCCTGTCCCTTTTGGTTCTTCCATTGTGGTTTGACAGTTTTCCTTTGTGGTGTATTTGTGGTCCGTCCTTGTTTTTGTGTATCTATTGTAGGTGTTTGGTTACCGTGGGGTTCCACGGTTCTGTATTGATTTGTTTTAAACAGATAGTCCTTTAGGTTCAAACACATTCTGAAAGGATCTATGTTTTTACTACCTTTTCCTCTACTTGGTATTTCTTGTTATATTTTACATCTTCATGTTTATTCCTTTACTAAAGTGAAAGTCACTCAGTCATGTCCGACTCTTTGTGACCCCATGGACTGTAGCCTGCCAGGCTCTTTTGTCCATGGAATTCTCCAGGCCAGTGTACTGGAGTGGGTAGCCTCTCCCTTCTCTAGGGGATCTTCCTAACCCAGGCACTGAACCCGGGTCTCCCACATTGCAGGTGGATTTTTTACCATCTGAGCCACTAGGGAAGCCACCCAAAATCTTTGCCTTCCCACACCAGGAGTCAAACCCAGGCCACCTGGGTGAAAACCAGGAATCCTAACCATTAGACCATATGGAAGAGGACAATTCCCTTAGTAATTACAGTTAGAATTGATTTATAAATTTTTTGTCTTTTAACCTTTGTACTAGCATGTTTGAGTGGTTGATACTTGGCTTTTACTACATATTTGCCTTTACTAGTGGGATTGTCCTTTCCTATAATTTCTTGTTAGGTCCTTTTCTTTTCCTCTTACAGAAGAACCTTTAACATTTTCTTCTAGGGTTGGCTTGGTATTGAGGAACACTTTCCATTTTTGCTTATCTGAGTTCTTTATCTTGCCTTCAATTCTAAATGATAATCTTGCTGGGTAGAGTATCCTAGGTTGCATGTTTTTCCCTTTCATCACTTTGAGCCATAAGTTCATTAAATACATTTTTGACCCCCATCTCTCTTCTGGGACCCCTATAATGTGAATGTTGATACACGTTACCCCAGAGATCACTAGAAGTGTGATCTTAACATTAAAAACATTTTTCTCTTTGTTGTGTGACTGGGTAATTTCCATTGTTCTGTCTTCCAGGTTACTTATGTGTTCTGTGTCACCCAGTGTGCTGGTCATTCTTTCTAGTGCTTGTTATTTCAGTTATTGTGTTCAGTTTTGACTGGTTCTCTTTTATATTTTCTAGTTCCTTTAAAACTTGATCACTGTATTCATCTATTCCTTTTCCTAGTTCAGGTAGCATTCTCATTACTAATGCTTTGAATTCTTTTACCTGGTAAATATTTCATTAGTTCCCCCACCCTAACCATTTTCTCTTGCTCTTTGAACTGAAATTCCTCTGTCATCTTATTTGGCTTATTTTTCTCTGTCCCTATGCAATCAGGTGAAACAGTTCTCTCTGGCATCCTTGAAGGAGTCCTTGAGTGGGAGTATCCTGTGTAGTCTGCGTGTTCTTTGGTGGGAGAGCTGGATCGGACATGAACACGGGTCACACCTTTCTTCAGAGGAGCGAGCTGGCAGCTGTCACTCGGTGGGAGGCGGGGTTGGAGGTGGAGGTGCTGGAGGCGGTGTGATGCAGGGCTTCCCCTCCTCTCAGTTGCCCGCAGGGTTGGGGTCAGGTCTCATGCTGCTGGAGCAGAATCCCTGAGGGTCAGGTCCAGGCTGGCTCAGGTAGCTTTCAGTGTGTGCTCTTGTTCCTCCCAGCACTCAGCTTCACACCAGCGGGGAGCAGTGCTGGAGCAAGAGGTGCACGGTGGGTATTAGGTGAGGGCTAAGGTGACCTTCCTGACTGTCTCTGCTGTGCCATCACTGGAAACGGCTGCTCCCCACCTTGCTAAGACAGCACGTAGGGTTTGAGCTGCCTTTAGCATCTCATAGCCAACTGAGCTTTTTCCACGGTTGTGGCAACCCTTGCTTCATGGTGAATCTGCAGTGCAAGGCCCGCAGGTGTTGGAGCATCTGCTCAGCTCAGGCTGGGGGCAGTGGGGGGTACACGAGAGCGGTCATGGGCAATGTCAGCAGTCTGTGAGGTTTCCATTTCAATCGCCCTTTCCACCCAGCTGTGAGGCCATGTGAGTATCCAAGTGCTCGTCTTGAGTGGAGTACAGCCTTCCCAGAGCCCTCCTGTTAGTCTCACTGGTCTTCCAACCCGCAAGGGCCTCATCTTCCCTTTGTTGGACCCCAGGCTGAGGTACCCAATGTGTGGCTTGAACCACTCGCCCTCCAGGGAGGGTAGTCTCCCTTTTCCTCCAAGTTCCCTCCCACGGTCACAGGTCCCTACCTGATTGCCTGTTTTTCCTTACCTGTTTCTGTGTGGACCTTTTATACAGCCTTGGTTGTACATCTGACAGGTTCTAGTTAGTTTTCACTGAGAATTGTTCAACATGTAGATGTATTTTTTATGTTTGTAGGGGGAGGTGGGTTCTATATCCTCCTATTCCTTCACCTTATTTCCTCTCCCCGTACACATATATTTTAAATAATCAGATGGTCCAAGTGCTGGTTTGTCTCATGGATTTATAGAAACTTTTCTTAACTATACAAAAAAATAACAACTTTTATTTCTTTTCGTGTTCGTGAATTAACTGGCAAGAAGAATAAAGGTTTTCTTTTAATGGTCATAGAAACTAAACATGTACTTCATCTATTCCTTTATTTTACTAAAATTCCATTAATTGGAGATAAGAAAAAGCATCCTGCTAAGATTATGCTGTAATAACACAAAGAATTTTTCTTTTATTTCTTCTAAATTAATACTCTTAGGTTGATGCAGCCCCAACTCCCTGAATTTCTGTGTATGTCATGGGAGTGGTTTTTTTTACATGATATATTAAACCTTTCAGTCATTTCTCTTCCTCCATTTCCCAAGCTTAATACTTGTAAAAAAAAGTTAGTTTTTCTAAGAAACACTTAGGTAAATGTGCATTAAATCCTTGAAACAAAAATCTAAATTTTTGGTATATGTTTTCATACAAACTCATATTCGGATGAAGCAAGAACCATATTTATTAATGGAAACAAGATTTTTTTTTTTCAACTAATTTTTGTAGTCATGTTAGCCTGGGCTACTTGTGCAAAAAATTAGCACATACACAAACCAAAAAAACAAGCAAAACAAACAAACAAAAAACACCCCAAAAAGCAAGAAAATCCTCACTTCATAAATTCATAAGGTGACAAATTTTACTCCTGAGAGGTAGCATAACCAAGCAAATGAATATTGTACGTGCATTAACTGAGGCACTTGAGATCACCCAGTTTGTTTAATTCATAACAAAATCTCTCCTCAGAATTTCATGCTTGTAAACAATTATATTAGAACAGTAGTCTCAATTTATTTTAACAAAATCTTAAAGTGTAATCATCTGGACTTTAAACTTACAAGAAAATGTATTTCTATCTCTGATAAGTATTTAGTTGGAGAAATAAGATTTCTTGAAATTGGGAATATATTTTATCTTGTATTTGTGAAATAATACATTAGTAATCAGAAAGGACACTATTCCTCCTATTTAGGGTCACTTTAATAAAAGGATTCTGGATTCATCTTACACATTACAAACAGAAAAGATAAATATCGTGAATCACTTTAAGTAGAGCTGAGATTAAGTAATGTGTTATTTTCATAACATATAAAATTCCAAACAGTCTGCATGTGAAAATTTTCTGAGTTATTAAACAGTAGGGTGATCTCAGTCACAAACTTGGCTTCATATGAAATGTTTTCATTCAAATTTTAAGCTTTCTTTAAAATAAGAAAAACTTGGAAAGCATAGCTCCCAAACCAGCTAAATTAGAAACTGCTAATTTTCTGAATGAAAAGAGCACTGTTTTTTATTTTTACACAACTGAATTGAAAGAATAGAAAAAGCACTACAGTTGTTACAGAGAATAATAATTGTGGCCATCAACACAGACATCTGAGAAACTTTCCTTTACATTTACCATCTTCTGCAACCACCTGCTTCTGCTTTGTCATTCACTGACATTTCAACCCTGTCGGCTACTGTGTCTTCAGATGCTGGTTGGACATGGCCCTCTGACTGTCCTCCGGTGTAAGTAGGGGTGCTGTACTTCAAAAGGATGGATTTAAACTGCATTAGAGGTGCATCTGTACGAACTCCCATTGGGTCAAAATGAGTTCGGCTTACTCGAAAGCCTGCTTGAGAAAGATAGCACAAAAACTTTTTTAACCTGCAACAAGGAAAGGCAAAAATGAGGTTCTTGTTTTAACTCATAATGTCATTAAAATAGTAAATATATACACTTTGTCATTCACTGTCTGTCTTACTTTGGCATATTCATTCCTTTAATGCTGTGTCTGTGGATGTTGTAATAAAAGGGAGGATGTTCAGTATTGACATCAGTCTTTTGCCTCTTGACTAAATTTGCAGTTGTTTCATTACTTTTTCTCTTTCCTGAAACGTACAGATATTAACACAGAAAGTTAGCATTCTCTTAAAAATCACAAGCCAGATACTTGAATAACTACATACTATCTCTTCAAGTCTAAATTCTTTGACACAACCTTTTGACCTATATATCCAATCTTAATTCTTACAATAACATAGCTTTTATTGTAATATTTATATTTTCACTATCCTTTACTCATGTAATTTTACTGTTTAACTGTTTGCTGAATCAGAACTTTTTTCTACCTTCTTCAGTTGTAAGCCTCAAGCCTACCTCCATCTTCTGTAGAAAGCCATTTTTGAAATCTGGGCCAGTCATTCCACAGATTTCACTACTCTCAACACTACTCTGAGTTTGATTAAGTTCTGTCATTATATGTTTTCTTGTTTCATGTATTTAGGTCTTTATAATGTGTATAAATCCTTCCCAAATTATATTCTAAGTTCCTGGAGAATAAGGTCCTTTATTTCTATAGTTGTATTCTCTACTGAATGCCAATAGAATTGACCCTTGTGAACAATGCGGTTTTAAATTGTGTTCAACATGGATATTTTTCAACAGGGAGAAACTACAGTAACACATGGTCCACAGTTTGTTGAATCTGTGGATGAAGGACTGACTTTAAGTTACACATGGATTAATCCCAGGGCTGTTCAAGAGTCAACTGTGTTTGATATACAGTAGTCTTCATTGAACACAAAACGAACACAAAGTCAGTCTCAGCGGCTTGCATATAGGAATTTATGAGTACACTGTATGATCTCATTGCCTACTTTTTACCACAGTACTTAGCCTTTACATTTTCAGTGAAAGGAAGCTAGCAAGTAAGTTTCTAGCAGTTATCCCTTGAAAAATCACAAAAGGAAGACAACTGAGATATCCAAGTTACCATATGGAGATTTTTTTCTGAATGTTCAACATGGATGTTATTATGGCCAAATTTAAAATTTTCATGAACATTCACTTAAGCAAAAATATTCAGAAGACAAATTTGATGCATGAAAATGAATGATAAACTGCATTCAAAGATAAATATTGTTGAAGTATTGACTCATGGCTTCCCCCATTAAATCAGATAATTAAAACCTGATTATACTGTCACATTAAATCTAAGAAGGCACATGTACCCCAAGAGTTAGGAAAGGCTGAGACTAAAAATCCAATACCTTCCAATTACTATCATCAGTAGTATATAGATTTCTTTTGCCTGATATTTTGTATCATGTAAGATTTTATATGTTGTTATACTAGTTTAGAACAATCATAATTTTAGAGCTATAAAAGAATCCATAGAGATTAGTCTAACTCCCTTAATTTATACATGAGAAAGGCTCAGAGATTTTAAATATCTTCAAAACTTATGTTTTTACCTTATTCTAAAAAGGTTTTATGACAACTCTTAAAGGTGGGGGACCTGGCTAAGGTTATGTAACAAATGACACAAAGAAGTAGGGTGATACTCGTAAATTTAATGTATTTTACAGGATACTGGAATGCCTTTCTCTTCCCTCCAACAGAGAAATTAAGGAGAATAAATCATTTTTAAGTGATTTGAATCCTAACAAATTGGTTGAAGATGCTAAATGAACATGACTTGGGAACAGCATGTAGTTATTAAACCATAAGCTATTAGCAGGAGTTGAAATTTTCTTCTCTTTGAAAATCAACACTAAAATGCTCAGCAACTAATACAAAATTACAGCTTGTAAGTATAGTCCTTGGTTCTTTCAATCTCAACACTGTTTTTGCCTGTATACAAAACAGATTTAGAATCTAACATTGCCTTCTAAAAACCTTAGACATTAAGCACCACCATTACAAATCTTAACATCCTTTGATATGAATTTACAATGCCTAATACAAGTATATTTTAAAGTATATACCCACCTCAAATTATAAGAAAGGCTATGTAATAAAATTCTTATGGCCAGAGTATAGGGTCTTCTGGTTAATCAGTGACATTTCTTTTAACATCTTGTATAGCTCTTGCAAGGGGATCACCATATACCAGAGATGTGAACAAAATACATATTGATAGAAGTTTTGAACTATGCAAATGCCAGATAAATAAGGTCTACTGTAATTTGGTTGCTGGTATAATAAGATGAAAATGAATTTGAAGTAGGCTACCAAAGCAATCTCTTCTCTTCCAGTTACCCTGCTGCTACGTGCTCTTACACAGATGCGTTCATACACAGATGCGTTCATACACACGCACACGTACCTTGTGCGCTGTGACTATCTGTTGTGGTATCGTCTGTAGTTTTAATAAATACACCGCATTCTTCTAAAATTAGAACAAATGGAAACAAAATATTTTACAGGATGATATTAAGCAACAATTTGAAGTTTACATAAAAGCTTACTAAATCTATGCACTGCTTTTATGAATATATGATTCTGTGACCAAAACAGGTTCCAAGAATTCATTTTTTGACACTCTATGATACCTAACAGGCCCACCCTTCTATCAGTAGCCAGATAAAACTACACAAGCCTATTTATACTAAAGAGAAAACAAAGTAGAAAAAACTTAACTTTTCTGAGTGGTAAGTGTAAACCTAGCTTCCATGGCTCAACGGATATTACAAAATTTTTGGCCACACTATTCTCAGAATGACCTAAAGTTTCTCTTTCCAGAAAGCAAATACAGGGTGATAAAATCAGAACAGACTTTTAGTTCTTTCAATCTACTAAAGTTTAAAAAATACATCTATAAAACAAAATCATCATTCCTTTCAGGCCCCTAATATAAACTTGAAGAAAACAATGCAATTAAAAAAAAAAGCTAACTGGATTACTGATGAGACTCATTACAGAGAATTTACTTAAAGCATACTACTTATATTGCTTTTAATTATAACATTAAAGATGTATTTTTGATAAACAATTTGTAACCTAGTAAATTAGTGTTAAGTCACCTTGCTTGTTGAGATTTGAAGGTGCATGAACTGAAAACTGAGGAGTACACTCTGACTCAAAGATTAATGTCTTTATTAGGGTCTGAATGTCATCTAAACCATGGTGAAGAGATTCAGACAGCATTCTTTTGAGGAATCCAGTATTGAAAAGGGAACTTGACCTGAAAAAAAGAATATAGAATTAGATTCAAGCAGTGTTTTCTTTAATAAAATAAGTCTTCGTAATTAAACAATGACTTAAGTAATTTGCCTACTTTATCATGTCAATTCTCTAAGCTAGTGGGATTAGTAAAGGAAATTTCATTCACAATAGGTCAATTTATTGAGCCCTCATAAGGTGTATAGTCCTGTCGTACATAGAGGTGTAAGATAGAGTGAAGTATAAAATTCACTGTTTACCCTATGAAAGCCTATAAATGTAGACAGAATCTAGACTGGGACACACAGTAATGCAGAGGTTTTCACAATGCATATTCCTATCAGTAACAGTAATCCTTAGTTCCAGGGCATACGTGGCGGGGCAGGGTGACATCCATAAGAATTACATGTGCTGGTAGTGATGCAGTTAAAAAGTGGCCCAGGGCTCAGTTTCCCATTTAATTTGAGAATCACAAGTATAATGGACAGAATATGAATTCCAGGTCAGACAAACCTTTCCACCACTTACTAGCTATGTAATCTTGAGTAACTATTGTTTTGAGTCTCACATTCCTTATCATAATATGGAAAATAAAACTTCTCACAGACTTACAGGAATTAAATGAGATAATACACCTACAATCCCTAGTACAAGGTATATCCTCAAGAAACAGTAGCTATTACTAGGGTAAGCAAATATATATGAAAGGATATGTGATTTTAAGTGTCAAACAAGTGACCAGTGTAAGATTTACTAAAAGACAATTCAAAGATTATTTTGGATTTAAGCACTGAGTAGTGACACTTTAAAAAGGATGCAGAATTTGAACTAGAGGAAGGGAAGGGAGAAGAGACTAAATGAGCGTAAAGACATGAACAATGGCTTTAAGTGAGAAAACCTTAAGTTACTGTTTAGAACTCAGTCTTGGAGGTAAAAAAAAAAAATGAGTTCTGGTTCTGTTCTGTGTGTGCGACTAACTAAATCCTGAGGGATCAGTTTTATCCAACACTTAAAATACACTGTGCCATCATTTTCTCATCTGGTAAAATGAGGGAGGAGTTGGGCTAGGAGATCTTTCTGGATCTAGCAACCTGTTACTCTGAACTTCCCCAGTGCCAAGAGTGGGTAGGGTCAACATACTGCAGGTGATTGAGAGAACTAGAAGGTAAGGCTGGCCAGGTCATTCTTAATCTAAAAGTATTTACTTGAAGATAAAATAATGGGCATCAGCACAAATATGTTTACCATTAAGTTAATTTTTAGACTTAGTAATGACTAAACCTTGGCCTTATAAAGTAATGAGGCTGGAGTTTGCCATGATTGTTATTACAATGCTATTAGCAATCTCAAATTTCTCCAAGAATCTCTAGTAACAAATAGCTTATGGGAAGGATTGTGAGTAAAAGCAATTCAACTTTCAAACATGAAAAACATAACTAGTTACCAAGGATGCAAAAAGCACACACATACATTAAATATTTGCAGCTCTGTCACATATAAACAGCTTTACCTAATACAAAAGCAGACATTCACTTTAACATGCCCTTCTTCCTTAAAATTAATTCCTCAAAGAACTTTTACATTAGTTGACTCGTCTATAAAAAGTTACAGTGATCACTTTAAAATCATACCCTAGTTCTATAATTATCAGCTGAAAAAAGCCTCATCCTTACTACGCATGAATGAATTATTTAGTTTGCAGATCAGCTTGGCTTCTCTTTAATCCGACTGCATCTTAACTCTGTCACAAACTTTTAAGAATAATGGTATGAAAAAATGTGAAAAGAAAACACCTCAGGTTCATAAGGGAAAAGAATTATAATTATTTACCTATATTTTTTTAAAAATTGAAACTAAATTTGTCTTCTACCACAGTAATCAAAAGTCAGCAATCAGATCAATACATGCATAAACTCTGAATACATTACTATGCTTAGGCACATACCATAGAGGTCCAAGTTCTATTGCTGTCTTTCCAGGCATGCTTCCATGACAATTACAGGGTAGCTGTCTATATGGGTTTTCTGTGAAAAGGTAATAAAAAGAAATCAAAGGAGAAATAACAATGTAAACAGTAGTAATTGTTATATAAGTAATAATTTGCAGCTACAATACACTGAGGATCTACTATGTGCCAGGTATTGTGCATTTATATGCATTAAAAAAAATTTAATCCTTAAAACTCTCTGAAGCAGGTATTAAGATCTCAGTTATGTAGATCAGATGATTAAAGCTTAAAAAAGATATAGAAATCCATGTCAAAATTAGAGGCATGGTTTTAAGTCACTATACTACCTGAAATAATTTCAGCAGGAGAAAGTCTTATAAATTCTACAAGCTATCCATATTTTAAAATCAACTGATTGGGGTATAATTTACATGCAGTAAAATGTATACATTTTATGTGAAAAGGTTGATGAGCTTTAATAAATGTACATACCCATATAACCAACATCCATCAAAATAAAGGCATTTCCCATAAGTTAACTCTTCTGTAATTGGGAAGAGAAAATGAATTACTCTATTCCCTAGGCTTGATGCATATTCAGTCCCAGACATGTAGGCTAGAAGAAACTAATTCAGTTTAAAGAGCAATGAGGGCCCTGATGTAATCAGAATATGACTGGGGAGATACAAGACCTAGTCTTAGTTTCCAAAATGGCATGATATTCTACCATGGACTTTCCTGTTCACTTAAGACTCAGAGTGAAGTGAAGTGAAGTGAAGTCGCTCAGTCGTGTCCGACTCTTTGCGACCGCATGGACTGTAGCCTACCAGGCTCCTCATCCATGGGATTTTCCAGGTAAGAGTACTGGAGTGGGTTGCCATTTCCTATAGTCATTTTAAATCAGATTTTCTCCAACTGAGTTCCCCCAGGCCATTTCTGGGTTGATCATTCACTTTCTTGGAATGGCCTGATCTGATCAATGGGCCCTAGATATATCCAGAACTCAGGATTACGGTAGTAGGGACATGGGTCTATAGCTTCTTGCTATCTGATATCACTGTCATTTAATGCAGTTAAGTGGCATAATTCACAGTTGTATATATACTTAACGGCCTCCTTCATTGTTTGTTCCTAGGTCTACCTTTCAGCCTTAAAAGGTGTGGTTATCATTGACGTTAGCTTTGTTGAGAATGATGCTGCTCAAATGCTGTACAAATATATTCAAGACATCTTCCCTGAAACCATTAAATAATTAAATTACATGTACTACAGGCAGAATTACCCAAAGTAAGGTGATTTATATTTATGGTTCTGTCAGTTGTACCAACTTACCGCAGGCAGCACACAAATATTTGTCAGTTTGTTTCCTGATGTATTTTGCAAAATGATCCCATCATATAAACCTGTGTCTTTTTTGAAGACCCTTGCCTAAGATTTCTTAGTGCCTGATGAGCATCAGCATCTTCAGGGATCAGGGTTATCATTTCAAGTTACGAAGTAGAAAAAAATGAAGGTATGAAGAAAGAACTACTATATCTATGTCATTGGTAAATAGGCCACGAAGGTAATTCCAGATGAGGAATTCAAACTATTTAGAGACTTTAAATGAAATGGACTGAACACATACTTTAATCTCTTCTGTTTCTTAAAGCATTATTAAGATGAGAACAAAGGAATAAAATTCAAACCCCAAAGATAAATAAAATGTGAGAAGAGATAACAAGATGATGAGAAATGTCAATAAAATTTTAGAAGTGGGAAGCAGATACACAAAGGGGTAACTGATTTAGCAGGTCAGAGAAAGCTAAAGCCCGAGCCTGAAACGGGTAGACAGGCTACCAATAAACAGCAAGCCCACTGGCATTGTGGGGCCTGAAAAGGCTTGAGAATGAAAGTACTGACTGTCTTTGAAGATGGAAATAGGGTAGTAATGTGGGGGAAAAAAAAAAAGACTTCATTTAAAAATTTTAAGACTTGTAGATCTTCTCTAAGATCAACAGTTAGGCTTCTGTGTCTTCTCCATCCAAAAGAGGAAGTTAATCTTGGGTGAGGCTGAACCACAGGGGATCTGGAACCAGGGGCGTTAGTCACAGTTAAGAGTGAGGAGGCATATGAAAAGAAAGGGACTAAGTAAAAGTCTGTACAAATGCTAAGACCTGCCAGTCTCCTTCCCCAACATGGTTCCTAGAAAGCTGATAAAAGACTGCAAGATTCCTCTGCATAAATACTTACCAATCCAGGAGAAAAAACACACATACAGATTGGCTGACTGTCTTTTGGGAGTTCTTATAATGAAAAGGCAGACTGCCTTCTCATTACAGTAAAATCTTATCAGTTTATAAGCCCTGCCCCAAGAACTCCAATATAACTGTCAGCATGGAAAACTAAGACTACTAGACATTTGAGACACACTATGACAAGAACAGAATTGCAAACCAGAAATAATTAGGAAAGAATAACTAACAAAATAATAGCAACAATACAAAAATAAGCAAAATGAAAAACCTATCCTCCCCTAAATATAAAATATACCCAACTACAGTCAATAGTATCATAGAGGTAAGATTAGATTTCACATCTCTGAGACAAGAATAGGATACTATTAAAAAGGGAACAATAAAAATATGAAATAACTCTTGGAAATGAACGAAGTATGACAAATTTAAGCAGGAAAGTTGGAAAAATAAAACTCAAGGAAATTTATAAAGAAGAACTAAATGCTAAGAAATAAATAGAGATGTAAAAAAAATTAGAGGGTTAATCAAGCAGATCCATCATATAACTAAAATGAGTTCTAGGAAGACAGAACAGAAATAATTTGAGAGAAAAAAATTATCAAAGAGAAAATAGAAAAAATTTATCAAAACTGAAGAACTCGGGTTTAAGGGCTCACAGACTGCAGCACAATGAATTAAAAAAGATGAATTCATAAACATCCTGAAGTTATTTTAGAATAGTGGGTTAAGAAGAGAGATTTTAAGAGCACTCAGAGAAAAAAACACAAAGGACTATTCCTAAGAACAACAGCAAACTTGTCAATATTGAAGGTTAAAAGACAAAGGAATAACATCTTAAACATTCTGAGGAAAAACAACTTCTAACCTAGACTTCTATATTTACCCCTGCAATCCTTCTAAGGAAATCCTCCTAAGGGAAAAAGTGTAGCTTCAAAAGGAGAAAGTGAAGAAGGAAAGGTCAAAATACATAAGATTTAAGATATAGGAAGTACATCACAAGGAGAAAGCCAAAGAAAATTTCCATTATGAGTCTAAAAGGAAGACCCAGGGCAACAGCTTTTGGCAGACTTAGAAACAAACAACCCAAACCAGAGGAGGAGGACTGTCTCCAGCGGAATTAAATGAAACCCAAAGATTGTTTTTAACAAAAATCACAGAAGCACTAAACTGTATTATGGATTTTGAAAAGTATATACACACCCAAAAGGTGACAAATATATAGTAATGATTAATTCGAGTAATTGAAGAGGTGTATAAAAAAGTTATTACAGCACTGTAACTGGTTCCTCTCTGTGGAGCAGCCTTCTAAGAAAGGCAGCAATGATCCCTGTATCCTGGTATTCATACCCTTCTCTAATCTCCACCTCTTGAAGGCGAGATCACTGGATCTGTAGACTCATATCTAGTGACTAGAATATAGCAATATTCTCTTTTTCTCTCTCCCTTTCTCTCTCTGGTTCTTTCTGATGAAGTGAGCTGCTATTCTGTGAAGAAGACTACTTGACAATGAACTGAGAACACCTCTTAGCAGCCAACAAGTGCTCAGGTCTTCAGTCTAACAACCTACATCCAGGTCATAACCATGTGAATGCGCTTGTAAACAGGTCCTTCCCCAGTCAGGCCTTGATGACTGCAGCCCCAGCCAATACCTTGACGGCCGCCTTGTGAGCGACCCTTAGCTAGTGGACCCAGCTGAGCTATGCCCGGATTCTTGACTCAAGAGAAACTGAGATGATAATGTCTTAAGCCACCAAGTTTTGAGGTAATTTGTTACACACAGATAGATAACTAATACAACTTGTAAACAAAGTTTTTATATTTATAAAAATATGAACACGGAATACTGATTAAGCCAACACTGGAGAGGAGAAGTACATGCATGTGACTGAGCTGTTCTGAGATTCTGAATAGTTGTCTTCATGAAAGGAAGTTATAGGCAATATAACTTAGAAATAGGGAAGATATCAAACATTAGAGACTTTAAACATTAGAAGAAACAGCTGTAAGATTTTTATTAATAGTTGGTTACTTTAGGGAGTGGGGCAGATATCATTACTAATAAGATGCAGAACTATTTGATTTTTTAAATTATATACTACATATTGATAAAAAGTTCTAAGTGATCTGACTTTTTGGAAAGAAACACTCATTTATACTCCGTAAGTCCTATATGATTACAACAATGCAGAAAACAATTCATATTGCTTAATAGTAATTTATTAAGTCAAAAATCCTTTAAAATGTTAGATTAAAAAAACATTCTAGTGACAGATTCCATAAAATATCAGTTATATATGGAATCTAAAACACGGCACAAATGAACCTATCTACAAAACAAGCAGACTCACGGACACTGAGCCCTGTGGCAGGAGAGGGGTGGATGGGAGTCTGGGTTAGGACACATAAACTACTGCATTTAGAATGGATGGAAAACAAGGTCCTACTGCTTAGCACAAGGAACTATATCAAGTCTCCCGGGATAAACCACAATGGAAAAGAAGATGAAAAAGAGTGTATATACATGTATAACTGAGCCACTTTGCTGTACAACAGAAATTAACACAACAGTGTAAATCAAACATTCTTCAATTTTTAAAACAATTCAAAAAAAAACCCACGGTAGTAACAATCCAAAATTATAAAGCGACATGAAGGACTCCTGAAAGAGAAGGAAAGATGTTAAGTTTTTACAGATTCAGGATCAAATGTGAGCAGAGTGTATTTGAGTTTAATTACTCAATGATATTGTAAAACACTTATGGTGAGAAATGAAAGGATAAAAATCTCCATTTAAGAACTGGTTCATAATTTTAAAGGTAGGAATACCATCAGTAACACTGGGGTACGAGGTAAAAAGAAACACTGAGGTGTTTTTTTTTTCTAATTGAGGTGAAACTCACATTAGTGATATCCTTTTAAACACTGAAGATGTGTATTATTTCTTACATAAAAGAAAATTAAATTAGGAAAAAATAGAAAAGAAACCACAGGGCACTATACCATTTATCTAGGAGGACCAAAACTTTCCTAAGTTTCATCAAAGATATTTATGAAATTTATATTTTAAAAAGCCAAGTGGATTCTATAACCTTTCTGACTCTGTTGCATTTAAACCAAGATCAGGATGGTGGACTGGGCATTTAGAGTTGGCTTCTCTTATTCCAAATCTTTAGAAATGACAGAAAAATTTATTTTTGTGAATAATTCCTAAATACTGCTAGAAAATAAGAGAAGTCATCATACGTCCCAATCATTCAGTACTTGCTGAAAGCTTATAAGCTGAGAGAGAGTACTACTGGAAGAAAACCATACTGGAGGGAATAGATATTAAAGGCAGAAATAGCCTAGGAGCTATATGAACCTAAAAAGCAAAGATGAATGCTACTAGAGTAGCTCTAGGACAACTGTTAAAGGGATTGGTTAGAAAACTGTACTTGAAAAAGCTGATTACTCCTTTAATCCATGATTAGCAGGTTACAGAAGATATCTGTATCCAGTTTGAAGTGATAAAGGTTTAGGCTGGAGAAGCAAAATAGTGCCCCAAATTTGATTAAAAAAAAAAAATTACCTCTGGGCCTAAGAAGCTCTGAATTCCAAGGAGGATGAACACAAAGAGACTCACTCAGACATATTATAACCAAACTGCTGAAAACTGCAAAAAGAATCTTGAAAGCACCAAGTATCAAGTACAAGGGAACAACAATACAACTAACTTTTAATCAGAAATAATAGAAGCCAGAAGGCACTGTAATGATACAGTCAAAGTGCTGATTGGTACTTTGACTGATAAATGATAGGTATCTCAGCTTCATGCACAAATCCGAAGGCACCAGAGAGAACTCAAACAAAGGAATATGACAGCATGCCCTCCATTCCTACTATCGATTAACGCTAACAGAAGTACCTGGACAGAAGAAAAGCATGGTGGGTTCTGAGGAAGCGTCAAAACCACATCTCCTTAATTCAATGTGGTCAAGATAAACTACCAACTGGTTTATTTATTTATCTTTCATTAAGCAAAAAAAGGATCCAGTGTCAGAACACTCTGAAAATAGAGCTCTGAGAAGTGACTGCCTTAACAGATATTAAACAACACTAAAAGGAGTAGAAGTGAATGAATGCATGAACATCCAACCACTGGAACAGAATAGAAATTCTAAAAACAAATTCAAATCTATGTGGGATTTTAGTATAAGGTAAATATGGTATTCTCAAATAAGTGGACAAGAGGTGACCTAGTCAATAAAACAACCTTCTCTGAATAATTTAGGATTGCAAAGCTTTTCCCAACTACAGACAAAATGCAGAGTACATTAAGCGTCTGAATAACTTTACAACAGAAACAATGAAGAATGTCTGCATGAAAGAATAAAAGATGCAAACACAAGTGACAAAATGAGAAAAAATATCTACAACTATCGTATCATACCCCGAGGGTTAAATTCTACTATATAAAGAGTTCTTAAAAATCCACATTTCAAAAGTGCTAGGAAGCTAACAGAAAACAACGGGCAACTGTTTCTATGTCCCAGAAAAGCAAATTAGAAACAGCCTGATGAGGGCACATGCCACATCTTTTTCCTATTCCCCAGGCCTGGCATATAGTAGAGGCTCAATAAATATTTACTGGATGAGTTTTACAACTGATGGGTTCTATATTCAGTCAGAAACATGACCATTATTTTTATAAAATTAATGATTTGAAACATCCCAAACAAAGAAGTAATCTGACTTAATGTTCCTAAAATTAGTGACAGTGGAAACTAAGTTATTTCTAGGCGTTTTGACAGGAGGCATGGCTAGAGAGCATAAATTATAATGAGTAAATGACTTTAATGAACTCACACGAATGTCTTGTCTGTTGATGAAAGGAAATCCAGTATAGGAAATAAAGTTAGCACTGTAATCTTTAAAATCAAAGGACAACAATATGTATAAATTAGGGATGTGATAAATGCTTATTTATTGGAGGCTTACACATAAATTCAACACAATATTCAGTCAAAAGAAACTTGCGTTTACCTTCTACCATATTACCATCCTTCTGAAAAATTCTCTCTTCACACCACTGACAATGGATTAGGTACTGAATCTTCTTGGCTGTCTCATCTGCAGAAGTTGGCCCCCTCAAAACTCTCACAACAACCAACACAAAATGTTCCAGAGCCACCGCAAATAGTACTTCTATGCCTTTGTTACATCGGGCTGCAGCTCTGGAAAAAAATTTTTTAAGTTGTTTTGAGAGCTTATCATTTTCCTTTGCTTGGCATTATATTGACCTTATATTAACTTGGACAGTACATATACTATGGAAGGGTTATGGGAAAATAAGAAAAATTTAACTCTTTGTAGCAGTGGTTTTAAAAGATATATAAAAAAGTGGCTATAAAAGATACATACTATACACTATAACTTTTACACAAACTGAAACACAGGGAATTATAGGGTGCTTGGCAGGCTTTTGGTAATTACACATGTTCCTTTATGATATCTTCTCAATATTCTTTGGTTTCTAATGTCACTTTGTTTCTTGTCATCACAACCATCTTTCTTTCTAAAATTTTTACCTACTTTTTTCTATAAAAGCTTCTTCCAAACAATATGCTTACTGAGTACTAAATACATGCAGGGAAGTATGCTAGCTGCTGACCAGCTGGTAAAAAATGAATAAGCAAAGTCCTTGCCAGTATTACGTTTATATACTTTTGTATTAAATTCTACTTGATACACCATTTATGTACTCAGTTTTCCCTCTTCAGTTGTACACTAACTTAGTCTGTATGTACTGCTTTGAATTTGCTGTTACATTATAAACATTTTAAAGTATGTACAGTAGGTCCTTGGCATGTACCAAGTGAACATCAGAGGTTTTAGTTATTTAGGAATAATCCTGAAGGTCTATGAAGTCTAATAATCTGTATTTTTGCTGAGGTAAGGATTTCAGTCTAAATGCTGTGAAACTGGTGCTGGCGTTAGTGACAGCGCCGGCTGTAATGATCTGTAATCTTAATATTCATTGACACTGTATTATTACTATTCTTCGAGCATAACTTTATGCATAAAATGGGTGCTCAAAGTCTTCCTTTCTTCAATTGTTTAGAAAGTCTAATGAGAAACAGAACTTTTTGTTTTTACAGGTGAGATCATTTCACAGAATCAAATTTATAAGCCATCATTTTTTTCAAACTATATAAATAAAGAAGATAAGATGAAATGGACATTAAATAATGATCATTTCTAAATCTAAGATCAATTTTTGCTTTCCCTTTTTGTGGTGCTACCATCCTATATCTACTCTGTTGAAACAAAATGATTTGAAGTTAACTTTCATTTTTTCTTTCTTACTACTTTATTTAAATAACATTTTAAAGTGGAGAGCAAACTATTTTAGGCACAAGCTTTTAAATAAAATTCTAACATACAACATAAGATTTCCAAAAAAATCAAGATCACATATACAAAATACAGAATCTGTATTTTGTGCATATTTTGAAGAATGAAATAAGCACTTCTTGCAATATTATTTCTTTCTATCATATACTCAGACATACAAAGGTTGGCCATTTGGTACCTTGCCACTGCAGCTACAACAATTCTTGCAGCTAGCTCCTTGTAATATTCAGTTCGGACAATATTACAGCCGTAGTGACGCCGGGCAACGTGTTGTGCCTTGGCATATAAAGAACTGATATCTGTAGAAGTCACTGACACTATGCCAAGGTTTCTTATATTTCTGAATGCTGAATCAAGATAGTTCACAGATGTTCCAAAAGGATCTAGGTGTCTAAAATCAGAAAGAATATGGACATACTTAAAATCATATTAGTAATCAAAATCATACCATTGCCATATTTCTAATGATAAAGTTCCATGGATTCAAAAGTACTTCATAAATCTATTTTAAAAACATTAACTATGTTTTTAAAGTAAGCAATAAGAGGATCTTATGATATCTTAAACACGTGAAAATAAAACCTGCTTAGAGAAAAGTTATCATGCCCAGGCATATTACTTCAAATGCTAGAAAATGCTCTTATGGCATTCCTTAAGCCGATGCCAAAATATTGTATTAATTTAAATAAACAATGACAAACTACCTTAATTTTTAACGGCCCCCTCTCTACCCCACCTCCCTTCAAATCCAAGTCAGTTTAGAAAGTGACAGAAAAAATTTTTCACTTACATGAAATCAAAAGATCTCAAATGCATTAGTACATTGGCATCCATTTTGGTCACCTTAATATTACCAAGGTTTTCCTCTCCTTCCTCCAGAATATCTTCCCTTTCTTCCTTTTCCTTACTGTCCACAACCACTTTCAATTTGTTTAAATGGCAGTTCTCCCGAATCAACGTCACAGAGTTTTCATTCAAATCATTAATTGTAACCTTGACTGCATTTCCAAGATGTTTTGCCCATTGTAATCCCATTATCCCTTAGGAGAAATTGGAAGAAAAATGGGTTTTTAAATTATAAAGAATAAAAACTGTAATAAAAATAAAGAATATAATTTTGTAAGTAACAGAAATAAATGTTTCAAAATCTTAGTATTTTCAAAAGTAATTCTTATTCTACTTTCTCACTGAAATGCCTCTTAAGAAGATTTACCACAAGAAAATGTATCCTGCAGATTTCCATTAATAATTCTTAAAAAACTGTTCTATAATCCATGTTCAAATAAAATACCTATGTATATTCTTTATTTGGGGTTTAATAGGATATTTTTTTCCTTTCTTCTTACAATGGAATACTTTTTTTTCAAACAAAATCTTACAGAGAAATCCAATATACAATATGAGTAAGAGTGGGGTTTCTCTACTTGAAAAGAAGTTGAGAAGCTGGAATTCATCCTGCTGAAGCTTACTCTAATACATGAAAATAGAAAACTTTCGTGGATGAATGCTTTTCAAATACTGCACCACAGCATCACTGTGAGTGAAAAACAACTCTGTATGTGTAAGCAAATGATCAAGAGGAATTGAGACCAAGAGGGCCCTCTCACAGGTTTTCTATCCCTGTTGGATTTGAGTCATAAGGGACATTCACTGCAAAATGGGAGATGGTGACACCAGCCTAGCCAATACGAAGTAGAAAACCCCCAATTTACTGGAAGTACTGACCATATGCATACATGTGACTCATTAATGTAAAAAATTAACACCTACTATGTGCCATTTACATTTATTTTCCTATTCTTAAGATAAGCTTGTGAAATAAGTTCTAATATCTATATTTTAGAGATGGGGAAACAAGCAAAATGACTGCTACGAGCTTTATTTAAGTTTACAAAGGCACATAAAAAGAAAAGATCTTCCTAAACAATAATTTTAATGTTTCAGGTAAAAAAAAGAGGAGTAGTTCATTGCAGTATTATTTATAAGAGCCAAGACATGGACACAACTGAAGTATCCATCGATGGATGAATGAATAAAGAACATGTGGTATACATATACCCAACAGAATACTATTCGGCCATAAACAGAAGGCAGTCCTGCCATTTCAGACAACACAGACGGACCTTGAAAGTACTACACTAAGTAAAATAAGTCAGAGAAAGACAAATACCATATGATTTAAATTAAACATGGAATCTAAAAAAAACACCCAAACGACAGAAATGGAGATCATATTTGAGGCTGCCAGAGGAGGAGACTGGAGGCGTGGGAGAATTGAGTGAATGTGGTCAAAGGGGACAAACTTGCAGTTATAACAGAAAGATGTTCTGGGGATAAAATGTACAGCAGGGAATTACAGTTAACAATACTATTTATTTGAAACTGACTAAGCGAGCAGATCTCATCAGAAAGGGGAAAAAAATCTATAACCATGTGAAGAGATGGATTTAAACTTTTTTGATCATTTTACAATACATGCATATAGCTAATCATTATATTGTATACCTAAAGCATATACAATGTTATATATGTTGACTATATCTCAACAAAACTAGAGGGGGGAAAAAAGAAAATGACTCCACTGTTAAGAGACATATATAGTATCCAGTGTAGGTATGCTGCTGCATGCTAAGTCACTTCAGTCATGTCTGACTCCATGAGACTCTGTGGACTGTAGCCCACTAGGCTCCTCTGTCCATGGGATTTTCCAGGCAAGAATACTGGAGTGGGTTCAAATCTCTCCTCCAAGGGATCTTCCTGACCCAGGAATTGAACCCACGTCTCTTATGTCTCTTGCACTGGCAGGTGCGTTCTTTACCACTAAAGCCACCTGGGATAGACATTTAATAAACATTACTGAATGTAAAACACAAGGGTGGGGGAAGACTGTGTGAGGGAAAATGGTGGGAAATAAATCTGAAAAAGTAGACTGTGATCAGACTATGGAGGATATTAAATTGCAATCTGAGAAGCTGAACTCTAGGCAATTAAGATGCATGACTTTTTTGACTGAAAAATAACATGATCGATTCAGTGTTTGAGAGCAAAAGCTGTTTAGCAACAGCATGCAAGACAGATATAATAGCTAAAAATCACTCTATTGGCAGATATGGAATGAAAAAGAGTAAGAGTCACGATACAAATGAAAACTTAGAACCGTTCCATAGTTGAGTGTGGGGATAGTGGTGGGAAAAGGAGTAATAAAAAAATGATTCATATTTAAAATCTGACCGGCTCAGAGGATATGATCACCTTAGAATCATTACTTCATCACTTTTACCATTTCTACACTGAGACATTACTAATGATGATGATAGTAGTAGTAGTAATAATATAATAATGATGATACTGAATACTTGTATAGCATTTGCTATATACCACATACTGTTCTAATTTCTTTACATGTATTAATTTCCTTAATCTTTACATTATTTTAAGGTAGGTACCTTCTTTTGGATAGATAAAGCAAATTAAAGCATAATTCCCTGGGGTTAGACAGCTGGCATGTTATAAAGCTGGGGTTTGAATGCAGTCAGTCTGACTCCACAGTCCATGCTTCCAGCCACTACTTCTCTCTGAGGTGAGGAACTTACGCCGAACTAGGTCGTGCTTTCATTCTATTGGTACAAACTTCCCAAGAATACACTCCTATAACTTTTATAGGATAGGGTACAAGTGGCTTTTCAGAAATTTTCTACATTTTCCAATCTTTTCTATACTGTTATGTCCTTTTGGGAAAAATGTTCTCAGTCTTTAAAATTTCACCATAATATCTCATTGCCTAATACGTAGGCAATGTTTACTGCAACACAGACACACACACACACACACACACACACACACAAATCAACCAAACACCAAGTGCTTACTGACTGCTGCAAACAAGTATTCTTGCAAAAAAAAAAAAAAATCCTGTCTGAATATGACCAAACCTGAACATCCAACTACCAATATACAGAAATAGAGGAATATCTTATATGAACCATGATGATACAATCAGCAAAAATCTAGGCTGTGGGAAACTCTACAGGACAAATGACCTCTTATATCAACAAATTATCACACATACACACAAAATGATGAAAAGAAATACAGATTAAAAAGGGACTTGAGACCTATCAAACAACTGAAATATATAGTTTTTGGATTCTGACTTAAATTTTTTAAAAATTTGAAATAATTAGGTCTATCTAAACATTTGATGACATCAAAGAATTATTCTTAATTTTTTAGGTGTGATATGGTATATGGGTTTTAATTTTGAAAAGTCCTTATCTTTTACAGGCTTGCCTCACAGCTCAGTTGGTAAACAATCCACCTACAATGCAGGAGACCCCAGTTTGATTCCTGGGTCGGGAAGATCCAGTGGAGAAGGGATAGGTTACCCACTCCAGTATTCTTGGGCTTCCCTTATGGCTCAGCTGGTAAAGAATCTGCCCACAATGCAGGAGACCTGGGTTCTACCCCTGGGTTGGGAAGATCCCGTGGAGAAGGGTAAGGCTACCCACTCCATTATTCTGGCCTGGAGAATTCCATGGACTCAGTCCATGGGGTCGCAAAGAGTTGAACATAACTGAGCAACTTTCACTTCACTATGCTTTACAGATCCCATGGAAATATTTACAGATGAAATGACATATCTGTTATTTGCTTCAAAATAAAGGAGACAGAGTACAGGGCAATGAGTTATAAAGGAAAGTGCACAGGAATACAGATAGAAGACTGAGTGATGGATATAAAGGAATTCACTTATTATACACTCTAGTTTTGTATATATTTGAAAATTTTCCACAATAAAAAATTTGCCTTGCATTTTTTTAATATAAAAATACTTTGCTTGATGTGATATCCATATACATTTCCTAAGAAAAGATACTGTACAGGAAGTTCAGCAAGCATGCACAAACTTCCAATTATAAGATAAATAAGTACTAGGGATGAAATGTACAACATGATGATTAAATATAGGTAATAGTTGTATAGAGGAAAGTTAAGAGGATAAATTCTAAGAGTTCTCATCACAAGGAGAAACTTTTTTTTCTTCTTACTTATCTATAAGAGATGATGGATGTTAGCTGAACCTATTGTATATGTAAATCAAACCATCATGCTCTACATCTTAATTAAACTTGTACACCCATACAGTAATGTATGCCAATTCTTTCTCAATAAAACTGGGGAAAAAAATCTCTTAAGGCTCACATGATATAAACAAACCCTTAGTTCTCAAAGTGGCTAAACAACAACAAGGAAAAAATAAAGGGAAAGAAAAGATACTGTACAGATTTGATAAAGTGAGGTTCCAAAAAAAGCTTCATCACTTACCAGTTGCTCCAAAGGCATCTAGACATTCCAAAGGTTTTCGCTCCTTAGCCAGAGCAGCCAGTGTACAGAATATCAGCTGCCTAGAAGAAGGAAAATAATCTGAAATAATTTTACTGTACCATGGTTTCATCATTGTGGATTTTAAGAACAGTGAGAAAGTGTTCCTATTTACTGTGCAAACTACTTTGAAAAGAGACCTAATAACATATTCCTTACTTAATAGTATAAAAACTAAAAACCTGTGAAATTAAACTATTAGTCAAATTGTGTTCTATTAACAAGTATTTACTATGAACAATGATTTTATAAATAAAACTTGGCACAGGCCCATCAGTCTGTTCCTTTAATTTTATATAAAGTTAGACCTACTTTACTCCGAGAAAAAAATTGGTTTGGCAGAAAAATAAAACAATCGTTCTGAGAAAATGCAAAATAAATGATTTTCATTCCATACCTACTTTTCAATTTCAATATATTAGAACAAGAAGATTAAGAGAAGGTACATTTGTAACGAATTGAAGCATCTGAAGCATTCCATAACTCTTTTTTAAATTTATCTTACCGATTCAGTTTCATTTTGGGATTAAAATAAGAATCTGTTTTCTGAGGTACAGTATAGTTAGGACAAACTTGTACATCTGTGTCTGCCTCTTTCAAAATTTCTTTAGGTGGTTTAGCAGCAGAAGCTAAAATTAAAAAAAAAAAAGATTTCCAGTGAAATAGAAAATAATTATAAATATCAAGAACAACATAAAAAATAACCTTCCTTTATAATAGTTTCACGTTAATGAAATCAGTTGAGTAGATGTCAAAAAAATTGATCTACATAGCCCTGTCTATGGAAAAGAGCAGCATTCCATTAAGTATTTGGTGAATTAAAGTTTATCAGCTTAAAATCTTAACTGTCTAGCACATCAATGTATCTGTACACCTAATTAAGGACAGTTACCCTAAGACTGTGCCAAATCCTAAAATAACCTTTACTCATCAAACACTATATTGTGTTTATAGAGGCTGGTTGCTAAACACATATTTTATTATGGTTTAAATGTTAGAAAATTAACCTGTGTGGTAACATTCCATTAGCTAGCATGGATGACTAAGAGTCACTCTATTTCCTGAACATGCTTGACTTCAGAATATTTTTGTGATTTTAAATCACAAATTATATTCCAACAGCTGTAAGCTAATGTATAAAACAATTATTCTACTTTTAATATACATTAGAATCATTCTCCTATAAACTCAAATGAAATATTGATATATTTGTGTGAATATATTTTAATTAAGAAAGGAGAAAGAATATGTGGAGGGGAATAACTGAGATTATTTATGTTTGGATTTCTTGATCAAATTACAATCAGAATGTTAACTGAGAACCATATTTCTCTTTCTACAATGCCACATAAAAGTAATCTTTCCTACTGTTATGTTACATATCTTTCTGTACTCACCTAAGTGTCAAGTCACATATCTCACAAGATAAGCCTTTCTCAAACCAGGTTCTGTGAGAAAATTAAGCCCTTCAAATAATTATTTCACTACTTTTTTCAATACTTAAAAGAAAGGTCCAGAGTACCATTCTAGATGTATTCATTACATATAATGGATGCCTTAGGGCAGAAGGGCTTAATTCTTGAGAAGGAACAACCTCACTACTAATAAGCTACTAATAACTTGATCTCACTCAGGACTATAAATAATCTTTATATATCACTCTGCCTCCTTTTTCCAGTGTTTTTCAACAACAAGTCTAAGATAGTTACTGGTACAGGAGCCATCAGTAATAAAATCCTATTATCTTTCATTAGGATATCTACATTTACTGGGCATCAGCTGCTTTTTTCTACTCATGTATTAAATACATCTGTTAAATTGAGACCAGTTTATACTGTTGGGAGTCTCACAGAAAAAAAAAAAACACTGGATGGATTAGCAGTTAACTAAATGATCTGGTTAAGTCACAGTATTCTATCTGTCTGATGTCTAAAAATAATAATTAGACCACTGTTTAAGGATCTACTTATTAACATGTTAATGAGATTGCTCAACTCACCAGCAATATACCTGGATTTAGTCTCTCCTTTGTTCACATGGCGCCTGACATGTCCTAGCATATCTGTCCTTCTGGTGATTGTTGCTGAACAAATGATACAATGATAATGGGCGCCCATTTTACTGGATATCTATCAAACAGAGTATTTAATTTAAATACATAAAAAACTTACTAAGACAATGAAATAAAAGTTTATTTAAGGTTGTGAATTTAAGTATGTTAGAAGATAGTATTCATTTTGCCATGTGACTCTGAAAGGATCTTTATTTCCTTACCTATATTTACATCTGCTTTTTAATGTTACAATAGGTCACAAGTTTGTTAGTTTTTTCCCATTCATTCTAATCAACAAATAACTACTCTTATCTTCTATAAGCAACACTTACAAATGGTACGATATAGCAGCAGTGTGTTGGCAGACATATAACTGGCTCTCTGGGAAAATACGGCCCTCATTTGTAGTGTCTGCAGGTCTGTGATCTAAACACTCTACCATAGCCAATGTCAAGCTCCACATGTGACATTTCAAGCTACCCATGTGACATCACTGAATGTGAATTAGGGAAGAGATGTGCAGTATCACAGCAGAGAACACTGCCACCATGCAGACACAGTACATACATATAAATGACACACGAGCACAGATATAGTAAAATAACTGGGAAGTAGTGAGTTGTTGAGTATTCATTACTTTTGTTTTTAATATAATTTATTTACTTTTAAGTTCACATTTTTAAATTTTTGATGATGGCCACATTTAACAACCAGATTTCTGGAAATCTGAGCTAGTGCTGCTGCTGCTGTTGCTGCTGCTGCTAAGTCGCTTCAGTCGTGTCCGACTCTGTGCGATTCCATAGGCTCCTCCGTCCCTGGGATTCTCCAGGCAAGAACACTGGAGTGGGTTGCCATTTCCTTCTCCAATGCATGAAAGTGAAAAGTGAAAGTGAAGTCGCTCAGTCGTGTCCGACTCTTAGCGACCCCATGGACTGCAGCCTACCAGGCTCCTCCGTCCATGGGCTTCTCCAGGCAAGAGTCCTGGAGTGGGGTGCCATTGCCTTCTCTGGAGCTAGTGCTAGCACACTCCTAAGTGTTAAAGACATAATAAAAAGTCTATTTTTTCAAGCAAAAAGTTCTCACTTTTTAGTTTCTTATTTAGTTAAGAACAAGAAGACTTCCAATAGCTCTTCCCTGCTTATGATGCCTTCTTACTCTTTACTCGCGATCACAGGGCAAGGACAGAACAGTCAAGAACATTCCACAATTTATGGCATTGTGATTATCATACTCAAAATATCTTAGATAGGGTTAATGGGCCAAGCATTATCCTGACAAAGTATACTTAAGAATGTTTTTCTCCCCCAATACTTTACTTTTTTTGTGTGGCCTAAAAGGAAAATTTACTAATAATGATTTATTAAGCTAATATGCATTCAGGATAGTGTCACTATAAATTATTTTATAATTTGTATTCCCCAAAGGTTAAATGTATCCTAATACAAACACATGTACTTTTTAAAGTTACTGAGGTTTCAGTAGTGTCTTCATTCTGTCCTTTGACAAATTAAGAGGAAGAGCATAGGGAGGATGAGTATGAATCAACACTATTAAGACCCTTGCTAAACCACAGAAATTAAGTTATTATTCTATGACCAAAATTTATTTGGAAAGAAAAGTGCTTTCTACTTAAATTCTCCATTTCAAAATTAGTATGTGGGTTAATTTTCCTTTCGAACATATGATAGCAGGTGATCTGACTGAAATTAAAAACTATAAAATGAAAAGTTCAATACAGCAACAATTTTCATACATTTCTTATTTTTCCTACTATGGTAATCTGAAAGCCCTTGAAAACAAAATCTTAAAGTAAATCTCATTGCTGAATATACACATTTTAGTCTTAAAACAAGTAAAAGTCTAAAAGCAAGTAGTCTAAAAGCAAGTACTTCCTTTAGAGATAGCTAAATCTAAAAACAACAAATCTAACATGTGATTACCTGTTCTCCAATAATGTTTGGTTTCACCGGTCGACAAGGTAAGTGACAGATGCACATCCGGTAACCTAGAAGGAAGAACTGCTGCTTGTCTTATCACTGCTCATCAAAAGTTCAATTATTATTAAAATTACTACCAAATTTATAAGAATAATGGGGATTATTCTTATATCTGTAATGTCATAATTTATCTGAATGAGACTAACTTAGTTTTATGCATTTGTTATATATGACACGGTATAAAAACATACACAAGAGATCTAGGTTCAGAATCTGGTTGTTCCAAAAACATCTGTTATTTTGCATTAGTCATGTAGCTTCTTTGGGACTCAGTTTTCTCATCTACTTTTTGCCATCTTGACTTTTTCTCAACTTCATCTTCTTGCCTTATGCTGCATTTACTATTACACAGCCTCTTCTTCATCAATGATATGGCACTTAGTTCTCTTTGCGTACTTCCTACTTAATCTTTACAGATCCTCTTCCCTCTCTCATACTCTAAAATGTAGATTTTCTGTATGATGGATCTGCTACATAAATTTTTTCTCACTTCCTGACTAACTTGAATGCCTTTCATGATTGCGACTATCTCCCCTATGAGAAGGAATTCCAAATTATAGCTCTATTATCAATTCATTCCTGAGGGCCAGATCTCTACTTCCAATCGCCTACTCAAGACATGTGAGTGATTATTTCAAAACCTATTGTCAAGGACTTCCCTGCTGATGCAAAGGATAAGAATCTGCCTGCGAAGGCAAGGGAAACGGGTTCAATCCCTGGCCCAGTAAGATTTCACATGCTGCGGAGCAACTAAGTCTGTGCACTACAATTCTTAGCCTGAGCTCTAGAGCCCAGGTGCCGCAACTCCTGAAGCCCATGCTTCTAGACCCTGGGCTCCACAACGAGAGAAGGCACGGAACGGCAACAAGAAGCCCACACGTTGCAAAAAAGAGTGGCCCTGCGCACAGCAATGAAGACCCAGTGTAACCAAAAAACATTAAAAAACAAAACAAAACCTACTGTCAAGGACTAAACTTTTCACTTGACTCTTGAACCAGGTTTCTTTTTTTACTTTTTTAATGAATAATAAAGCCTTCCAGTTACTCCTAACTCAAAAACTGTGAACTTATCTCTAACTTCCTTCTTCTCATACTTCTAGTTCAGTTCACTTTACATCCAATCATTTTTCTTAGCTGTGTATCCTGAAGTGTCTTAGGACCCAGACCTTGGACCATTTCCTTTGTACCTATATGTACTCTTAAGGTCGTTTCATCCAGACTTTCAGCTTTAAATACCATCTGTATTCTGACAACTCCCAAATATGTATCTCTAGCCCAAACCTTTGCAGATTTATGTGCCCTCCAGGCTCCCTCCACTAGATGAATCTCAACATCCGTATGGCTAAATCTGAAGACATGTTCTTCTTTCTCACGTCTAATGCAGTCTTCTCCAGCTAGGTAAGGCATTCTTATTTTGTCCTTCATCTCATTTCTATTCCTTCAGCAGATCTTATTCAACATATTTGCCAACTACTTTGAAGCCTGTTCACAAAGACAAAAGCTATCATATTCCCCATCTACCAGATCACCATCATGTGAAAGAACGCAACAGCCTAAAGAACATGACAGTAAAGAATACCATGAACCATCAAACAGAAGGGAATAACCTGGAGGCGAGAGACCAGAGATTAAACAATGGCTTATATAAAGCAATTACTTCATTACCTTTGTAATTAAAATGAGATCGTTTTTGTTAAGAAGTCAATATGGTTTACTACACATTCTCATAAGTAATTAAACATAAGATACTATGGCTTCTGAATTAGTCTCTAATTCACTTTTTCTCTAAGTAACTAGTGACAACCTTTTACCAATACTATAAGAAAATAGTTCTGCCTTCTTTTTGGAGTGTCTTATAATGACTGTTTCATTTAGTCTGGTTGAAACTCCAGATAACCACATTTCACAGTCAGTGTACTTGCATAATCATATACAAATTTAAGTATGTACATGTTTAGGGTTTTTTTGGGGGAGGGGAGTATTTTTGTTTTTATCATATATATTGCTATTTTCGGGCTTCCCTAGTGGCTCAGACGGTAAAGCATCTGTCTGCAATGCAGGAGACCCGGGTTCGAGCCCTAGGTTGGGAAGATCCCCTGGAGAAGGAAGTGGCAGCCCACTCCAGTATTCTTGCCTGGAGAATCCCATGGACCGTGGAGCCTGGTAGGCTACCATCCATGGGGTCGCAAACAGTCGGACACGACTGAGCGGCTTCACTTTCACTACTATTTTCATAGTTTACCATGAAAATCCTTCCAAGCAAGCTAATATAGATCTAATACACTCTTCTCAATGGCTGCATAATATTTCATGGTCCGTATGTACCATAATTTATTCAATCATCTTTGATTTTTAGTTCCAAGTTTTTGTTTCTAAGCACATGATGCAATGAACATTCTTGTACATCTTTGTCTATTGCTTCCTTTACTCTTAGCAGAGGGAGTGCCTGGAGGAAAAATATTTTAAATTTTTTAAATGTTGCCAAATTTCTTTCCAAAAAAAGGCTGTAATATATCATCCGTTGGAGAAGGAAATGGCAACCCACTCCAGTATTCTTGCCTGGGAAATCCCATGGACTGAGGAGCCTGGCGGGCTACAGTCCATGGGGTCACAAAGAGTCGGACATGCCTGAGTAACTAAACACATATAATCCATAATTCACTACCTCAGAATCTAACAATAACTCTCCCTAGGAAGTCTTTTAACTTGGTAAAATCGTGCTTTTTGTCCTTCGACTTCATTCTTCATTTGAATCCTCTTGTTAAACTTACTCCCTCAAATTGTGCCGTTTTTGTCACTGTTGTAACTTTTTTTTCCCCTCATTTCCATTTATCAAGAGTAGAGAAAGGCTCTGAGTTTGAATATTTATCTTATATCTCACGACTGTTCCAAAAACTCTCATTAACTCTGTTCATTTTTAAGTCAGCAGCAGGGAAAAAAAGAGATGTTATCTTCTCTTTTCCAATATTCATACCAATTATTTTCTTGTTTTATTTTTATTATACCTTCAAAACTATTACTGGAGTTACTATTAATCGTAGTTAATTAAAAACTGTAGTTGTTCTAATAAAAAAAGGAAAAGTAAAACTTATGAAAACATGGTTCATTAAGTAATGTGGGCCTTCAGGGCCAAGCCAAGTACCCAACACAGAACAGATACTTAATAGTTTGTCACACTAAACTACTGGTGTCATAAATATCTACTGCCTAGAGAACTATGTGGTCCTTTATTAATAAATACATTAAAAGAGGGGCATTATATCCTTCATAATTTTAAACTGAAGATACTTGATTATGTTGTCAGTAAAATTCCAAAACTAGTACAAAATCGTGAATTTCATTTACATCACTTTTTAGTAAGTACAAAAATACAAACCTTCAAATTCGACGGAGACTTTCCAGTGTAAATTCTGAAGGTGACGATGAAGCTTGTGACTATTACAAGCTCTGAATTTCTCCTTGGGGCACAATGGACAAGCCTGTTTGTTTCCTGTTAATGAAAAAAGAACCAATAAAGCAGAGAATATACCAGCTCTTCATGCTTAAATTTGCCTACAAAAGAAGTTAACAGGGGACCCTTTCTCATCCTTGCCTCTCAAAACACACACACACACACACACACATTCCTTAGATAACATCTTTCTTAATATTTATTAAGGTGAAGTCATTCTTGCCTCAGCAGGTACTTAACAATAATTGTTTTAGGACACTGTCAGTGACTGATTTTTATCCTAAAACTCTCCTCTCTGTGGCGAGCTGATATCCCTGTTACCACTGGGTATGGAGAAGATGAGGAAATGATAAACTACATGATATCCCCCCAGGCAAAATGCCTTCCAGAAAGAATGTCATTCTGCACTTGGGCAGGGGAAAAGGCAGGAGTTGTCACACTTACAGAGGGATAGGAGCTAGACAGACAAAAGTATCAGCTCTGGTATTCTACTCTAGCAGCAACAAAAACAGTTAACATGTAGAATTAAAAAAATGAAAGAAGGAAGGGGCAGATTGGATGCAATACTCTGTATCCTATTACAGTGGCTTTGGGCTTCCCTGGTGGCTTAGATGGTGAAGAATCCACCTGCAATGTGGGAGTTGTGGGTTTGATCCCTGGGTCGGGAAGATTCCCTGGAGGAGGCCCTGGCAACCCATTTCAATATTCTTGCCTGAAGAATCCCCTGGACAGAGGAGCCTGGCAGGCTCCAGTCCATGGGGTCACAAAAGGTCAGACATGACTGACTAAGCACACGGCACACATCCTACTACTGAATTTGTTAAATTCTTCCTTCTTCATTAACATATTATTAAAAAGATTATGGATCATCAAAACAGAAGTTTCATTTAATTAGAAATGTAATGTATCTTAATAATAACTTTAATAGTACTAAAAATAAATCTCAAATCCAGGTTTAAATCAATAAAATATACAGAAACAGTAACTCAATTTTTAAAAAATTTATTCGACTATACCAGGGTGTTTTTGTTTTGATCATCCTGTGTGGCATGTGGGATCTTAGTTCCCTGACCAGGAATCCAACCCATGCCTCCCTGCATTAGAAACACAAAGTCTTAGCCACTGGACCACCAGGTAAGTCCCAATAACTCAATTTTTAATCCAGCAAATATCTTTCACATATAGCACATAGCAAGTATAAGCACAATTTTTAAAATATACTCTCTACTTCAAAAAACCATGAGGAGATCTTGAGGATGGAATCCAAGCACTAAGGATGATAAAGTAGAACGACAGGAGCTCAGGGCACTAACAACACTGTGAAACTCTGTACCAGCTCTACTTTGCCAGTCTTGAGATTTCTTTCTTGTGACAGAATAAAAGCCTCCATACGATTTTTTGGATTTCTGTTACTCATAGTAAAACGTTAATTCCTAACAAAGCCCTTATATATCCATGAGACTGTAATTTCCTTGAGGGGTTGTGAAATAACTTACCTCACAGTGCCCTTACATATAGAAGGGTACCATTTCCTAAGTTAAAAAACATTATCTTACTTCTGCCCTAGCTTGGAGGAAATAAACAAGTTCATGCTTACCAAAATTTTCATGAGTAGAAAGATGACAAATCATTAGAAACTGACCAAAAAAAACAAAAAAAAAACAGAAACCCTCCAAAGATGGAAATACCTGCATCAAGATTATCTGAGTTCAGTGAATTGGCAGAGTCACAATCCCCTTCAGTTACGAAAGCTAACTTCTCTAAATCAGCAAGCTGCCTTTGAATTGAGATGTGTCTCTCTGAAAGGCAAGTTTAAGAGTTAGGAAATTATGCTTTAACAATATGTATTCCATCTTCAATTTCATTTTATCACGTCACACAGAATTTTACACTTTCATTTCCTATAGCACAGTGCCTTAGTACCTAGGCAGAAAACTCAGTTTGTAAATGACAAGTGTGTCTCAGAAGTCAAAGAGTTGCCACTGCATAACCTCACAGCTTTCAAATTTTATCTTATTATTCAATATAGTTTTACAGAAAATATTTCTAGTCTGTATAAAACACTGAAGCCAGGTTTCCTGTTTTCAAAGAACTTTCAATCAGGTGAGAGATAAACATGTTAATTACTAACTGTAACACCAGGCAAGATGAATGAAGACTTAAGGGTAAAGGTAATATGATGTGGGTTTACAGAGGAATAACTCATTCCAACAACTGCCTCTAAGAAGCCTTCACTGAAGTGGTGTTTGACCACGACTTAAGGTATAAACAGGTTTTCAGTAAGTAGAGATTTGGTGTCTGGCCTTATAAACTGAAATAACCTTGTAACTGAAATAAACAAAGGCATGTGGTGTAAAAATATATAGCCACTTCCCCACCACTCCTGGCTGGAAAGTAGTACGTTTGGGGGATAGAGCTGGTAGAAAGATAATGCAGCCAAAAATGTAGTATAGATCATGGGAGGCATAAATTTTATATAAGTTAGTTTGAACTATACTCTTTAGGTAATGTTAAATCTTTTCAGATTTTTGAGTAAATAAATGATATGATTTGAATGCATTTCAGAATCTGTAGTTGTAGTACCAAAGATCAATAATTGAGGTGAGAAATTAGTAATGGAAAGGTACTAGAAAATAGAAGGTAAAGAAAAGCAGCAGAGGACTTGGGATGTGAAAGGGTGAAGATTAAAGAACAATTGAGATTTTGATACAAGTACTATTAACCAATAAAAAGGAAGAGGAAAACAGTTTTGGCAGAAAGGAAGAGGAAGAATGGGAATTCAGTTTTTACACAGTGTGTTTGATTACTGCTGGAATTAGGTACGCAAGTCCAGTAGGCAGTTGAATTGTAGTGGAAGGTCAGAAGGGATGCTGAATAGATATAACTCATAAATACGCATGTTAGGTGAAACTAAGAGCATCAGTAAGAAAGCCTAGGGGGAAATGTTTTGAAACTGAGGATAAAAAAGCCAAAACTCAGTCCCAATAACACATTTTCAGGTTATTCAAATATTACACATTCTTCAAATTACATATTTGTAAATTTTGGAATAAATGAATAAATCATTCCAAAATATATTTAACATATTCTTGATTAGTAGCATGTGGAATGCATTCCCCAATGCCGCTTAATCCACCACTGATTAACAAAAATGGATACAATTTTGAAGTGAGGTGTGGAGGGATAGGAGACGTTGAGGAAAAGGAATCAAGAGGGTAGCTTCAAAAAGAAAAAATGGTATAGAGAATCAAGATAATGCAGAGGCCAGGAAAGAAGGGACTGTAAAAGAGTAGTGCTTAACAGTAAATATCACAAATAGTTGTAGAGATCAAGAAAAGACTACTGGATTTAGTATTTAGTAAGTTTCTGGAGACCTTTAAGAAGGTTCAGTGAGGCGTTTTTAGAGTACAAATAGAACTGGAAAGAGAAATGAAGTACAGAAAATCAGCATAGATTACTTTTTTCAAGAAATCTGCTAGTATTTAAAAAAAAAAAAGAGATGGGATTTTAACTTGCTTCTTTCTTTTTAAGGATGGAGAGACCTGAATATTGTAGCCCTATGGAAAGAAATGTTAACAAAGTAGAATTCTAAAAAAAACAAAAAAACAAAAAAAACAAAGTAGAATTCTGAATATATGACTCAGAGATGGTAACTGATAGGAAAAGATTTCCAATGAGTTAGGAGTCAATGGGATAAACCACAAGGCTTAATATTACATAATTAGATTATATAATTTCTCCACACTGCTGTCTTCCTGCCTATTCTCTCCAAGCTTCACTCCCAGTTGCTTTGTTTCTCTTCTATATAATCTACATTCTTGTTTGTCTCATCTACAAATAAGCAGTAAGAAGCCAAGGGCTATGTTAAATGCCTAGTGCAGTAACCTGCACACAGCAGGCACTGGTTTAAAAAAAAAAAAAAATCATTAGTCTTTTTGGGTGCAGTAGCACACTGAGTCAAAATTTTGGAATTCAATTCAGCCCTATCAGACATTCCTGTTAAAATTTATTAAAATATATTTTACCTAATTCCAAAATGAGAAACACAAACAGCAACAAACAGCAACATTGTTATATATATCAGGTATATATATATATATATACCTGATATATACCAATATATCAGGTATTGTTCAAATGACTTACAATGAGGCACTTTCTATAAACAGATAAACTGTTTTCCCATTTGATGAAAACTTTTAATTACCGGCCCAGACAGTAAGATTCAGGCAATGAATCTGTACATTCATTACATATGTACAAACCAACCTATTTAATTTGAAAGCACTGGCTTCCATACTTCAAAGATCTGTGTGTGTCAAACAAGATACATAGTACTACTAACGACGTGTTTATTGCAATCATTCTAACTACTAAGTAGTACAGAGTAAGTGAAAGGGGCCCAGTAAGTTAGAAAACTGAAAATCCTGTAGTCCACTACTGAAGAAAACTCTAAAGATCTGTCTAAAGATTCATGAAAACGCCTCAGCACATCTCTAAAGTCACTTTCTGGTTCAAGACAGTAGATATCAATCTGTACTTAAAATCACTCGATCTTTTTGTAACTCGCTAATAATCTAGAAGTCAATAGGCAAACCTCTTATTAAATCAGATGATTCCAAGATGCTAGGCGGTTCTTTTAAAACTTCTTTTTCTTCCTCAATTTTCAATTCTACTTCAGATATGCCATCTTCATCTTGCCTATATGAGACTGATTTCAAAGGGCTAACTAGACCATCTAAAAATAATTTTCAAAATGTGATTAATATGTTTCTAATGCATTTCCAATTTCTTAATCACTATTTGTTCCAGAAATGCATTTTCAGGTTTTTCAAACATCACACATTCTTTAAATACTCATAAATTCTGGAATATCTGAATAAATCTTCCCAAACTATGTTTAACATATTCATGATGGTAGGGAGATGGAGAAAGCATACATCCCCTAAAGCTGCTCAAGCACATAAAAAGACCATATCTAGAGGTGAGTTTAGGAGGATATCTTACTCTGGAGTTTATCTGCTCTTCCCCCATTGCAGTTGCGGAAGAAACAATTGGTCTTATTTAGCACTTAACTAGCTTTGATCTTCCGGGATGAGGAGAGGCCCACCTGAGGCATTCTGACCTTGGTCTTTTCTGTGATCCACCCTACTCTTTAGCAATCTGTATGTTGTTTAAAAATTGCAGAAATAATTCTATTAGATTATAACTACTGAAATGTGTTTTTTTTTTACACATTAGCCTCAAAACTGGCTTAGAAGTAGGAAAGACAACAAATTAAGATTTTTGTTGTTGTTGTTATGATTCAGAAAAAGCATAAAGGTCAATCTGGGGACAAAATTTTTAAAGAAAAGTTTCTCAGAGCTTACGTTTAAAAATGTTCAGACGATTCTTGATAAAGTGTTACTTATCAATCTTTTAAATTCTTTTATGGCCTAATAAACCATCACTTATAAAACATGCAAGCACAATTAATACAGGCTATTAATTTTCGACAGCCGACTTGGAGAAACGTACAAAACTCAATGCGTATTTACGTCTGAGGGAAAACAACTATAATTTAGTCACTCTATCTTAAACTACTCGTCAGCCCCAAATTCTTTTTGGAGGCAAGCTGCTAAAGAAAAAATGAGAAAAACCCCATCTCGTGTCTATTTCTAGACATAAAACCTAATTGACAGCAACGGTTTCTAAATCTTGGCAGTTAGCACCTACTACAGTAAACTCGGTTACTCTATCATATTTTAAAGGACACAGGGAAATATGGCAGACAGGGCTGAGAGGGAAACTACCAAATGAGGTGTAACTTCTAATTTCTGTACCAGAAAAAGACCTCCTTTAAAGAAGACGTCCACGATCCCATTATTTCCTTCCACCTGCAGCACCACTGGCCTCCACAGATCCTTCCCTGTGAGATCCCCGAGGTTTGTGGAGATGCCGTCCCCCACCCTGTACCCGTTTTTACCGCTATACGGGTCCCTCGTTCCTCCCCCCATTTCGCTAAAACTGCCTTTTCCCCCGTAAAAACCATTCCAGTGAAGAAGGGCCTCCCCTACTCCCCAGCAAGGCGCACTTTCTTGCTTCTCCTGCGGCAGAAAGATCTGGGCCTCCCTGCACTTACTGCTTTCAGCCTCATCAGGGGCAGAGGCTAGGGACGGGGACAGGGCCGAAGCCTGGGCCAGGGCAGGGGCTGGGACTGGAGCCGAGGCCGGAGTCGGAGCCGAGGCCGGGGCCGGGGTCGAGACCGAGACCGGAGCCGAATCCGGGGCCGGCGCTGGGACCCGAGCCGAGTCCGGGGTCGGGGTCGGGACCGGGACCTGGACCACCTCCACCTTCTCCTGGGGCAGCAGCTCCTCCTCCGCCATATTCTCCATAGTTACCGCCTCCTTGCCAGGCCCGCCCGGGGACCAGCAGGGGCTCACTGCGGAGTGAGAGAAATGGCGTGAAAGCCCAGAGGGCCGGATCCGAGAAGTGGGGAAGCAAATGGGGAGGGCGAGATGCGTGCAACAGACAAAAGATGAAGAATCAGTGACCAAATCCAGTCAGCAGAAAAATTAAAAGCCACAGGCAGCGATTCGCGGTCCCGTCCGCTTCCTTTTCCCCGAGGCGTTACGACGACAGCCCCGCCTGCGCAGGAGCATGCTGGGGGATGGCGTCCAATGAGGTCAGAGAGTTCCGTTTCCACCGTGCGTCTCCGTTCTAGCCGTCAACCACCGAACGCAATCAAAACTACAATACCCAGAGTGCACCGCGCCGCTCGGGGCGGAGCGGGGCGGGGGGGTGGTGCCAAGGGCTTGGAGGAAGTAAATGCAAAGCTAAACAAACGTTCCTGGAACATCCCATGGACAGAGGAGCCTGGTAGGCTACAGTCCATGGGGTCGCAAAGAGTCGGACACGACTGAGCGCCTTCACTTCACTTCAAACAAATGCTCCGGAGCGTTCGAGCGCCAGCTACCTTCCGAGCGCAGAACTACATTTCCCAGCGGGCGTCGCGCTCGGGGTCCCTTTCTCAGGGTTTGGGCGTCCCAAATCGCAACCGGCGCGGCCTCTGGTAAGTAACGTAGGGAAGCCGAGGGGTTAGTTGACGTTTCGGTGGGTACTCTCCATGCCTCACTCCGGGACCGAAAGGGGGCAGCCGGCGGGACGGACGGAGGATTCGGGGGCCTCTCGAGCCTGGGCGGGGCGACTCTGTGGGCGGACCCGGAGTTGAGCCTGCTCTGTGAAGGGTGTGGTTCTGGCCCGGCTCTGCCTTCCGGGCAGCCTCTCGCCACGGGTTGGGTGCAGTGTGTTTCTAACCGAGTCCGCGGGATTAGGCGGTTTCTGGGCCGCTTGTCAGTTAGGTGGACTTCCAGATGGGGGTCTGCTCTTCAGATCACACCATGATCTGAACACTCTTTTCCTTTTAATTTTGTTTTAACCTACGTATTCCCAATAGCAGCGCCGCGCTGTGGCTGTAAGATTCCTGTGGATGGTGAATTGCTGGGGCCCAGGAGTGGGGAGAAGAGCCTATGCTTACATTTAGGCTTTTAATATCCAAGGCTCTTGAATGTGTGGAGCTTCAGGGCACTTGACTGATGCGATTCAGATTCCTCAAGGCGTCTGTTAAGTTTCCAGGCCTCCGTACTTCTCTTTACTCTCCGAGCCTGCTTGAGTTTAAGGCGCGCTCCTTCAAGGCCACTGCGGGAGGCAAGAGGAATGCCTTGTTTTCTGACTGCTCTGCCTACACTGGTCCGAATTTTACAGGAAGCAGGAAGGGAGAGGGAGTCTTCTTTTAGTCTCAGGTATTCGCACTTCCCGTTCGGTTTTCCTAGTTAATAAAAGTGATACTTAATAGTTTTCTTCTTGGTCTGTTTATTTTCTATTTGTTTTCAGTACCCAGGGGAGAGCGAGTGTGCTTTTTTTGGCATTTCGAAACTCAAAACAGGAATGTGGTCCTCCCTCCCAGAACTTAGAAAGTATATGTGGAGGGGTTTCCCCCTCCTCTCCTCCCCAGTTAAACAATTTATCCCATGGAAGTTTTTGTGAATTGTGATTCTAAAGCCCTCTTAGTGGCCCCATCCACAAGTTTTAACTAGTATTCCTGGATGTATATACTGCCTCACTGGTCTTAACAGTTAATTAAAAATGAGAAAATAACATTATAGTTTGCAGGCATGAGTAGTGGATATTTATGCATCATCTAGGAACCAGTGATGTTTTAATTTGTGAAAGAATGGATGGTTAATTGAAAGCTTGATTTAGGATGTCAATTTCATTAATACCAGTTGAAAACCAGAAGATGAAAAGGGCTAGATTTTTAGTCTGTGTATTCTGTGGAATTTTAATCAGAATTCCCAAGCATGGTCCCTGCTCTTGAGCCATCCTAAAGAAGGCATCTTCAAAGTTTGAAAAATTATATTGAGTATATTACTCATCTATTGCTGCGTAAGTTCTTCAAAACTTTATGGCTTAAGACAACCAAATACACTTCTTACCCCACAGTAGATATGAGTCAGGAATTCAGAAATGGCTTTCTGGGTGTATCTGCCTTAGGGTCTCTCATCACATTGCAGTGAGATACTTGCAAGGGATGCTGCCTAGTGGATGCTTGATTAAGGCTGCAGGATCAGCTTCAAGGGTGGCCAACTCACACGCCTATAAGTCCATTCATTTTTGGCAAAAGGTTTCCGCTCTTCCTTGGTGGGCTTTTCCTAGGGTTACTTGAATGTCTTCATGATATGGTGGCTGGCTTTTCCTAGGGTGAACAATTCAAGACAGAGAAAGGCAGAAGCCACAGTGTGTTATTTGACCTGGCCACATATTATATAAATATATCCTGTTGGTTGCACAGGTCATCTCTACTTATTGTGAGAGGAAACTTCATAAGAGACGGTGGCAGCAGAGATCAGGAGCCAATTGGGAAGCAGGCCAGCACAGGAAATCTCCACTCATTTAGTTTATATTTTGATTTCCATAAAATTGGTATGAATGGTACACTAATATAATTTGTCACAGTACATATGTAGGTGTTTTTCTTTTGATAGTCTACTCTCTGCAGTATTTTTTTTTCTGATTTGTCTTATGGATAATAGATTCAAATTGGTTTTGTGTATATGTGTGTGTGTGTGTGTGTGTATTCAAAGCACAACATGAAAGGGTTTAAATTGTAAAAGGTAAAAAAACCAACCCATTGCCTTAAGCAATTTATTTCATGGAAGTTATTGTTTTTCCTTATACCTTTCTCCCCATGGAATGGGATCCTTGGAACAAGAAAGAAAAATGAAGATTATTCCTGTAATCTGGAAGCTCAACTGTGAATTTAATTATTGCCATGAATTATCTTAAAAGGCAAAATTTCTGGATAATTTAGAATCTGTCATTAGAAGTATATGTTGACTGTTTTATTAATTTTTATTATTATTAGATTTCTGGTTTCAGTATTTTCTTTGTTCCATATTCTTCAAAACATTCTACAAGTTTGATTTAGTGTAATTGATCATTCTTTTATAGAACTTCACTTACTGTGATCATGTTTGACCAGGAGTACTTGTAATTGCTTGGTTTCTAGTCTTTGTTATGTTCTTAGCATCAGTACTTATCACTCTGTCTGTGTGTGTGTTGTGTGTGTGTGTTAGTTGTTCAGTCGTGTCTGACTCTTTGTGACCCCATGGACTGTAGCCTGCCAGACTCCTCTTTCCATGGGATTATCAGGCAAGAATACTAGAGTGAGTTGCCGTTCCCTCTCCAGGGGATCCTCCTGACCTAGGGATCGAACTCTGGTCTCCTGCATCGCAGGCTCGTTCTTTACCGTCTCTGTGTCACATGGAAGTCCTATACATATCACTAGCAGCAATAAACTCTCCTTTGGACTTTGCTTGTGGACCCCTTTCTATCTTCTTGCCCCAGCAAATCTGGTGATGTTCCCAATCTCTGGCCTCTGTGTTCCAGTACAGGATGATTATATATACTATCTTTAAAGTGTTTATGACCATTGGGGATGACTGTGTGCAGGTTTCTTTCTTTCTGTCAGTAACAGCAGTATAGACTTGATCCAGACCCAGGCTGGAAAAGGGAGACTGGGATAAGAAATGGACAGAGGGACTGCAATGAGCAAGAGTTGAAAGTGACTCAGAATGAACAATCACTATTCTGGGAAAGAAAAATTCACCTACTCATTTACTCAGAGGGTATTTATGAACACCTCCTAAATTTTCGATACAGTGTACTCTTCAAGAAGCTCAGGGTCTAGCAGAAAGACAATTGCTGAAGCCAGTATTTTTTTAGACTCTACTATGTACTATCTGACAGAATGTGGTCCACTGGAGAAGGGAATGGCAAACCACTTCAGTATTCTTGCCTTGAGAACCCCATGAACAGTATGAAAAGGCAAAATGATAGGATACTGAAAGAGGAACTCCCCAGGTCAGCAGGTGCCCAATATGCTACTGGAGATCAGTGGAGAAATAACTCCAGAAAGAATGAAGAGATGGAGCCAAAGCAAAAACAATACCCAGCTGTGGATGTGACTGGTGATGGAAGCAAGGTCCAATGCCATAAAGAGCAATTGAATAGGAACCTGGAATGTTAGGTCCATGAATCAAAGCAAATTGGAAGTGGTCAAACAGGAGATGGCAAGAGTGAACATTGACGTTCTAGGAATCAGTGAACTAAAATGGACTGGAATGAGTGAATTTAACTCAGATGACCATTATATATACTACTGCAGGCAGGAATCCCTTAGAAGAAATGGAGTAGCCATCATGGTCAACAAAAGAGTCTGAAATGCAGTACTTGGATGCAATCTCAAAAACGACAGAATGATCTCTGTTTGTTTCCAAGGCAAACCATTCAATATCACAGTAATCCAAGTCTATGCCCCAACCAGTAATGCTGAAGAAGCTGAAGTTGAACGGTTCTATGAAGACCTACAAGACCTTTTAGAACTAACACCCAAAAAAGAAGTCCTTTTCATTATAGGGGACTAGAATACAAAAGCAGGAAGTCAAGAAACACCTGGAGTAACAGGCAAATTTGGCCTTGGAATATGGAATGAAGCAGGGCAAAGGCTAATAGAATTTTGCCAAGAGAACGCACTGGTCATAGCAAACACCCTCTTCCAACAACACAAGAGAAGACTCTGCACATGGACATCATCAGATGGTCAACACCGAAATTAGGTTGATTATATTCTTTGCAGTCAAAGATGGAGAAGCTCTATACAGTCAGCAAAAACAAGACCAGGAGCTGACTGTGGCTCAGATCATGAGCTCCTTATTGCAAAATTCAGACTTAAATTGAAGAAAGTAGGGAAAACCACTAGACCATTCAGGTATGACCTAAATCAAATCCCTTATGATTATACAGTGGAAGTGAGAAATAGATTTAAGGGACTAGATCTGATATAGTGCCTGATGAACTATGGATGGAGGTTCGTGACATTGTACAGGAGACAGGGATCAAGACCATCCCCATGGAAAAGAAATGGGAAAAAGCAAAATGGCTGTCTGGGGAGGCCTTACAAATAGCTGTGAAAAGAAGGAAAGCAAAAAGCAGAGGAGAAAAGGAAAGATATAAGCATCTGAATGCAGAGTTCCAAAGAATAGCAAGAAGAGATAAGAAAGCCTTCCTCAGTGATCAACACAAAGAAATAGAGGAAAACAACAGAATGGGGAAGACTAGAGATCTCTTCAAGAAAATTAGAGATATCAAGGGAATATTTCATGCAAAGATGTGCTTGATAAAGGACAGAAATGGTATGGACCTAACAGAAGCAGAAGATATTAAGAAGAGGTGGCAGGAATACACAGAAGAACTGTACAAAAAAGATCTTTATGACCAAGATAATCATGATGGTGTGATCACTGACCTAGAACCAGACATCCTGGAATGCGAAGTCAAGTGGGCCTTAGAAAGCATCACTACGAACAAAGCTAGTGGAGGTGATGGAATTCCAGTTGAGCTATTTCAAATCCTGAAAGATGATACTGTGAAAGTTCTGCACTCAATATACCAGCAAATTTGGAAAACTCAGCAGTGGCCACAGGACTGGAAATGGTCAGTTTTCATTCCAATCCCAAAGAAAGGCACTGCCAAAGAATGCTCAAACTACCCCACAGTTGCACTCATCTCACACGCTAGTAAAGTAATGCTCAAAATTCTCCAAGCCAGGCTTCAGCAATACATGAACCGTGAACTTCCAGATGTTCAAGCTGGTTTTAGAAAAGGCAGAGGAACCAGAGATCAAATTGCCAACATCCGCTGGATCATCGAAAGAGCAAGAGAGTTCCAGAAAAACATCTATTTCTGTTTTATTGACTATGCCAAAGAGAAGTCAATGGCACCCCACTCCAGTACTCTTGCCTGGAAAATCCCTTGGATAGAGGAGCCTGGTAGGCTGTAGTCCATGGGGTCGCTAAGAGTCGGACATGACTGAGCAACTTCCTTTCACTTTTCACTTTCATGCATTGGAGAAGGAAATGGCAGCCCACTCCAGTGTTCTTCCCTGGAGAATCCCAGGGACGGGGGAGCCTGGTGGGCTTCCGTCTATGGGGTCGCACAGAGTCGGACATGACTGAAGTGACTTAGCAATAGCAGCAAAGCCTTTGACTGTGTGGGTCACAATAAACTGTGGAAAATTCTGAAAGAGATGGGAATACCAGACCACCTGACCTGCCTCTTGAGAAACCTATATGCAGGTCAGGAAGCAACAGTTAGAACTGGACATGGAACAACAGACTGGTTCCAAATAGGAAAAGGAGTATGTCAAGGCTGTATATTGTCACCCTGCTTATTTAACTTCTATGCAGAGTACATCATGAGAAACGCTGGGCTAGAAGAATCACAAGCTGGAATCAAGATTGCCGGGAAAAATATCAATAACCTCAGCTATGCAGATGACACCACCCTTATGGCAGAAAGTGAAGAGAAACTAAAGAGCCTCTTGATGAAAGTGAAAGAGGAGAGTGAAATAATTGGCTCAAAGCTCAACATTCAGAAAACGAAGATCATGGCATCTGGTCCCATCGCTTCATGGGGAATAGATGGGGAAACCATGTCAGACTTTATTTTTGGGGGGCTCCAAAATCACTGCAGATGGTGACTGAAGCCATGAAATTAAAAGACGCTTACTCCTTCAAAGAAAAGTTATGATCAACCTAGATCTAGCAGAGACATTACTTTGCCAACAAAGGTCCGTCTAGTCAAGCCTATGGTTTTTCCAGTAGTCATGTATGGATGTGAGAGTTGGACTGTGAAGAAAGCTGAGCGCCGAAGAATTGATGCTTTTGAACTGTGGTGTTGGAGAAGACTCTTGAGAGTCCCTTGGACTGCAAGGAGATCCAACCAGTCCATTCTAAAGGAGATGAGCCCTGGGTGTTCTTTGGAAGGACTGATGCTAAAGCTGAAACTCCAGTCCTTTGGCCACCTCATGCGCAGAGTTGACTCATTGGAAAAGACTCTGATGCTGGGAGGGATTGGGGGCGGGAGGAAAAGGGGACGACAGAGGATGAGTGGCTGGATGGCATCACCGACTCAATGGACATGAGTCTGAGTGAACTCCAGGAGTTGGTGACGGACTGGGAGGCCTGGCATCCTGTGATTCATGGGTTTGTGAAGAGTTGGACATGACTGAGTGACTGAACTGAACTGAACTGTGTACTATCTTGTACAAGGTGCTTTTACATCCATAGTTTCATTTAAGTTTTTAAAAAACCCTCTTGGATGAGTTATCTCTATTTTACACATAGTGGAACTAGGACTCAAAAAATGTACGTGTTTTGCCCGACATCTCACTCAGTGAGAGATGGAGCGTATGTTGAGAAAATGAAGATTTAGTGACTAACTGGTTTTGAGGTGTGGTTGGGGCAAAATATAATAGTCCTGCAGGCAATTGAAAATGGGAATGTGACGCTAGAGAGAGAAGTTTGCCTTAAAGGCATACTTTTGAGAGTCTTTCTTAAAAGGTGACCATCCCCACACTGATGGAAGGAAACAGGTCATGAGGCAGAATATAAGTAAAGTGGAACAATGAGACAATCCTATCATGTTGAGAATGGGTAAAATACAAAAATTATTTTTATAAAGCTCCAATCTTTAAGAAACTGAAAAAAGTATGATTTCTAATGTTTTTGTTGTAGCAATGGTTAAAAAAAAAACCCACATACATAATGTGTTTTTGATGTTTCTTTTAGCTTTGCAAAATGTCCAACAAAGAATCTTGTGAAAAAAAGGAGACGTCTCGGAGAAAAGGCACCACCCCATCATCCAATATTGAAGTAAGAATTTTGACTTATTGACCTAAAGATACCCTGTTTTGCAGTTTTATTTTTGTGTGATGAAAAAAATATACCTCAGTGTTAAAACAAGTTATGTAAATATTTTGTTCTTCTGACCGAGAAAGAGTCATTTGTTTTTCTTTTCCTTCATTATTTTATTTATTCCTCTCAACTCTATGAGGTAGGTACTATTATTATCCCAATTATACAAATGAAGAAACTGAGGCTTGGCAGCATCCTTTTTGGCTCTTTCTCCTCTTAAACTGTACTCTCGCAAGTGCCCAGCCTCAGTGTTCTCAATGTGGTAAATTGCAGTTACATTCTTTAAGTTGCTTGGACCAAAACCCTGGGCATCATGCTCTGCCTGCATCCCATCTATCAGCAAATTCTGTCAGCTGAGTGTGACTCCCACTCCCACTGCTATCACCATGATCCAGGCAAACAGCTTGCTTTCTACCTTTGCCTTCTTGTGCACTCACCGTAACAGGCACAGTGATCCTATTAAAATGTTAAATCATGTCACTCTTCTGCTCAATATTTTCTAGTGATTTTCCACTTCAGAGAAAAAGTTAATGTCTTTGCTGGGACAGAAAACACATTACTGTCACTATCTCATCTCCATCTCATTCTCCCTTTGCTTTCTGCACTCCTTGGCTTCCTTATTGCTGCTCCAGTAAGCCAGGCACATTCCTGCTTTGTGCTTGCTGTTACTCCCTTTAACTTTCCCTAGCTACTCACAGGGTTTGTTCCTTCATTTCATTAGGTCTCCGTTCAGGTGTCAAATTACCGGTGGGGACCCATTTTGACTACTTTGTTTAAAATTGCACCAGCCTCACCCTTGCCTCCCAGCCCTTCCTGACCCCTTTTTCTGCTTTATTATTATTATTTTTTTAATAGCATCATCTGATACACTAAATATATTACTTAACTTATTTGTAAGTTAAACCTGCAGTAGGTGTAACCTGTATGACAGCAGGGACTTTTATTTTTTTTTCACTAATCTGTTCTCACTGTCTAGAAAAGTGTCTTTGATACACAGTAAGTACTTGAAATACGTTTCTCCTGGGTCTGTTGAATTCAGGAGCCACTGAAAAAATAACTGGGTATATGGTTTTGCTTTGTAGAAGACTAAGTATCACTATGGTAGTACCATTTCCCAATGTCCTTATGTGAGCTGTCTGCAACTTTCTGCTATATTACCTCTATCCCAAGTGAAAGTGAAAAAGTAAAAGTGTTAGTCACTCAGTCACGTCCAACTCTTACAACTCCATGGACTGTAGCCCACCAGCCTCCTCTGTCCGTGGAATTCTCCAGGCAAGAATACTGGAATTGGTAGCCATTCCGTTCTTCAAGGGATCTTCCTGACTCAGGAATTGAACCCAGGTCTTCTGCATTGCAAGCAGATTCTTTAACATGTGAGCCACCAGAGAAGCCCACTTCTATCCCATCTCATTCCTAATTCAAGACCACTTAGATCTTCTGATTTCTAGTTAAGTCTCCTTTCCTCTTACCAATGTTTGTATGCCTTTAAACATTGTTCCCGGACTTCCCTGGTGGTATGGTGAAGAAGAACCCAACTACCAATGGAGGGGACACGGTTCTGATCCCTGGTCCGGGAAGATTCCACATGCCAAAGAGCAACTAAGCCTGTAAGCCGCAGCTACTGAGCCCAACTTGCTCCAGAGCCTGAGAGCCATAACTGCTGCCTGTGCAGCACAACTGCTGAGCCTAGGTGTTGCAGCTACTGAAGCCCTCGCACCTAGAGCTTTTTCTCTGTAACAAGAGAAGCCACTGCAGTGAGAAGGCTCTCCTACCACAACTAGAGAATAGTCCCTGCTCTCTGCAACTAGAGAAAGCCTGTGCACAGCAACAAAGACCCAATACAGCTAAATAAATAAATAAACATTGTTCTCTTCTGAAACTTATTATTAATGCAGAAGGAATCTTGATTTACAACGACATTGATAAAAGAATGCTGTCTTACACTGTGCTTTATTTTGTGCTTTTCTTTTTTTCCAAATGACATTCTTAGGATAAGAGAGAGAAAAAAGCATCAGTAAGTTCTCCTTGTTCAACTTGCTCTGTAAGATCAGTGTCATCAGAGAAGAGAAAACTAGTGAGTATTTAGATACTGTAACTAACTCTAAAAATTATGTTAAAGTTTTAATGTACAATTGAAAGCTTTATGATATAAACTCCCCTACTACTTTTCCATTAATTTTTTCTTGATATTATACGTGCTTTTTGATAGCCGATAGATGGAAAAGCAGCTTTTCCCTGCTGCTCACCGAAAAGCATTTATCAAATTCTTCCTTTGTGCTAATAGATCCTATCATGTGGGATTAGACAACGTAAATATAAATTTAGACAATTTTTAAGTCTTTTCCTGTATGTGGTTAAATTTGTCTTTACAATTTCATTTTGAAGTCACCAGGGCAGAGATAGTGTTTGCATTTTCAGATTCAGAAATTGAGATCCAGAAAGTTAAGTGACTTGTGAAAGGACACAAAATTGTTTGCAGCAACAAAGTGAAGTCCAGATTTTTTTCCACTGTCTGCCAAATAATATGGAACAGTGACAGCAGACTAAACACATCAACCTGGTACATGGATGGTTGCGAAGTGCTCACCACATTCAAGGGAAGAGTTAGGCGTATATGAAGATTGCTGCACAGTTGTTGTAGGTAATAAGAGAAAATAGTTGTGTGCCGGGAGCCACCCGGGAGATCCCACCCATGACAAGGTCATGTGGAAGAGCCATGACAAGCAAGGCAGATCATGGCTCGAGGGACCCCCTGAATCTGCTTCAGCATCTACCCCAAAACTAGAATCTGTCTACTGTTTATTATATTATGCCTTTCACCAACTCTTCTGACATTAACAGGGGGCTATCCCCTACCACCTTTCTCTGGAAAAAGTCAACTTAGAGCTTTAGTTAATAAGTCTCCTGGGCATGAAAGGAATATTTCTATTTTAACCCCTCTGATGGCTTTCTAGCTTGCCTGACAGGTTTATCCATATTCTTGCAATTAACACACATGATTGTTCACAACTCCCCAACCTTGAAAGGCACGGGAAGCCAAAACATTCTAAAAGTCCTAATGAGCATAGAGTCCTTTAAGGGATGAAAAATTATTAGAATAGATAGTACTGGTAAAGGGCTTCATTATTGGGCCAATGCTTGCTGCCAAGTGCCCATATCCCTTATCCATTGTGCACCTGGGAGTGCGTTGGTTAACATAGTTGGAATGTAAGGAAAACAAGTAACAGCCTTGGAATTAACCACATCAGACCTTTGAGCTAATTGGTTCTTTCTTTGTTGTAACTTACTGCACCTTTGCTCCATGAGAATGTAACTCTGTTTAGCACTTTCTGAGGCTGACATAGATTAGAAATGTAAAGAAAAAACACTTCAAGGGAAAATAAGTTTTCTGGTTGAGCAGCCTTTATCAAAAAAGAGTCATAAAATGTCCACAGGCCTCCAAGGCTAGAAGATAATGTACACAACATTGTTTATGGGAAAGGTATGCATAAAAAATCCTGGTTTTATGTAGTGTTTCGGCTGACTCTGTATGACTTCATCTTTCATTTCCCTCTGTGTACAAGTCAAGGGATAAAAGTTCCTTTTGAAAATAAAGTTATGGGCCTCGCTCACCGAAGCTTGGTCTCCCCATGTCGTTCTTTTCTCTCCTTTTCTCTCTCTGTTCTTCTTTCAGGATGACTCCTTGGGGCACAGGAGCTTTATTGGCTTTCTGTGTTAATCAAGGAAGATCAAGCCTCTGATCTCTCCGCTTTGCTATCCTTATTGCCTAAGCCATCATCCTGAGGGTACCCCTGGATCCTGCTGGGGCTGGACCCCGGCAGTTGTGAAAGTTCCATGAATGCAGATTTGGGTTTTTAAGAGTTTGTTTTCACATAATGGAACTGCTGTTGCAATTCTTGCTGTATTAACCTTCTTAAAACACTGATTTCATCATATTTCTCCTCTGTTGAAAAATCTTCACTTAGTTTTTTAGTTTACCATTTGGGCTTCCCTGGTGGCTCAGCTGGTAAGAATCCGCCTGCAGTGCGGGAGACCTGAGTTCGATCCCTGGTTTGGGATGATCCCCTGGAGAAGGGAATACCTACCCACTCCAGTATTCTGGCTTGGAGAATTCCATGGACTGTATAGTCCATGGGGTCAGAAAGAGTCAGGACCCTTTTAAATTTGGTCATACCTTAAGTATCCAGTTTTCATTTTTCTTCTTTCTCAAAACAGCCCTTCTAGGTAGGCTAGTTTATTTTCTGTCTGCTGAATTTATACCAGTCGTCTCCAGCTTCTTAGAATGCCTAAGCATTTTTAATGGAGAATGCCTTTTTCTTTTATGTATTTATCTTTATTCAATATATGCTCAACCTTTAGCATATTTTTGGCCTACTTTTTTTCCTTGGAACATCCCAACTTTGGGGTTTTGATCTTTTAAACTCTTTTACAACTTAATGTTTATTGTTCTGCTTTATTTTATTGTTTATTGTATATATCCTTGTATTTCTTTCTACTTTTTCCCTTTGCTTTACTCTGAGCTCTTTAGGACAGGGACTGCTTTACTCTGAGTTCTTTAGGACAGGGACTATATCCTCTTTCTCTGTTATTTTTATTGTCTGTAGCCCTCTGCCCCTAGAGAGAGACAGGGTGGTAGAATAGAAAGGGTAGAGAAATCTGGTTTCAGATCATGGCTCTGCGACTAACTTCCTCTGTAACGTTGAGAATATTTTGCTCTATTTGAGCCTTGGGTACTTTGTCTGTAAAATGAGATACTAATAATATCTGTCTCATGAGATTATTGCAAGGATTAAGAAAATTATTGTGTCAACCTGATACCAACCAGGGTTGTTGGCCTGCCCATAGTCAACAGAAAGTGATCAGATGTCAGATAAGAAGTTCAGGTAAGATTTCAATGGGGTGCCTGCTGCAGCCGGGAGAGGGAGAACAAGGAACAGTTCCTTTGCTTTCTCAGTCACTGAGGTGGGAGCTGCCTTGTTTCTTTTTTAAATTTATTTTTTAAAAATTAGAGTAAAATTGCTTTACAATGTTGTATTAGTTTCTGCTGTATAACAACGTGAATCAGGTATATGTATACATATATCCCCTCCCTCTTGAGCCTCCCTCCCACCCCACCCCAGTCCCACTCCTCTAGGTCATCATAGAGCATGGAGTTGAGTTCCCTGTAGTATATAGCAACCTCCCACTAGATATCTGTTTTACATATGGTTCAGTTCAATTCAGTTCAGTCGCTCAATCGTGTCCCACTCTTAGTTACCCCATGGACTTCAGCATACCAGGCCTCCCTGTCTATCACTAAGTCCCAGAGTTTATTCAGACTCATGTCCATTGAGTCGGTAATGCCATCCAACCATCTCGTCCTCTGTCGTCCCCTTCTCCTCCTGCCCTCAATTTTTCCCAGCATCATGGTCTTTTCATATGAGTCTTCGCATCAGGTGGCCAAAGTATTGGAGCTTCAGCTTCAACATCAGTCCTTCCAATAAACATTCAGGACTGATTTCCTTTAGGATGGACTGATTGGATCTCCTTGCAGTCCAAGGGACTCTCAAGAGTCTTCTCCAACACCACAGTTCAAAAGCATCAATTCTTTGGCGCTCAGCTTTCCTTATAGTACAACTCTCACATCCATACATGACCACTGGAAAAACCATAGCCTTGACTAGACAGACCTTTGTTGGCAAAGTGATGTCTCTGCTTTTGAATATGCTGTCTAGGTTGGTCATAACTTTTCTTCCAAGGAGTAAGCGTCTTTTAATTTCATGGCTGCAGTCACCAACTGAAGTGATTTTGGAGCCCAGAAAAATAAAGTCAGCCACTGTTTCCACTGTTGCCCCATCTATTTGCCACGAAGTGATAGGACTGGATGCCATGATCTTCGTTTTCTGAATGTTGAGCTTTAAGCCAACTTTTTCACTCTCCTCTTTCACTTTCATCAAGAGGCTCTTTAGTTCTTCTTCACTTTCATACATATATATCAGTGTTACTCTCTAAGTGTGCCCCACCCTGTCCTTCTCCCACAATGTCCTTAAGTCCGTGCTCTGCCGTCTGCATCCTTTTCCTACCCTACAGATGGGTTCATCAGTACCATTTTTCTAGATTCCATATATATGCGTTGGTGTACGATATTTGTTTTTCTCTTTCTGGTTTACTTTATTACGTTTGACAGACTCTAGGTTCACCCACATCACTGCATATGACTCAGTCTAGTTCCTTTTTATGGCTGAGTAATATTCCATTGTGTATATATACCACATCTTCTTTATCTATTCATCTGTTGATGGACATCTAGGTTGCTTTTATGTCCTCGCTATTGTAAATGGTGCTGTGCTGTGCTTAGTTGCTCAGTCCTGTCTGACTTTTTGCGACCTCATGGACTGTAGCCCACCAGGCTCCTCTGTCCATGCGGATTCTCCAGGTGAGAATGCTAGAGTGGGTAGCAGTTGTTTTGGGTTTACTTTTGTGGGTCATCTTCTTCTCTTTTGTTTCTTGCCTAGAGAATTTCCATTAGCACCTTTTGTAGGCTGGCTTTGTTTAGTCCCTAAGTTGAGTCCAACTCTGTGACCCCATGCACTGTAGCCTACCAGGCTCCACTGTCCATGGAATTTCCCAGGCAAGAATACTGGAGTAGATTGCCATTTCCTTCTCCAGGGCATCTTCCTGACCCAGGGATTGAACCTGCATCTCTTGCATTGGCAGGCAGATTCTTTACCACTGAGCCAAGGACACTAACTTAAATCAGAAGGCTAAAATCCTTGAGTAAGTAAGGCTGGCTTGGTGGTGCTGAATTCTCTTAGCTTTTGGTTGTCTGTGTTTAACTTCTCCATCAAATCTGAATGAAATCCTTGCTGGCTGTAATCTTGGTTATAGATTTTTCTCTTTCATCACTATAACTGTTTCCTGCCACTTTGACCTGGCCTGCAGAGTTTCTGCTGAAAAATCAACTGAGAGATTGATTCCCTTATGGGAATTCCCTTGTATGTTATTTTTTGCTGTTTTTAATTTTTTTTTCTTTGTATTTGATTTTTGTTAGTGTGATTAGTATGTGTCTTGGTGTGTTTCTCCTAGGGTTTATCCTGCAGAGGTCTCTCTGTACTTCCCAGACTTGGGTGGCTATATCCTTTCCCATGTTAGGAAAGTTTCTGACTATAATCTCTTCGAATATTTTCTCAGACCATTTCTTTTCCCTTCTTCTTCTAGGACTCAGTATTTTGAATGTTAGTGTATTTAGTGTTGTTGCAGAGTTCTCTGGGTCTGTCTTTAATTTTTTTCAATCTTTTTTTTTTTTTTTTTAATCCTGTTCCTTGGCTGTTATTTCCACATTCTGTCTTCCATTTCACTTTTTCATTCTTCTGCCTTAGTTATTCTGCTATTGATTCCTTCTAGTGTATTTTTCATTTCGGTTATTATGTTCATCTCTGTTTATTCTTTAGTTCTTCTAAGTCTTTGTTAAACATTTCTTGTATTTTCTTGATCAGTGCCTCCATTCTATTTCTGAGTTTTGGAATCATTTTTACTATCATAAATTTTTTTTCAGGTAAGTTGTCTATTTCCTCTTCACTTGTTTGGTCTTGTAGGTTTTTATTGTGCTTGTTTCTTTCTAACTTGGGTTTTTGTCATCACATATTTTTGATGGGTGGGACTGTGCTTCTGTCTTCCTAGTTGTTTGCTCTGAGATTTGGGTTTCCCTGGTGGCTCAGAGGTAAATAATCTGCCTACAATGGAAGGGACCCAGGTTTGATCTCTGGGTTGGGAAGATCCCTGAAGAAAGGAATGGCTACCCACTCCGGTATTCTTGTCTGAAGAATCCAGTGGAGTCTGGCGGGCTACAGTCCATGGAGTCACAAAGAGTCGGACATGACTGAGCGACTTTCATTTCACTTCCAGCACTGGAGTTTGCAGGCAGTTAGGTAGAGCTACCTCTTGGTGTTGAGATGTGGACTTCCAAGAGACTTTATATTAATATAAACTCCTTACCCCTACAAGAGACGCAAATTAATATTCCCTGGAGTCTGTGGTTCTCTATTAGAACCACCAGGTTCAGCCCTCCTACCATAGGAGCTCAGGCCCATCCTCTGGGCCATGAACTGAGATCCTACAAGCCACAAAGCCACACAGAGTAACAACAACAGCAACAAAAAGTGAAATTTTAAAAACTAACACATATATTAGAAAAAATAAAGATAGAAGTAAACTAAAACATAAAAGCTAAAACATAACTGCAATAGGAAAAAAAAGAGAAAAGAGAACAAAAGCTGGAAAAAGTCTTGGCTGTTGAAGGGCAGGGCTTAGGTGGGGGTGGGCCCTATGTTCAGGGCCCATGCTGCAGATAAAGGCCCTGGGTGGGGATGGGGTGCAGGTTGCCTAAGCTCAGCCTGGCCTGGAGGGGCTCTGGAATCCTCAGAGTACAGAGGATCAGGCCCCTGGCTTCAGCAGGCTTCCCAGGGTCGAGTAGGTTCCAGGTACATTCCCCTGATCTTCTGACCTCCGAGGGTCTCTCCCCGCTGATTCCCTTGAGGTAAGTGTGCCTCTCAAGGCCTGGGAACTGCTCTCCCTGAGCTGCTCCTCAGGGGAATCGGTCCTGTCCAGCCTCTGCCCCTTCCCCCTCGATCCCCACTATATTCTACCCCATTGCTCGGAGGTTCCTCCTGTCCACCTGGGTGTCATGGTCACCACCAGCATCTGGTAAGTGCACTATTTGTGGCACCTTCTCTCTCTGCCATCTTGGCTCTAGCTGGTTATATGGGGTGAAGTTAGGGGTGTGCACAGACTTAGGGCTGGAAGGGTGAGGTGTTTTTCCCACCTTTCTGGTGGTAGGAACTGCGGGAGGCATGCTTAGTACCCTGCTTTTTGCTCCTGGCTCCTCACGAGTAGCAGTTTTTCGGTCTTTTTGTGTGTTTTGTCCATAATTTGCCCCACCTGAGCATGCACACAATTATTTTTAGTCTCATATAGTTTCTTTGTATTTTGTTGCTGGAGAAGAGGCCTGTCCAGGTGCAAGTGTTGCAGCAGTTACAGTAAAGGGTCCCAGGTCCCAGGCTGTCTCTAACATATTCACTAACATATAGGTATGGAAAAATACTGTCTCCCAATCTCTTTCCTCAGTTCACAATTTATATTTCCTAAGTAATACCTTTTTTCTTTCAGAAATCAGATCTTGCAGATATTCTGTACTGTAATATGAAAAGAAGACAAGAACTGAAAAGGTAAATTTTCCCTTTTTCTTGGTATATTTTTTAGCTTTGAATTGTGAGACTGAATATTTAGATTTGCAGAATCCTTTATTTTGTTTAGTACTGTTTTGTAGTCGCATATTTATAGCTAAATCACAGATATGATTTTCTTAATATTTGTATAAATTTAAGAAAAAGTTGAGTGAAATAAAAAAATCTTATCAGAATTCTATACTATGTAAATACTACTTTCAACAAAAATGTTAATTTGCATCTCAAATAATTTGATTTTGACACACCCTTACAAGATACATAACTTCATTACATACAGTAATAGAAGAGGTTATGAGGCTGATTTAATCATTTTGGATAAATTATCTTTGCATATTACCCATGAAGAGAATATGTATCTTATTGAATTGATATGGCTCTAAAACCATGTTAATTTAACAGATTGTGGCTACAACTAGAGAACTTGGGAAATAGTAGGAATAATTAAAGGTATTATAATGCTGAGTTTTCATTATTTAATGACCATATGGACCATGGTATATAGATTGCTATGAAATATGCCACACAGGACTGTTGTGAAGAACAAATAGGAATTTTAAAATGCTCAGAAAACTAGAGGGTCCTATTAAAACTTTCTTTCATTTGTTGTTTTCCTGATTTTTCTTTACTACAGTTAATATCTTATATGATATGCTAATAAGTGCCAAACAGGGTCCTATTAAAGTTTTGTCTTATTGCTATTTATTAACAGGTAAATAAAGATAGGCAATCTTGTTGTAGAAAGAGCAAAGAAAATAAAACCAAGGGAAGACTCAGGTGAAACACCTATGGAAACTCTGAGATGTTTATAGTTTGCTCTTGCCATAATGAATTCTTTGAGAAGTCACTTATTTACGGTCTCTTTGTCCCCTGCTGGACGATAAATTAATGAGGGGTAAAGACTATACTTGATGTGTCCTCCACTGCCTCCCAGTGTCCAGCAGGATGACAGGCACTTAAAAGGCATTCAGGGGTTTACTGATATAAATTAATAGATTGTGGCTCATCAAATTTTTTCCCCTTTCTTTCTGACTACAGAGTAATATCTAGTTTTGTTGTGCAGGAAAATATTATCACCTCTAGCTATTGTTGCTTCTAGCATTCTAGTATGTTTTTTTCTGCCTTGTTTACTATGCTTATTTAAATTGTTGAGATGATCTTATATATACAGATTTATGCCATGCTTGTTTTCTGCTTAATAGTATATCAGTATATTTTGTATGTCTTTGAAAATTTTGCATAAACATCCTTTGAAATGACTACAATAGTTTATTGTATTCAGTAGAATGACATGTTTCTTAGTCATTTCCAAAATTTTAGCATTTACCTTGTACCTGACTTTTTGCTCTTACAGATAATCCTGAATTGAATATCTTATTATTTTTAGTCTATTTTTAGCTTTTTTCTCCTTAGATTTCTAAAGTGGGAATTACTAAGAAGTTAAAAGATAACATTTTTAGAATTCTTAATTATATCATCAAATTCCTTTGTGGAACTGTTATATCATTTTGCATTTCCACTGGCAACATATGAGAGGGTCCATTTAACAACCTCTTGCCAGTATTTAGTGTTATTTAACAATCTTGACTAATTTGATAGAAGAAAATGGTACATCGCAATTAGCACATCTGTGCTAGGGAAGTCAAACATTTCTCCCAAAAATGTCTATTAACCATTTCCTTTTTCTACTTCATTGGTTTTCTGTTCATGTCTTTTTCTAGAGCCTTAGTACTTTTTGATGAGATTTTTATTTACGAAGGCTAATAAGCTGTCAGATTTGTAGCATATGCCATTTCCCAGTTCTTTTAGTTTTATTACTTTTTAATATACTACTGTAGTCATTTACGGGGAAGGCAATGGCAACCCACTCCAGTACTCTTGCCTGGAAAATCCCATGAATGGAGGAGGCTGGTGGGCTGCAGTTCATGGGGTCGCTGCGAGTCAGACACAACTGAGCGACTTCACTTTCACTTTTCCCTTTCATGCACTGGAGAAGGAAATGGCAACCCACTCCAGTGTTCTTGCCTGGAGAATCCCAGGGACGGGGGAGCCTGGTGGGCTGCCGTCTATGGGGTCACACAGGGTCGGACGCGACTGAAGCGACTTAGCAGCAGCAGCAGCAGCAGCAGCAGCAGTAGTCATTTACATTTACTGTTTCCCTTTGTGATATTTTTCCCATTGCTATTAAGTTTAAGAAGTTCTTTATTAAGAAATCTGATAAATGTTCCCTTTTTATTCTATGGTTTTTAAGTATTTAATATGAAGTATAGCAGTTATAGAAATAATAATTATTTTACACTTGAATGTTTAATCTGTTTGGGATTACATCATCTGATGTTATATAAAGCTGTAAATTTTTTTTTCCAAATAACCAGTTATTCCAACAGCATTTATTGAGTAATCCTTTCTCCTTTATTAATAATGTAGTTATTTTCTACTTTTAATGACGTTCATATCAGGCCAGTTCTTTCATTTCCTAACTAAAATGATACAGTGCAATATTATATATTATGTTTAATTTTAATGCCTACCTAATTTTCTGTGCTGCTTTACAGACTGAATGTAGGAACTGACCCTCCAAGAAAGAGACCAAAAATTGATTCTTCATCCCAAGGACTTGTTACAATCCAGGAAACATCATATTCAAATAATAATCAGATTATTTCACAGAGTCCTTCTTCAAATGGAACTAAGAAAGATATAAGTAAATGTGTAGATTTTCAAGTTAAAGATATTAAATTGGCAAATGTTAAGAGTAAGCTGGACCATGGAATTAAAAACTTTAGCTGTCCTAAGGTGGCCAAAGATGTGAAATCAAAAGCTGAAGGCCAGACAAGTGAAAAAAAAAGCCCTCATTTACTTGCTCAGAGGGAGAAGATGAAGGAATTCAAGAAAGAAAGGTCCAATAAATTTAGAGACAGTTCTGAAAAATGTGCTTCGGAGAAATGCAAGAGAATCCAACTTTCTCAGGATTGTAATTCCAGCAAGATAATTAAGGAACCCTTTGAATCTAGGAGAAGGATTAATTTCAAAATCCTGGTAAAATCCCGCAATACCCTCCAAAATCTTGTACAAGAAAATGTGTTCAGTTCAGGTTCTAACAAGTTAAAGACTAAACAGGAGAAAAAAGAATGTCCAGAAGGCACTCAGTTTTCATTAAAGTTTACAAGGCACAGAAGTGAATATTTATTTTCAGATTCCACATATAAGCAGACTGTTCATGAGTGGGAAGGAGCATATCATGAGCATCAAGAAATTAATGATATAAGTTCTGGTGAAAACCTAACCCAGGTAAGATAGTGCAAAATGAATACAGACCTTAGTAAAGAGTTCAAATATAGTTAGGTTTGAGTTGTTTCTGTTATAGATAATGATCGTAAAAGGCAGATTCTGTTTAGTCAGGAAGATATGTTGGTTCTTTTATTTTACTTTGTAAATTCCAACTTCCTTAAGAAACTATCCTGGTAACTCTCAGGGACCCAAAATAGAAGGGATTGTGTAAAAATACAGAAGAAGCAGTTATAGATAGTCCTATCAGAGAAGTACTATGACAGTTTTCTCCAACTCCAGGTACGACAGTTCCAGGGTTAGTATTCCAAATAGCTGCTCCTTTAACAAATTATTCTTTTGGGTGCCCTGTATGCCAGGTACCACAATCACAGTCATCATTTTCAAAGACTTTCTTATATGAGGAGGTACAGAAACAGCCACCTCGAGTCTGACAAATACTTAATCACCTTATATGGGAACACATAGCAGGGGATTAACATGGCCTTGGATGGATTAATTCAGTAAGATTTACTGGAGGGGATAACATGTAAACTGAGAACTAAAGACTGAATAGGAGTTATTCAGGTGAAGACAAGGTGGAGTGAGATGGGAGAAGCAGGAATGTTCCAGATAGAGGGAACTATGTATACAGAGATCTAGGCTAGAAAGCTTGGCACATCTATTTTTGCTTCTAAATTATGCAGTAAATCAGCATTTGTGGACTAATTTGAAAACCTAATTGTGATAGCCTTGTTTCTATGGCAAATAAAATTATTTATCTTTAGGAGAACTTTTAGAACTTTGGAACTTTAGAAGCTCTGAAATTTAGAGACTGCTTATAAACAGCAGTGGTGGAGCTTACCTCTTTTTAGGAATCAAGATTATAGAGTGTTATATAAGATACTTTGAAAAATGGAGGGATTGTAACCAAGGGGGCCAAAAGAGCTTGAGAAAGAGTACTCTTTTTCACTGAACTTGAAGGGGTCCAAAGAAGGAAAGAATTGAGTTTGTTCTTTTTATTGCTTTCTTAAAGAAAAGTTTCCATTTTCTTCTTGTGCTGTATAACCAATTCTCTAGAGTAGAATGCAAGAAAGGAATCTGAGTTTTCCAGTATGTTCACTGAACATCTTTGTATCATTGTTTGGTATTCCCCTGGTGCTGTATATCTAAGGAACAGTATGAGATGTACCTTACACACTTTTTTGCTCTCTGTTTAGAATTATTACAAAAACCAAATGAGGTACATAGCATGAATATAAGTTGTAGGGGAAGCAATTTTTGCATGATTACTTTTCAATTATTGGAATTAAAACTCTTTATATTCCTTTGATAGAAGTCTTATCTGACTGAAAGTCATTTAGACACAGGAGAAGCAAGTAAATATTGTTCTTATCTTGAATATGTTATCGTTAACATTATTAGTGACAGTAGCTAATCATTTCAATATTATATTTGTTTTCCTCATAAATTCCTCAATGGATAATTGTCTTCCTGAAATAATGAGTTTACAAAGAAGTAATTGTGTTTTTTTGTATTCAGTGATCCTGTTATGCTTTCCTAGAAGAAAGTGACTTCTTTTTTTCCCTAGGCTTATAGTTCTTTGTTACCTTTTTCAGTCTGCATTCTCCCCTCACCATTGTGAACTAATGTTCTAGAGATTTATTGTTTATAGGCCACTTTTATAAATAGTATCCCACTTAATTCTTATGAGTCTCTGGGGTAGAAATTCATCAGTTTATCTAAATGTTAATTAAAGGTACCTATTATGTATTAGGCATTTAGAGTTTGAATAAGACGCTTTTACCCTCAAGAAGTTCCCAGAGAGGTAAATGTTCAGATACAGTGAAGAAAATATTAACGCCTTGGGAATTTGGCTGGTGTTAGTATAAATTTGGAAGTGAGTTAAGGAAGGGCTCATTAAGATATTCTTAAGAGATTCTCTTAAGCTTGGAGATTCTTAAGCTTGGTGTTGAAAAGCGTGTAGAGCAAAGAATGGAAGTGTTGTCCTGCCGGGGAAATGATCGGTTGTGTAGTGGCCCAGAGTTGTGAAATGGCATGGACGAGCATACGTGAGCACTTACACTGTTCAGTTTGACTTGAGATGTGTTGAGAATCTATATGAGAGGAAGTTGGAGAGGAAGCCAGGGTCTAGGCAATGGATTCTTTTATCTCTTCTGGGAAAGACTGTTTTTCATGTTGTAGATAGGACAGAGCCACTGAATAATCAGGTTTTTAGTTTGGAATCACTCCAGCAAATAAAGCCATTTATACCATCATTGGTGTTACTCCCTTTTGTCATCTCCAGGGAAGGCTTTATCCCAATCCATGGACTTAATAAAACATGGAAGGGGGAAGGCAAAGTTAAATGCCCTCTAAGACCTTCTTTTATAATAAGGATTTGAAGTTGATAGAAAGTTTTTTGAAATCACTAAAAGTGACTTGTCAAAGAGAGTGAAGGGTGGTAGTGATCCAAGTAAAAGAATGAAAAGACTTTGAATGTCAGAAGTTGCAGGAAGTTCTATAATAATCTCTAGCTTGGTTGGCACTCCTTAGCTGAAGAGACTCTAAAGTTCTAGTGAGATTTGAAGTCAGGTGGAGAAAGCATTATAGAACCCAGGGTCATGGGAGAGTACGGCTGTAATGGGCCTACGTGTGTGATGTGCGTGGTATTGTATTGTGTGAAGATTGATACTGGAAAGTTAGGGTAGAAGCTCAATTCCCAAAGCAACATAGGATATACTTTTTTAAAGAGAGTCTGCAGTTTATATCCAGCTTCTTATAAAATACATGTGTGTTTGGTGTTATCGTGGAGAATTCTTAGAAGATGATTTGGTTTAGTAGAGGCTTAGTCAAGTTCCTTGTCACCTGTATGTAGGATTGGGTAAGTCTCAGCCGCTCACCTGAAGTGCCAGGGAAAAACTGAAATTAGAGAGATCAGTCTTTGCTGGGAGACAAAAAATAAAACACCCATACATTTTCAGTCTTTCCCGCCCTCAGCCATACACTAATCTTCAAGTTTCTTTTGTTGTTTTGTCATGTCACTTTTAGAAATGGTTTGTTTACTCATGGATGAAAATTTCCCACCACCAAGGCCCAGTATTCTTTTTATCTTTGCCATGGTTACTTCTGTTTCTTAAGGTGGCATGTTTTGTTCTTAGAATATGAGTATTTTTAGGGAGGCATGTATATGAATGAGTCAATCTTAATTTCTACTATGTTTCATGACTTAATAGAAGGAAACTTTTCTATTCTAGGGACAGTTTTTCATCTGGGGCAGTTTTGCCTCTTAGTGGGTATTTGGCAACTGATTTGATGGAGATTTTTTTTTTTTCAGTTCATTGTTTTTCTTTTTATTGCATTTATTGAAGTATGTACCCCCAAACAACATAGCTTACTGGGATGTAAACTGAAATATAGATAATTTTCTCTTCAACTCCATTTACATCAAATTCTGTCTCTGTTATAACACTGAAATTGCTTGGGCAAAGGGATGGAGACATTTTTGATTGTCAAGGATGGGAGGGAGGTAGGTATCTAGTGAGTAAAGGGAAGAGATACTTCTAAACATCCTACAGTGCGGAGAACAACCCCAAATGCTTTGTGTTTTATTTAAAGAAGACTTTAAAACCATGTTGATTGCTTTTTATTTGTGACAGTGATACTTTGGTGTCTTCTGGATCAGTGCCCCTTGATAGAAGAAAGGTTTCTCACCTCTGCTCTAAAGTTAGATTCTGCTTTAATTTCTTTACATTATAATACATTAGGGAACTACCCTGAAGTGAGAAGAGTATTAACCCCACAAACAAAGAATCATCTGATCCCGAATGTCAGTAGTGCCATAGCTGAAAAACCTTATTCTAGGTGTATGCTTCTTAACTAATTAATAAAATTACTTTTCATTTCAGAGTTTTGAAGCACCATGTTCTTCAGTGTCACTTGAAAGTATTCAAGATACAGATCAAGAGGTTACTGATATATTTGTTTACTGTCAATATTTTTAATGACATTAAGACAGGGGATTTCTATTTTAATAAAAAATAATGACGATAAAAACTTTTATAGTATGAAAATAACACTGATGTCTGTACTTAATTCAGTATATAAGTATTTATGAAGTCCTGAAAAATTCTTTGGAAAAGTATTTCCATTTATTCAATCACCTTTTGGCCTTTTTTTTCTAATAAGCTAATTTGTTTTGAATAAAAAGTGTGGAGCCTACGCTCACAATATTAATTTTAATTTAATGTTATGTTTTTGCATGCTTATGCCTCAGCTTGCCAAAATACAGTATAATATTAATATTTTTGCCTCATTTTTCTAATTAGCAATAAGATGAAAGTGTTCAGTGAAAATGAAAACACATACATATTTATTTTTTGCCTGTTGCTTCATTTCTCAGCTAGAATCTTCTGGTCAAACCTAATAGAAGTATTGCAAGTAATTTTATGTTCCCTGCTTCTAAATTAAAATTAGATTCACAGAACACTTTGGGTTTTTCTATTTAAAGGAAACTTTAAAACCATGTTGATTGCTTTTTATTTGTGACAGTCAGTTATATTTTTATGTCTTCTGGGTCTGTGCCCCTTGATAGAAAAAAGATTTTTCACCTCTGCTCTAAAATTAGGCTATACTTTAATTTCTTTACATTATAATACATCAGGGAACTACTTCCCTGAAATGAAGAGTATAAAGATCTGGATTTCAGTTTCTGATAGTTAATTAACAATCTTAGAAATTAGGAAGAGTGCTGATCATCCAGACAAAAACATACTTGGCTCTTAAAGTACTTTGAAGTGAGAATGTAAATGAGAATTAACTTATTTCAGAGAATTAACTTATTATCTCTTATGTATTAGACCCTATGTGAGGTTTTTCATGTTATTTCACTTAATCCTTACAAAAAGTATTAAAAGGATACAAATATTTACCATTCCTATTGTGCAGATAAACTGAGACCCATGGTGGTTAAATAATTCGCCTAAGGTTGTAGTAAGAAAAAGAGAAGAGCCATTTTATTTTTTTTAAAGAGCTTAAAAAAATTTTTTTTGACTATGGTTGATTTGCAATGTTATGTTAGTTTCAGGTGTATAGCAAAGTTGATTTAGTTATAGATATACATATATCTTCTATTTCAAATTCTTTTCCTGTAAACCTTGTAAATGTTTATAAATCTGTGGGGTTTTTTTACCATGTGGCTTCCATATTTTTGTAAAATTTTTGCTTTCCACAGACTATCTCATATTAAGTGAATTAAGAATTAATTGCTTTCTTATTAATCTGAAGAGAAAATAATTCAAAATATTGTTTTGCGGGTCTTTTGCAATTTAGATGCAGATAGTAGAAGAGCTTCATGCTGCTCGTGTGGGAAAAAGCATGGATTTACCTGTGGTTCCACCTTCAGGAGAGTTAATGAGTATGGAAATTGACGTGGTAGAAGATGATATACATTCCTCTGCTGGTATACCCTTTATGTGTATGACTGTGTTTGCGATCTCCTGTGTTTTCTCAATGTTCAATTTTTATAATATTTAGGTGAAAGTGTTAAAATGTGCTCATTTGAAATAATAAAATATGCTATATTTCTTTCAGCTATAGGAATCAGGTCTAAGATTTGTGTTATCATTTGCTTTATGTATCTCACATTATTAGGCAGTTAGAAATATTTTCTTTCTTTTTTTTTGCCCAAGGACAGTAATCAGAATTATGAGTAGTCTGTTATTCTTGCTCTTAATCATAAATTTTAACAGTTTCAAGTTTGTAAAACACTGATCAGAAACAATGCAGTTTTCTCAAAGGTATTCATGAATTTCTTACTTATATAGTAAAACTGTGATTATTCTTACTCCTGGGAGAACAAAATGATAGATACCCTCCAGAGTATGCTAGTATACAGTTTTGAATTGCATTTATAAAAATAGTAATGCTGCTACATTATGTTCATGTTGCACTTTCCAATTTATTGTTTATCTGTGAATCAGTTCACCTGTTCCTAATATGACCCTAAGAAGTAATAATACTAGTATTATTAGATTTCTTTCTTTTATACATATTTATCTTTTCAGTGTTATTTCACAATATATTAAGATTAGCTTATCATTCCTAACTGGATAACTACCAGTGATAGAGTACAGGGTTCAACAACATAATTACTGCCGTCATAAGTTAGTTTATGATTTAAAAATCTACCCAAAAGTAATATGCAATATTCTACTGGTGGATAATTAATCATTGATTACTGTTCTTTCTCTTAAGAATTGGAGTAAATGTGTTTTTGTTGTTTAAAGGATTGCCTTAAGAATGCTGTCAGAGTTCTATGATAACAAAGTTTTATTTATTATACAAGTGTGTTACAAATGTCAATTCTCACTTTGCTTTTTTCCCCTAGCAAATGCTGCTTCAGACAAAAAGCTTCTAATTGTTATTGACACAAATATTCTGATGAATCATCTCAAATTTGTTAGACTTTTAAAGACAAGAGAAATCCCAGGTATTTATAAAACATACTGACTGATTCTGATTTTCTTATTTAACATTGCTGTGAAGTTTTTACTCCCCATAAACTTACTTTTGTTTGGATATGTTGTTAAGCACAAGCGTGCACAGCATAATCAGCTTAAGTAAAAAGGGGAATAAAAAAGAGCCTTTACTGGTTAATCTAGCTTCTAAACTTATTCTTCTTTGATCTCCTGTAGTATTTATTTTTGTAATGTTCTTTTGACATTTGTATCTGTTTTAAGTTCCTATTTTTATGTATTATCTCTTCATTTAGATTGTGAATTTCTTTAAAACTTTTAATTCTCCTACAGCAGGTCAATTTAGTAGCTTAATACATATTTGTTGACTTATAAGAAATCTTTTTATTTTTTAGGCTTTGACAGTCTTGTGTTAATAATTCCCTGGGTGGTTGTACAAGAGCTGGATCGTATGAAGGCAGGAAAATTACTGAAACATGCCCAGCACAAAGCTATACCTGCAGTTCATTTCATCAATGACAGTCTCAGAAATCAAGATAGAAAGCTATGGGGTCAGTCAATACAACTTGCATCTCAAAAACTTTGTAAGTGTTGTTCTCTCAGGGTGTTCCCTGATTAAGATTTGTTTGGATGCTGACTCATTATTGCAGGGAAATGGTGCAAAACTTAAAACAATACTATAAGTATTGCATTATGAAATGGCAGGACATGGTGATGTTTTGGACTGTTCTATTAGGCTTGTTTTGGAGGTCTTTGATATTTTCTGTTTCTCCTAGACCTTATTGGGAAGGTCTGTGATTTCACAGATAGTGACTATGTAGTTCTGTATGCATAGTTGTCGGTATTACAATACTTGAATCTTTTTTTAAAATACCTTGCTGAGTGATGAGGCCCGTAAGTGATCTGTGTTTCTAATCATCTGCGTACTCAGTTGCTTCAGTTGTGTCTGACTCTGTGCGACCCTGTGAAACTGTAGCCTGCCGTGGGATTCTCCAGGCAAGAATACTGGAGTGAGTTGCCATGCCCTCCTCCAGGGATCTTCCCCACCCAGGGATTGAACCTGTGTCTCCTGCCTTGCAGGTGGATTCGTTTAATTGCTGAGCTACCAGGGAAGCCCCTAATCACCACTACATGCAGTTAATATAATACAGAGAAAGGTCTTGTTTTCCTCTGGTTTGTCAGAACCTATAATAAGGAAGTTTTTTTATAATCAGTTCAGTTCAGTCACCCAGTAGTGTCCGACTCTTTGCGACCCCATGAATTGCAGCATGCCAGGCCTCCCTGTCCATCACCAACTCCTGGAGTTCACTCAAACTCACGTTCATTGAGTCGGTGATGCCATCCAGCCACTCATCCTCTGTCGTCCCCTTTTCCTCCTGCCCCCAATCCCTCCCAGCATCAGGGTTTTTTCCAGTGAGTCAACTCTTCGCATGAGGTGGCCAAAGGACTGGAGTTTCAGCTTTAGCATCATTCCTTCCAAAGACCACCCAGGACTGATCTCCTTTAGAATGGACAGGTTGGATCTCCTTGCAGTCCATGGGACTCTCAAGAGTCTTCTCCAACACCACAGTTCAAAAGCATCAAGTCCTCGGTGCTCAGCTTTCTTCACAGTCCAACTCTCACATCCATACATGACCACTGGAAAAACCATAGCCTTGCCTAGACAGACCTTTGTTGGCAAAGTAGTGTCTCTGCTTTTGAATATGCTATCTAGGTTGGTCATAACTTTCCTTCCAAGGAGTAAGCGTCTTTTAATTTCATGGCTGCAGTCACCATCTGCAGAGATTTTGGAGCCCCAAAAAATAAAGTCTGACACTGTTTCCACTGTTTCCCCATCTATTTCCCATGAAGTGATGGGACCGGATGCCATGATCTTCGTTTTCTGAATGTTGAGCTTTAAGCCAACGTTTTCACTCTCCTCTTTCACCTTCATCAAGAGGCTTTTTAGTTCCTCTTCACTTTCTGCCATAAGGGTGGTGTCATCTGCACATCTGAGGTTATTGATATTTCTCCCGGCAATCTTGATTCCAGCCTGTGTGTCTTCCAGTCCAGCGTTTCTCATGATGTACTCTGCATAGAAGTTAAATAAGCAGGGTGATTTTTTATAATAGAGATCTATAGCTTTTCTCTTGATTTGTTTCCATATTAGTTTGTTGGGTTTTTTTTTTTTTTTTAAGACATTTAAAAATTAGTCTTAGAACCAAAGTGTGTTCTTCATGTTTTGTGTAACTATTTGGTAAAAAAAAATCTTTGTAAAGCAATATAGTTGCCTCTGAAGAGTTTATATTTACATTTAGAGGATATATTTCATTCTTTAAAAACTTTATTCCCAACTCAGAATTATTTGTATATGTAGATGTGTTTTATTTTAAATATCATGAATTTATGTTGTTTGCAAGATGAGTCTAATTATCATATTAATCCTGAGAAGGCTTTTGGCACAGCTGTTTAGTCCTACATCTTTGAAGAAAAAGGGCCTCTACAATTAATTCCCTTATTTATTCCCTTTACAAATAATTATTAGCTCTTAGTATATTCCAGTACAATGCTTATGCATTTTGAGTAGGAACGTCATGTGAAGTTTAAGAGCTTTTAAAGGAAACCACTAAAAAAAAATCATTTATTAGAGTTAAGAAAATACTAAAATATTTTAACACATTATATTAAATTGAATGTTTTACTTTTTTTTTTTTTTTACTTTCTATTATGAAAAACTTCAAATATAGAAGTAGGTAGAATAATACTATGAATCCCTGTGTGCTTTTCACTCATTTTCAATGATTCTCAACATTTTGGCGACAATTTCTTTCATTCCTTTTCTCTCATTTCCTTTTCACCTTTTCTCCCAACTCCTGAAACTCCTGTTGTACTTTGGTATATAGTGCTAACAGATGGGACTTTTTTTTTTCCTTTTTTTTTTTTTTAAATTTTATTTTATTTTTAAACTTTACATAATTGTATTAGTTTTGCCAAATATCAAAATGAATCTGCCACAGGTATACATGTGTTTCCCATCCTGAACCCTCCTCCCTCCTCCCTCCCCATACCATCCCTCTGGGTCGCAGATAGGACTTTTTAAAAAAACAACCACACTATAACAAAACCTCTGTCTAAACCATCATTTCAGTAAACCTCCAATCCTTAAGAAGAGGTGAGAATTTTTTTTACTCGTAATTTTTTTCCTTGTTAGTTGATAAAAATTACATTTTAGTGTATAATTGTATAGATGATGATAGTAATAGACAACACTGGTATGGCCGTTATTCTCCAGACCCTTTTCTAAGTGCTTTACAGCTAATATCTCATTCAAAACTTAGGGTACTTGTGGACCATATTCTTATTAGACCTATTCTGCTGATGAGGAAATTGAGACATAGAGATGTTAAGAACTTGTCCTAGATGGAATATCTATTCCTTCAATAGATTGAGTTTGAGACTTATTTTAGAAGAACTAATAGATATTTTGGCCACATTTATTATTTATAGATACTTGATATGTGTCTTTTGACTTTTTAATTTTTATGTGCTTCTTTTGATGCTTTTACTTCTTCAGTCTATGCTTTTAGGATTATTAAGGAGGATAAATCATAGTAGTGGTCTCAAACTTCTGTGCTGCTTCAGTTTCTGGGCCTTCCTGGAAAGCCATACTTCCCTTTAATGCTTCAATTTGATACTATCTGGTCTTAATTTTGCTAAATTGTGCTTTTAGTTACAAGGTTGTAGATTAGTCTTTATAGATTATTTGTGTAATTGTCTTTGTCAGATAAATCCTTTATATATCATTGTTATCTGTCAAAGTGATTGTTTGAAACATTGTTTATATAAAATCTAATGCACTTAATATATTTATTCTGTTGATAATGATTTTATGATCTCCTTTAGAAATATCCTTAGTCATTTTTATCATAGTAAAATTATATTTTACATTCTAATGATGAATTGAAACTTATAAAAAATTTAATTCAGGATTTTTGAATAAAATCAAAATACTTGTTTGGAGAAAAGCAAGAACAAAACAGTCTTTAATTATGCTTTGCATCTGTCGAGTACATTTGCCACTAACTCTAATAATTGCGTATATAGATGTATTATTTTGTTTTATGTAATCATTGAGTATTATAACTGTATTTTTTTTAGACAGGAATTTTCCATCAAAAAAAGAAAAATGCCACAAATTGAATGAAAATAGTCTGTTATTAATAAATAGACTTAGTTGAACATAATTTTAGTGTTGTCCTTACTCTTTTCAAAATTGTACTTATTTAATATAGTATGCATTACGATGAGAATAGGATTTGAAATCTGATTGACCTGAGTTTTTTGAGCTGACCTGGAGAAAGTTAAACGTGAGGAAACTGAGTAAATAAAATGGGGGGAAATGACCCCCGGCTGAAAATATGGTCTGAAGATTGGTTGAGCTAATTGTATTAAAGTGCTTAATGGTTTAATGTTTGGAATAAGTGGTAAGTCTTGTGAGTCCTCTTACATGAGAAAGTTATACAGATGGTTTAGAAAAACTAAATTTCCCTAATGGACAAAGATTATTAATAGGTAATTCACAAAAGAAGAAATACATCTAGTCAGCCTTTTTTGTTCAAGGTAAATATTTTCCTGTTTACTGTTTTAAATATTGTTAACTGCTTATGTGTAAAAATTTTTAGTTTATATTTTTTGCATTTTCCCTTTTTATTTTTATTGTTCCTAAATTTAGAATGATACTTCTTCCCAGCACTTGATAGGAACACAGCACTCAGTGCATAGGGAATATGAATTAGTAACTTTTAAGAGAGCAATTTATCAGTGTTTATACAAAGCCTATGGAGATGATTTGTCTTTCTTGCAATTATTCTAAAGAAATAATCAGAGGTCAGTGATTTATATAATTAGTGTTCATCATAGCATGATTTATACAGCAAAAAATTTGAAACAGTCTTGACAGTTGGAGATGTTACATATAATCCTGTAGCCAAATGAGAGAATACTAATTTTGAAAAATGTTATCATGTGATATTAAACAGAATAATATTTAAAAGAATATAAACTACAATCCTAAATTTCTTAGATTAATTCAGGCAAAGAAAGACAAATATCATGTGTCACTTACATATGTAAGCTAAAAAGTAATACCAAAAACCATCTAGAAATTTGTCTCACAGTTCTGAAGACTGGAAGTCTGGAATCAGGGTGTTAGCAGGATTATTTCCTTCTGACATCTATCAGAGAAACATCTGTTCCAGACTGCCTTCTTGGCTTGTAAATGGCCATTTTCTCCTTATTGCTCTTCATATCCTCTTCTCTCTACTCATGTCTGGTTCCAGATTTCCCCTGTTTAGTTAGAATATCAGTCCTATTGGGTTAGTTCAGTTCAGTCGCTCAGTGTGTCCAACTCTTTGTGACCCCATGAACCACAGCACGCCAGGCCTCCCTGTCCATCACCAACTCCCGGAGACCACCCAGACCCATGTCCGTTGAGTCAGTGATGCCATCCAACCATCTCATCCTTTGTTGTCCCCTTCTCCTCCTGCCCTCAATCTTTCCCAGCATCAGGGTCCTTTCAAATGAATCAGCTCTTCTCATCAGGTGGCCAAAGTATTGGAGTTTCAGCTTCAACAGCAGTCCTTCCAATGAACACCCGGGACTGATCTCCTTTAGGATGGACTTGTTGAATCTCCTTGCAGTCCAAAGGACTCTCAAGAGTCTTCTCCAACACCACAGTTCAAAAGCATCAATTCTTCGGCACTCAGCTTTCTTTATAGTCCAACTCTCACATCCATACATGACCACTGGAAAAACCATAGCCTTGACTAGATGGACCTTTGTTAGCAAAGTAATGTTTCTGCTTTTTAATATGCTGTCTAGGTTGGTCATAATGTTCCTTCCAAGGAGTAAGTGTCTTTTATTTTTTTTTTTTTTTTTTTTTAGTTTTCTTTTTTTTTTTTTCTCTAATTTTATTTTATTTTTTAAACTTTACATAATTGTATTAGTTTTGCCAAATATCAAAATGAATCCGCCACAGGTATACATGTGCTCCCCATCCCGAACCCTCCTCCCTCCTCCCTCCCAGGAGTAAGTGTCTTTTAATTTCAAGGCTGCAGTCACCATCTGTGCTGATTTTGGAGCCCAGAAAAATAAAGTCAGCCACTGTTACCACATCTATTTGCCATGAAGTGATGGGACCGGATGCCATGATCTTCGTTTTCTGACTGTTGAGCTTTAAGCCAACGTTTTCACTCTCCTCTTTCACTTTCATCAAGAGGCTCTCTAGTTCTTCTTCACTTTCTGCCATAAGGGTGGTATCATCTGCATATCTGAGGTTATTGATATTTCTCCCGGCAATCTTGATTCCAGCTTGTGCTTCCTCCAGCCCAGCGTTTCTCATGATGTACTCTGCATCAGTTCAGTTCAGTTCAGTCGCTCAGTCGTGTCCGACTCTGCGACCCCATGAATCGCAGCACACCAGGCCTCCCTGTCCATCACCAACTTCCGGAGTTCACTCAAACTTACGTCTGTCGAGTTGGTGATGCCATCCAGCCATCTCATCCTCTGTCGTCCCCTTCTCCTCCTGCCCCCAATCCCTACTCTGCATATATAAGTTAAATAAGCAGGGTGACAGTATGCAGCCTTGATGTTCTCCTTTTCCTATTTGGAACCAGTCTGTTGTTCCATGTCCAGTTCTAACTGTTGCTTCCTGACCTGCATACAGATTTCTCAAGAGGCAGGTCAAGTGGTCTGTTATTCCCGTCTCTTTCAGAATTTTCCACAGTTTATTGTTATCCATGCAGTCAAAGGCTTTGGCATAGTCAGTAAAGCAGAAATAGATGTTTTTCTGGAACTCTCTTGCTTTTTCAGTGCTCCAGCGGATGTTGGCAATTTGATCTCTGGTTCCTCTGCCTTTTCTAAAAACAGCTTGAACATCTGGAAGTTCACGGTTCATGTATTGCTGAAGCCTGGCTTGGAGAATTTTAAGCATCACTTTACTAGCATGTGAGATGAGTGCAATTGTGGGGTAGTTTGAGCATTCTTTGGCAGTGCCTTTCTTTGGGATTGGAATGAAAACTGACATTTTCCAGTCCTGTGGCCACTGCTGAGTTTTCCAAATTTGCTGGTATATTGAGTGCAGCACTTTCACAGCATCATCTTTCAGGATTTGAAATAGCTCAACTGGAATTCCATCACCTCCACTAGCTTTGTTCGTAGTGATGCTTTCTAAGGCCCACTTGGATGTCTGGCTCTAGGTGAGTGATCACACCATCGTAATTATCTGGATTGTGAAGATCTTTTTTGTACAGTTCTTCTGTGTATTCTTGCCACGTCTTCTTAATATCTTCTGCTTCTGTTAGGTCTCTACCATTTCTGTCCTTTTTTGAGCCCATCTTTGCATGAAATGTTCCCTTGGTATCTCTAATTTTCTTGAAGAGATCTTTAGTCTTTCCCGTTCTCTTGTTTTCCTCTGTTTCTTTGCGTTGATCGCTGACACTAATGAACTCATTTTAACTTGCAAAACACCAAAAATAGGATTTAAAAGAGTATAGATTACAATCCCAAGTTCCTTAGATTGTGCATATATACTTAGAGATATATTGAGCTGATGAAATTATGAGATATTTTAGTTTTCTTTATATTTTCGGAATTTTTCAGATTTTCTATAATTATTTATTTTTATTTTTAGGTAAAAATAAGGTTATCTGATACCTGCTACACCAGACATTTGTTCCATCATTTTTATATTTTCTTTTATTACATTTTTGTTGAATCATTACTTGCAGGATATTTGTATTAGACACTGTTCTAACTGTTGAGGCTGCAGCAGTGAATGAGACATACAAAGCCTGCTGTTGAGAAACTTTAATTCTATTACTATGCTAAATATCATATTAACTGTAATTTATACAGTTAAGCAATTTGCCCATTATTGCATGTCCAGTAAGTGGGAAAGCAAGAATTCAAACCCAGGTTATCTGGTTCCAGTGTCTTTGTTCATTTTTGAACAGTTCCTGAGCAAGTACTCAAAAATATTTTTTGGTAAAAATATTTATGAATATTCTTATAATTTTAGGTATACCTTCTGGGCCTGTGTATTCTATAAAAAAGTGACAGAACAAGTAATCATGAACTTTGATACCTTTAGAGAAGTGTACTTACTGTATGCTCTAAACCTCCTTTGATTGGTCAAATTGAGTTGCTAAAGTTAACCACTGATTTTGAGCTGCCCATTTTGCATTATTGTGATATTTACTTTGTGAGCTAAAAGCAGGAAAATTGGCTGTTGTAATATATGTCTGTCTGGCTTACTGGTTGTCTGATTAAAGAACTGAATCGTATGTCTCTCAGGTTCATGCTATGAGATCAGTTGAGTTTTGTCTAGACTTCGCCAAGAGATCATGAGGCCCCAAAGAGTTTGTCTTTTGACAAGCATAGGGACCTGGTGCAGCTTAGACCTTAGAAAAATGTTTATTGCATGTGTGAATGAGTTTTCTAATTTGAAAGTTTAGAGGAATCAGTGATATAGGCTAAAAGTTGAGGGGAGAAAAAGGTTATAATCTGGGAAAAAAGTTAAGGCTCACTGGGCAGCATGTCTTGACTTTTAGTGTGTAAGAGACTTGCCAAGGGCTTAAATCAGTCTTTGGATCCAGGCTTCAAAGATTCTTATCCATAAATGGGTCTGGGGTGTGGTGCTTCTTTCTATATTATTAATAAGTACCCCAGGGATTTCTGAGGCAGGTAGTGTAAGGACTTATAAAAATGATATCTTTAGTCCTCTTTCTACATATTACATTCTTTTCATACACACACACAACTTATTACATGCTCTAAGACTTGGAGAATACCAGAGGACACTATATCAGCTACATACTAACATTTGTTAGAAATTAGTTTTTGTATTCTCTTCCTAGTGCCCATGTTGTCTTCTTCTGTACATCTCTCTCTAAATGTTATTGCTTAGAGGTTAAGAAAAAGCAGACACATGAAAGTGGTTCTGTTGCTGGTAGAACAATTGCTGATTATTTTACTGACCTCTTTTAAGTTAATATGAAACAAAATATAATCATATAATTTGCTTAAAATCTCTTAAGTGACTGAACTGAGACTAGAATTCATAGCTTTTGGTTTCTAGTATGGCATTTTAACCTACTGATCACATTTCTTTCCTTCGGGTTTATTAATAGGCATATTCTCTTCTGTTTTAGTAAACTGTCAATTTAATAAACTATCAGTTAATTAAACCCATAAATATATGAATTCTAGATCCAGAATTTTCAGGTCATTGTTTTTGTTGTGTTTTATCTTCCTCCTCTTATTTAAAAAGTTTTCTTTGTTTTAGATGATTCAATTTGTAAATATGGCCTAAATTGTTTATACAGTTCCCAGATTTTGAGTGTGCTTATTGATTGTTGCTTTTGCTGAATTCGCAGATGGATTGAGTGATGAGAACAATGATGATCGTGTATTAAAATGCTGTCTTCAGTACCAAGAACTATTCCCTTGTTCTCTTGTTATTTTGTGCACGTGAGTTTCATATTCATTTTACTTTTTTTTAAAATAGCAATTTCTATTAAAGAATTTTTAAAAATCATACTGTAATGACCATACCAAGGATCAAAAACATATATAATATTCTAAATCTCCCAGTAAATATATTCAGTTATATCTCACATTCTTATAATGTGCAAACTATAGAGGAATGAGATTTGAATCTCATGAAGTTTCATTTCAACTTAAGTTATATGATATTCAGAAAACTTTTGAAAAAGCAAGGGAGAGTCAATTTAATATCCCAGTAAAATAGTTCGAAATGAAAATCTACATTTTGGTTATGAGGCAGGAGGGTTAATTAATTTATTTGTTGGGAAAGGCTAATGTATGTTGCAGTTATATCCTGAGTGCCTGTAACAGAGTTAGAGTTGAAATTCTGGGTCTACCACTTACCAGCTTTGTGACCTTGGAAAGCTGCTTAATGTTTCTTTATGTGTTTCCTTATGTGTGAAGCATAGGGAGAATAATAATACCTGCATTTATGAGGATATTGTGAGTATTTAATCAGAAAAAGTATGCATATAGGACTTGGAAGAGTGCCTCATACATAAAATTATCTCAGTAAGAGTTTTTCCTCCTTCTCCTGTCCTCATTCCATTCCATTCCTCCATTCCCAACTAATATATTAATAAGTTAGTTCTAAGGTAAATGTAGCAAATTTTATTTGCCAAACTGTATTTATCATGTATGAGAAAAGGCTCTATAGGAACTGGTAAGAGCAATTTTAATTTGTAGTTTTAGTCTGAATTGTATTCACTTCAGAATGGGGTTTTTAGAGTTTCATGATCATGCCAAAATTCTCTGAAATGAAGTGATTATGGAAATGAATAGCTCTTAGATTTTTCTTGTAAGAGGCTTGCCAATTATCATTTTAGCTGTGTTCAAAGATAAAGTTATTTTTTTTTTTATTTTAAAAGAAACAGATTTCTATCTCTACCTTCATGTGTCCTATTAATCTAGGACATAATATATCATCCTGGAGTTTGTTGAAGGCTGAAATAGATTTAGTAATATGTTAATGGTTTTGAATTTGAGATAAGCTAAAATTGAGAGAGAATTGTTATTTTTTTGTTCCACTTAGAATGAAAATTAAATTGGTGAGATTTAATCAATTCTCCATTATTTCTGCAGTCACTGTTCTGGAATGAACAGATGTTAACAGTTTTTAATGAAATGAAAGTTTGTGGTCAAACTTTTACCTCTGGCATTGTCATGTTCCAGACAAGCCTTTTTTGTTTTTTCCGTTAAGTGTGATAATCATACTTACTGTGTAAGTCAGACATACTTAATGTGAGGATATATTTTTACTACTTTAAGGGATGATGAGATGATTAACATTAATATTAATAATGGCAGTGATAAGAGAAACCATCTATAAATACTACAAACTGTATCTCATTCTAAGTGCTTTACTCACATTTTTAATCTTAAGTATGTGCCAGCAACATCCAGTTAGTATTTCCAGTCCACATCTCTCTTCTAAACTCTAGACTAATATATTCATCTACTTATTTGATATCTGTTTGGATGTCTCATAGACATCTGAAACCTGCCCTCTCCAAAAATGAACTCCTAATCTTTCCTTCTAAACTGTTCTCCATTTGAATAAAAAAAGGCCATCTTCTACCCATTTTGCTAAAGCCAGAAACCTTGGAGACATTTTTTATTTCTGCCTTTCCTTTATTATCTTTAGTCAGGCAAATACTGACTCTGCCACCATCCTATGTCAAGTGATGTTATTTTTCCTCTTCCTTTTCTTCTCTAAGATCCATTATGCTCTCTACTTCCATATTCTCCTTCATTTATTTTTCAAAAAAATAATAATGGTATTTTTAACTTTTAAAAAGTTTTGTTATGAAGAATTTCAACAACATTCAAAGTGAAGAAGAGTTAATAAACTCCTAAGTACCCAGCTACAATAATTATCAAGTTTCTACAATTCTGCTGCTAAGTCACGTCAGTCGTGTCCGACTCTGTGCAACCCCATAGATGGCAGCCCACCAGGCTCCGCCATCCCTGGGATCCTCCAGGCAAGAACACTGGAGTGGGTTGCCATTTCCTTCTCCAATGCATGAAAGTGAAAAGTGAAAGTGAAGTCGCTCAGTCATGTCCAACTCAGTGACCCCATGGACTGAAGCCTACCAAGCTCCTCCATCCATGGGATTTTCCAGGCAAGAGTACTGGAGTGGGGTACCATTGCCTTCTCCAGTTCTATTACCTTATTATTTCCATCTACTCCCTGTCTTACGATATGATACAGTTCTTTTTATATTGAGGGAAGCTGTATAATGTTAAAAGGCCCAAATCTTAACTACACAGTGTGACAATGGATACTCTGGTTGTAGCCCCACATCCCTCTTGATACATAGAACACTTCCATTATCCCAGAAAATGTGCTTATGCCCGTTTTGTGCCCTTTTTCTAGTTTCTTAAGGTGGAAGCTAAGATAATTTATTTGAGACTTCTGTAAATTTCCCTTTAAGCACTGCCTTAGCTGCTTTTCACAAATTTTGATACATTTTTTAAAATTCAATTTAATATGCTTTATAATTTGAATTCCTGGTGGTCCGGTCTAGTGGTTAAGACTCAGTGCTTTCCCTGTTGGGGCTGGGGTTTGATCCCTTGTAGGGGAGCTAATCCTGCAAGCCATGGTGCAGCCAAAAAATAAATTAAAGAAAATAATGTTTTATAATTTCCCTCATGATTTCCTTTTGACCCACAGGTTTTTTTAGATATTTGGTGCAGTTAACTCCAAATATTTGCAAATTTTCCAGTATCTTCTTGTTATTGATTATACTTCAATTGTTATATGACTTGAGAACATAATTTACATGATTTCTGTTCCTTTAAATTTGTTAAACGTGGTTTTATGCCCATGAATAAAATCTTGGTGAATGTTTTATGTGCTCTTAAGAAGAATTTATTCTGCTCTTGTGGGTCGAGTATTCTATAAATTTCATATAGGCCAAGTTTGTTGATAGTGTTGTTTAGGTCTTCTGTAACCTTAGTATTAATAATCTGTCTACTTATTTTATGATTACTGAGAGAAGAGTCTTAAATTTCCCAACTGTAATTTACTGGTTTGTTTGCTTCTCCTTTCCATTCTGTTTGTTTTACTTCATGAATTATGAAGCTCTGTTGTCAGAGGCATACACATTTAGGATAGTCTTCTTGGAGAATTGACACCTTTCTCACTATCTAATCACTGTCTTTGTTCCTGATAATATTCCTGATTCTGAAGTGTCCTTTGTTTAATATTAATATTACTATTCCAGTGTTGTTTGCTTTGTATTTATAATATATATATTTTTCATCCATTTACTTTTAACCTATCTATATATTAAAGTATTTTGTAGATAGCATATAATTGATACTTTCCTTTTTTCCATTCTGACAATTTCTGTCTGATGAATTTCTACTATTCACATTTAATTGGTTGGATCAGAATCTACCATTTTGCTAATTATTTTTTATTTGTTCAGGTATTCTTTTCTTCCTTTTCCTCCCCCCACCCCCCTTGGATTAACTATGGTGCCATTTTATCTCCATTATTGACTTTGTACCTTTTTGAAAAAAACTTTATAATGGTTGCCTTAGTGTTTATAATATACATCTTTACTTGATCAAAGTCTGTCTTTAAATAACACTATGTTGCTTCATGTGTAGTATAAGTATTTTAATGTGCTTTGAATTTCTCCCCCATCCATTTTGCTATCATTATTACATATTTTACTTTTACAGAAACAATAGCACAGTACTTTGTAATGTTTTTGCTTCACTCATTTGTCATTTAAAGGAATTAAAAATAAGAAAGTGAATGTTTTTACCTTGCATTCCATTTTTAGCATTCTTTATTTCTTTTTCTGAATCCAAGTTTCTGTCTGGTGCCAGATTTCTGGTCATATTCCTTTTGCCTAAACAACTTTGACATGTGTGAGTATGTTGGCAGTGAATTTTCTGGTTTTGTTTGTCTGATAGTGTGTTTATTTCTCATTTATTTCTGAAGTATATTTTTACTGGATATGCAATTCTTGATTGATTTGTTTTTTCTGTTTCTTTGAGTATTTTAAAGGTATCACTGCATTTTCTTCTAACTTGTTTGATTTCTGATGAGAGGTCTGCTGTAAATATTTTCTTCCTCTGTGTGTAATGTTCTTTTGGTCTTTTTTTTCCCCCTCTCATTGCTTTCAAGATTTTTTGTCTTTTTTTTTTTTTTTTTTTTTAGTAGTTTGTTTTTAGCATTCTTTAGCAGATATACCCACTCCAGTGTTCTTGCCTGGAGAATCCCAGGGATGGGGGAGCGTGGTGGGCTACCATCTATGGGGTTGCACAGAGTTGGACACGACTGAAGCGACTTAGCAGCAGCAGCAGATGTACCACGTGTTTGTGTGTATGTTTGTGATCCAAGCATGCATGCTCAGTTGCTCAGACATGTCCAACCCCTCGTGACACTGTGGATTGTAGCCTGCCTGGTTCCTCTGTCCATGGGATTTTCCAGGCAAGAATACTGGAGTGAGTTGCCATTTCCTCCTCCAGGGTATCTTCCCAACCCAGGGGTTGAACCTGTGTCTCCTGCATTGACATGTGGATTCTTTACCACTGAGCCACCTGGGAAACCTGTATGCTTGTGGTAGAGGAGAGGAAATTATCCTGCTTGATGTTCTCTGAGCTTCTTGGATCTGTGGTTTGGTGTTCATTTTTTAGTTTTGGAAAATTCTCAGCCATTATCTCTTTAAATATTTAATATTCCTTCTGCCCCATTCCCTCTTTTTCCTTCTGGTATTACAGAATTATTAATACATTGTAGTAGTCAGCCTCCAAGATGATTCCAGTGATTCCTTGCCTCTTGGTATCTTTTTGTTTTTGTTTCTTGGCTGCACTGTACCACTTGCAGGATCTTAGTTACCCAGTCAGGAATCAAACCCAGGCCCTCTGCAATGGAAGTGCAGAGTCCTCACCACTGGACCACCAGGGGATTCCTGTTCCTCTTAGTATTAATTCCCTTGTGTAGTCCTCTCCTACGTTGTACCAGGGTTGATCGTCTGTATGACAGATAGCATGCATCAGAAGTGATGGTATGTCACTTCTAAGATTAGTTTATGAAAGATTGGCACTTCCTTTTTGGGCAAACTCTTGTTTCTTTCTCTTAGATCAGTTGTTCTGGGGAAGCAAACTCCATGCTGTGAATAGCTCTGTGGAGATGCCCATGTGGTAAGAAACTGAAGCTGCAAGCCAAAAGCCAGTGAAGGGCTAAGCCCTACCAATAGCTACATGAATGAGCACCAATTAAATCATGAGGTGACACCGGGGAAAATCTCAACTTTGTGAGATACCCTGAGCCAGAATCTTTCAGTCAAGCTGCTCACAGATTCCTCACTTTTAGAAACTGTGTGAGATAATAAATGTTTTTTTCACACTACTAAGTTTTGGGGATAAAGAGTTACACACCCAATAGACAACTAATACATGCCTATATATTTGACTATTTGATATTGTCCAACAGCTCTTATATATTTTTTTTTTTTAACATTTTCTTCTCTTTTGTTTCAGTTTGGATAATTTATTTTGACCTGTCTTAATGTTTGGTCTTTCCTCACCTGTGTTGAGTCTACTGAGGAGCTTGTTGAAGGCATTTTTAATTTCTGTCTGGTTTTACATGCTGTTCACCTTTTCTGTTGGGCTTCCCAGGTGGCACTAATGGTAAAGAACCCGCATGCCAAAGCAAGAGCTGCAAGAGATGTGGGTTCGATCCCTGGGTGGGGAAGATCCCTTGAAGAAGGGCTTGGCAACCTGCTCCTGTATTCTTGCCTGGAGAGTCCCATGGACAGAGGAGCCTGGTGGGCTACAGTGCGTAAGGTGACAAAGAGTCGGACACGACTGAAGAGACTTAGCACGCGTGCATTCACCTTTTCCATTAGAGCCTTTAACACAAATCTAAATTCTTTAAAATTTCCTGTCAGATAGCTTCAATGTCTGTGTCATATTTGAATCTGGTTCTATTGATTGCCATGTCTCTTGGAAGTATATTGCTTTTTTTCTGGGTTGAATTTATATGCAGATTTTAAGACTCAACTCTGTGATTTCCTCCCTTCTTCAGTTTCCCCTTAACTGTCCATATGTTTTGGCCCGCGGTACCTAACATTGCCTTCTGACATTTTAAGCCGCAAAGGCTCTGACTTTCTGCCCGAAAGCATTGATGAGTTGGGGAATACCCTCAGGCAAAAAGATAGAAAAGTGTGCTCTTAACCTTTGCAGTGTCTGTGTCTTGAGTGTACATTCCCCTCCACCTTCTACCTTCATTTTATTGCTCTTTAGTGCCTTCAAATAGATTTTGCCTTTTTTGTTGTTTTTGGTCTAGGTTTTCTAATTCTGTCTATGGGAAGTTAGTCTGACCAAGCTATTTTGTCATTAACAGAAGCTGGAAGCCTGCTAGTCTCAAGAACAACAGTTTGGTAAACACAGATCTGCTGTCAGTTCTGCACTGAAGCCCTTAAATCTCTTTCCATTTATTAATGTTCTTGACTTTCTCTGTAGGCATGTAAACTGGTCTTATCCACTATTTCTAATCATCCTGGCTTCTTACAGCATATAGCAAATTCACATTTGTCTTCAGTCATCAGTTCAGTTGCTCAGTCGTGTCCGACTCTTTGCGACCCCATGAACCGCAGCACGCCAGGCCTCCCTGTCCATCACCAACTCCCGGAGTCCACCCAAACCCATGTCCATTGAGTCGGTGATGCTGTCCAACCATCTCATCCTCTGTCGTCCCCTTCTCCTCCTGCCCTCAATCTTTCCCAGCATCAGGGTCTTTTCCAGTGAGTCAGCTCTTCGCATCAGGTGGCCAAAGTATTGGAGTTTCAGCTTCAACATCAGTCCTTCCAGTGAACACCCAGGACTGATCTCCTTTAGGATGAACTGGTTGGATCTCCTTACAGTCCAAGGGACCCAACACCACAGTTCAAAAACATCAATTCTTCAGTGCTCAGCTTTCTTCACATCCATACATGACCACTGGAAAAACCATAGCCTTGACTAGACGGACCTTTGTTGGCAAAGTAATCTCTCTGCTTTTCAATATACTATCTAGGTTGGTCATAACTGTCCTAAGGAGTAAGTGTCTTTTAATTTCATGGCTGCAATCACCATCTGCAGTGATTTTGGAGCCCCCAAAAATAAAGTCTGACACTGTTTCCACTGTTTCCCCATCTATTTACTTAATAGACAGGTTACTTAACCTTTTTATACTTCAGTTTCTTATGTGTGAAATGGGGATAAAAATTAGTACCGCTCCTACCTAAGAAGTTTGTTGTGAGAATTAAATGGATTGATATATATAAAGTGCTTAGCATAGTCCCTGATACCAGGAAAACATTCAATATGTAGCAATAATAATTATTCTCAAAAGCTAAGATGATATGCCTCTAGTGTATGATAATTTATCTTCTACATTAAAAAAATTATCCTTTGTTAATATATGTACTGAGAATCACCAACCTCTGATTAGATTCCATGTGATTTTAGTTGCCATATGATTTGTCTTATAAAAAATAAAATATTTTTTCCTCCTAATCCAACCTAGGGATGATAGAAATTTAAGAAACAAAGGCCTAATAAGTGGTGTGAAGTCACTCAGTAAAGAAGAATTGAGTGCAGAGTTATTAAACTTATCTCTGAACACAGATGTATGTCATCAGCCTTGTATATCTAAACAACAATTGAAAGCAGGTAGTATTCTTACTACAAATAATTAGAAGTAAATCTTATTTTGTGTACTAAGAATATTGACAACAGTCGGAATTAATAGTAGATATTTATTTTGTACATTTAAAGAAACATTGTTTGGAATATTTGCTGGCACATAAATGGTAGAAATGAATGAATATTGGTGATCCAAGAAAAAGCATACATTATTGCCTTCTATATATACTGTTACAAATTAATTTGTAGTTTTGTCTGTACACTCATATACATTTTTATATATTTGTAATCACCATGTGAATCCTATTTTTTTCCTTCACAGAGGATACCTTTTAAATTAATAGTAGCTATAAGAAATATCCATTTGAGGTTGAGAAAATAGTTTATTCTTAAAATCACTTTCATATTCATAACTTTCTATTAACATAGTAAAACAGTAATAGAGAGACTTGAAGGACTCTAGTGGTAATGTTTTTAAATTTAAACTAATATACACATTATTTAAAAACATATTTCACCATTTCCTTCTGAGGGAAAAATAATTATTGAAGTTTTTAATAGCATATGCATATGCTTCATATATTCATTTGAATATATGCTACTTGTTTGGTGCTTATTTGACCTTTTTGGTAATAAAATTTCCTTTGTCATAATATTCTAAATGGCCTTTAGAGGCAGTTACAGAATATTCTACTTTATAGTTTTTCAAGGGAAATATGCTTTTGATTTGCTCATTGTATTACTGACATTTAAAATTTTTACTTCATATTCATAGAGGTAATCCCCTTAATATTTTGAATTTTGCCATAAAAAATTGCTGTTGTTTGCAGGTGTCAAAATAGTAATTATAATGAAATAATATAAAAGAAAATAATCAAAACTAGTATTAGAAGGTGAAGGTGTATAGATAGTTAAGTCAGAGATTCTACTCTTTTCAAGACAATTTATTGATGTGAGTTATGTTTATGATTTTTGAAAGTAAACACATTTTGATCCATAGGTCTTGGTTTTCTATTATAAATATTAAGAGATGCAAAGAATTGTTTTAGTTTTTAATTTTTTTAAATAATGAAAGGTTAAAATATACACATTTCTCAATTTTTTTTTCCTTTCATCTATTTTAGTAAAAACATTTCATTGCCTTTTGTCAAAAAGATAAAGCATTTACTAATGTAATATGTTATTGCATCTAAAAACAGCTATACTAAATATTTCTAAATACTCTTTATTTATTTGTTTTGGCCATGCCACGTGGCTTGCAAGAGTTCCCCGAACAGCGATTGAACCAGGGCCAGGGCAAGTGAAAGCCTGGATCCTAACCAGTAGCCCACCAGCGAACTCCCCTAAATCTTGTTTTAAAAATATTCATTAGTTCTCTAGATTCAAATACTAATTATATCCATTAAATATTTTTTATTTATGAACAAATACTAATTATATATGTAAAATATTTACTACTAATGTCCTAAATAAAGCTTGCAACTATTTGTTTTGAAGAAACAACACCTTTGGAGGAGAGCTATGAGGAACAATCTACAAACTCTGGACTACCCCTTCTACTTGAAAACATTGTATCTGATCTCGAAAGATCTCTTGGAACAGCTTTATCTTCCATATTAGAAACAGAAATGAAAATTGCTTTTGGAAACCTTTGGATGGAGGTGATTATTTGAATGCTTAGTTAAAGGTTTCTTTTTTATTGCTAAAGATTTGTTGCCTTATTTTAAGAGATACTATTATTTGTATAAAATATATGTTTTATTGTAATAATTGATATCACATTAATATTTTTCTTGAAGTTTTTGGAATAACTTTAAAAACTAACTGATGGACATTTCCTAAAGATTAGGACTATTTTTTATCATTCATTTTTTCAGTGAACAAATATTTATTGGGTGTCTACCATCTGTTAGACACATTTCCTCCATGGAGCTTAAATTGAAAGAAAATGTCTCATTTTTAATTTATTTGAGTCAAAATGTCTATATTGTGGCTTATGTGATATAAGTTTGAGAATCAGAGTGTAAATTTGGTATTAGTAAAATATTTTGAATTTTCTTTAGATTCACACCTCTTCTGTAATAAGTAAACATCACATTTGGAAATAGTGGCCTTCTTAGTTTAATGTTTGTTTGCTATTCACATTTATCATTAGGAGAAAGTTTATTCCCTATCAATTGTATCTATCCCAGATATTCAGTAAGATTCTAATGTTTGTCAGTGTGGCTTGATTATACTATAAAGTGTTAAACCAAGATGTTGAAGAATGATCAGATTCTAGGAAGGTTGACGTAAATTAGATTTCATAATAGAGTCTGATAAAGTGATTGCATATGAATGATTGAAGAAAGGATGTAATGACATCTTGTAGTACTTAATGATGAGTTTTCTTTATAAACATGTCTTTATAGGAGTGTAGCGAGTGTCAATTATAGTTGAAAATTCTTTTCTGTATAGATGTTTTTCTCTAGTTTTAGGAAATTAGATTGATTTTGTTGTAGAAATGACCATGTTGAAAGGTAGATGACAACTTTTGCTGACTAGAACTAGTTTTTCTGATTAAAACTGTGCTTTCTTTTGGCACACATAGTTTCTGAAACTATAAATATTACTACTAATGTGAATTTTATAAAAGCAGTTTTCAGTGAAATAGGCATTTTAAGACTGTGACTGGCTTTTAATAAAACATCTTTTAGTTTAAGAAGAATTCAATTATGTTTTGCCTAGAAATCTATGTAGGAATTCCTAAATAGGTACTTTAAAATAATAGAATAATAAGTACATCAGTAATGCTGTTTTTCTCTAGATGCTGTACGTGAAACCTCCATGGACTCTAATACATTTATTACAGTGCTTTAGAAAACATTGGTTGGCTGTATTTGGATTAGTTATGGAAAAGAACTTGCTCTTAACCATTGAGAGTCTGTATGAAAATGTCCGTAAAGGTATGAATCTTTCATTTTGTCTTTGGTAGTGTTGTATTAAAGTCAGAATAATAGATATATCCCATGGAATGTGAAGATGAATTAATAAAAATTTTTCAATTAGTTCTTAACCATTTACACTTTTAATTTCTTAAGGAAATTTATGGCAGCTAGATGAATGGATGGAGTTCATAGAGATTGTGACTGTTCATAGTATCATTTTTGATGTTCAAATAGTTAATCAAGATTTCTACTTAAAATACATGGTTAAGGAATAGGAATCCTTTGGCTTTGGTGCATAATGAACTTTAGAACCACAAGAGACTAGAATCAACCACTTAGTTGGTAGTTCTTAAACTGTATCACACAGAACCTTCTTGAAGTGCTTCTGGAGTTGCCAGAGATTAGGGGTGGAAAGATTGATGGGGAGCCTGATAATAGTGTGCCTTTGGCCTTCAACCCCAACTTTAGCCATTCAGCTTTCTTTTATTTATGTAGAGAGATTCCGTGTGTGATTAAAAAAGAAAGAGTTTTTCTGCCAGGAAGCAAAAGATGTGAAAAGCACTGATATAATGGTGGGCTACAGTTTCAGTTCAGTTCAGTCACTCAGTCGTGTCCAACTCTGCGACCCCATGGACTGCAGCACGCCAGGCCTCCCTGTCCATCACCAACTCCCGGAGTCTACCCAAACTCGTGTCCATTGAGTCAGTGATGCCATCCAACCATCTCATCCTCTGTCATCCCCTTCTCCACCTGCCCTTAATCTTTCCCAGCATCAGGGTCTTTTTTAGCTCTTCACATCAGGTGGCCAAAGTATTGGAGTTTCAGCTTCAACAGCAGTCCTTCCAATAAACATCCAGGACTGATCTCCTTTAGGGTGGACTGGTTGGATCTCCTTGCAGTCCAAGGGACTCTCAAGAGTCTTCTCCAGCACCACAGTTCAAAAGCATCAATTCTTCAGTGCTCAGCTTTCTTTAGATATAAGTCCAACTCTCACATCCATACATGACTACTGGAAAAACCATAGCCTTGACTAGACAGACCTTTGTTGGCAAAGTAATGTCTCTGCTTTTGAATATGCTATTTAGGTTGGTCATAACTTTCCTTCCAAGGAGTAAACATCTTCTGATTTCATGGCTGCAGTCACCATCTGCAGTGATTTTGGAGCCTAAAAAAATAAAGTCAGCCACTGTTTCCACTGTTTCCCCATCTATTTGTCATGAAGTGATGGGACCAGGTGCCATGATCTTACTTTTCTGAAAGTTGAGCTTTAAGCCAACTTTTTCCATTCTCCTCTTTCACTTTCATCAAGAGGCTCTTTAGTTCTTCTTCACTTTCTGCCATAAGGGTGGTATCATCTGCATAGCTGAGGTTATTGATATTTCTCCTGGCAATCTTGATTCCAGCTTGTGCTTCCTCCAGCCCAGCGTTTCTCATGATGTACTCTGCATATAAGTTAAATAAGCAGGGTGACAATATACAGCCTTGACATACTCCTTTTCCTATTTGGAACCAGTCTGTTGTTCCACGTCCAGTTCTAACTGTTGCTTCCTGACCTGCATACAGGTTTCTCAAGAGGCAGGTCAGGTGGTCTGGTGTTCCCATCTCTTTCAGAATTTTCCGCAGTTTATTGTGATCCGCACAGTCAAAGGCTTTGGCATAGTCAATAAAGCAGAAACAGATGTCTTTCTGGAACTCTCTTCCTTTTTCAATGATCCAGCGGATGTTGGCAATCTGATCTCTGGTTCTTCTGCCTTTTCTAAAACCACCTTGAACATCTGGAAGTTCGTGGTTCACGTATTGCTGAAGCCTGGCTTGGAGAATTTTGAGCATTATTTTGCTAGCTTGTTTATGCGCTACAGTTTATGGGGTTGCAAAAGAGTCCAACATGACTTAGCGACTAAATAAATATTATTAAAGTCTGTGTTTTATCATTAAGGAAACTAGATTTGAGAGAGTAAGTGATTTGTCCAGAGTGAACAGCTCCATTTCTTTTGCTGTACCTTTAAAAAGGAAGGTATAAACCATTATTAGGATGTTCAGTTAGTTCTTGACTTTTCTCAAACTCCTTATGAAGTGATCTATTTTATGTATTAGTTATATCCTGTCTACTTTTTAAAAACAACTGAGTATAGATGGGCCTTTAAAGGACCACCTGAGTGCAAGAGAGTTTAAGTTAGGCTTAAATGTATGGATGTGAGAGTTGGACAGTGAAGAAGGCTGAGCGCCGAAGAATTGATGCTTTTGAACTGTGGTGTTGGAGAAGACTCTTGAGAGTCCCATGGACTGCAAGGAGATCCAACCAGTCCATTCTGAAGGAGATCAGCCCTGGGATTTCTTTGTAAGGAATGATGCTAAAGCTGAAACTCCAGTACTTTGGCCACCTCATGCAAAGAGTTGACTCATTGGAAAAAACTCTGATGCTGGGAGGGATTGGGGGCAGGAGGAGAAGGGAACGACAGAGGATGAGATGGCTGGGTAGCATCACTGACTCGATGGACTTGAGTCTCAGTGAACTCTGGGAGTTGGTGATGGACAGGGAGGCCTGGCGTGCTGCAATTCTCGGGGTCGCAAAGAGTCAGACACGACTAAGCAACTGATCTGATTTGATCTGAAAGGTACAAGAGCCAGGTAGTGAAGAAGAACCAAAGAGATATTTTTACTATAAGACATGTGCAAACAATTATTGCAGTACTTGAACACAGATTTTAGCACTAAGTTTCCTAACAGCTAAGATAAAACAAAAACATTCTATGCCAAATATACCACTTCTCTTTTCCCCTGAAGTGTAAACTCTGAAAATGTTTTATATCTTTATAAATTTCCCCAGGGAACTTAAAGTTCCTAATCAATACTTTGTGACATATATGTAGTAGATGTTGCATGAATATTTTTTTTTTAAGTTACTGATTTTTAAAATAAAAATACACTTTCCAGGCCTTGACCTTTAACTAGAAAATATTTATTAGGGGTATTATTATTAAGGAATGACATATTGGACATGTCTTCAAAGCATTTTAAAAGATAACATGGAAACAGTGTTCATATCTTTTACTAGGGACATAATTTTGTTGCTTTTGTCAAAAGAGGAAGTCCATAAACCATGTGTGATCTTAAGTAAGACTTGGTTTCAAAAATGGGATATCCAGTTGCCATCTTCCATTTGTCTGTTTTCCAGGGCTGGGCAGTTTTTTTGCGCTTATATGGAACTTAGAGATAGTCGTCAGTAGTTCTATTTTTCTCTAATGACAAGAGAAGTGAAGAGATATGACCGCTCCTTTTGTTAAGAACTCATTTGTAGGATTATTGTGTAATCATAATTTATTGATCTTTGATCTAGAAGAATCCAATGCCTAATGTTTACTGACTTGTGAATGATATGTAATAGAATTATAAAAATGCCTTCTGCTCTAAAATAATTTTGAATTAGAAAAAATTACTGGTAATTCTGTTTATGATCTTTTAATACTGTCTGCAGCTGTTGAATTATATGTGTGTTTAACTTACTGTATCAAGCATGTGACTTTAGATCAATTCATAGAAAATTATGTAGAAAATGAGTAGTAGCTTTTTCTGACTTCATTGTCTGTATTAATTTTAACCTAAATACTTATTGACCTTATATAGACATTAAATTATTTCAGCCTTGTAGATTTTTTTATGCTTTGTCTGAGTACTGAATTGATCATTGACATTATACTTTTGCCTTAATCTTTAGTAAAGAATTCTTTTAAGATGAAATAAAATGATTAATTCAAGGATTTCAGTCCTATCAAACAGACTACACTGGAGAAGCACCATTAAAAGAAGTTGTGCCCAACTGCCTCCTCTGAGGATATTTACCTCCTTTCTGTCCTCTGTAGCATCTCTTATCTCTAATTTTCCCACAGGAATTTGAACTAGTCTTTGATTTTAAAAATAACTGAAAGTGTTTAGTAAGGAGATGCACTGTTTGCTTAATAAAAGGGTAGCCAGAAACTTGGCTGTAACCATCACATTAGATCAGAATTTCAGAATATTGAGTAATTAATTATGAAAATCCACTTTTTATTTTCATTTAACCTTTCAGTATTTCACAAGCAAATATTTGTTATGTAAGTTATACAGAAAAACTATTTTTCTTAACTCATAGTGCCAGTGTTTCAGAATAAAATAGAATTTCTGAAGCTGTGAACCTAAAAGAAAACAAAGCAAACACATTGCACTGTGGTTATTTTAAATGCCTTTGAAAACTGTTATGCAGTATTCTATCTTAATAATAGAGATAATTTTTTCTATTCTGAATTTTGGTAACATTAGAAAGCTGTTTAACTTCATTGTTCATAACTTTGAATCTTTGAAATTATTGTCACCATTTCTCCTAATTGGTTTGAGAACTTAATGTAAGCAAGTTTAGTTCCTTGAGACAAAAATGTTACATCTTTAAATTATTACCTGTAGATTAACTCACTTTGCTAATTTAAGGGGGGAAAATTCTATTAGCTTCTTTTGCCCATAGCTCACTGTTAACCCAAGTTGTTTATTTTTCACTGAAATTGTATTGTGTCCAGAGAGAACACATTTTCAGTAAATCTGGTATTTTATTTCATGTGATGGGATTTGAAGATAAATCACTACATGATAACTGAGTTGATTATGAAAGGTACTATATATAATTTAAGTGCTTCCCACCAAAATGTGACACTGTGATGTCTCAAGAGTAATCTGTATACAAACAACCTCAGTTTTGAAAATCTGTAGTTTAACTCAGATTTGTTTGGTGATTATCTCTTCTGAAGAGTATAACATTATTTCATTTTACTGTTAATTTTTAAAAATTGAACTCTAATTGGAGTATAGTTGATTTACAATGTCATGTTAGTTTCTGGTATACAGCATAATGATTCAGATACATACATATGCATATTCTTTACATTGTGGTTTATTGAAGGGTATTGAATATAGTTCCCTATGCTATACAGTAGGGCCTTGTTATTTGTCTATTTTGTATGTAGTAACTTGTGCATTTCACTTTTACTTTGAAGTTGACCATTTTGAGGGAAATTTTGGAATCTGAATATAGTCTCAGTATCCATAGGAAATTGGTTCCAGGACCCCTGAGGATAGCAGAATTCTCCATGCTCAAATCCCTTGTATAAAATGGCATAGTATTTGTATATAACTTACACATATTTTCCTATATACGATGAATCATCTCTAGATTAGTTGTAATACCTAATACAATGTAAATGTTCTGTAAATAGGTGCCAGTGCACAACAAATTCATCTTTTGCTATTTGGAACATTATAGAACTTTTTCCCCAAAATACTTTTGATCTATAGTTGATGGAAACTGTACATGTGAAAACTTATGGATATGGAAGGCCAGCTTCACAGAATGCCAGAATCAACTCCAAGAACTTTGTCTAAAACTAAGTCTCATTATGGCTTTTTACACCAGAGAGATAAATTAGGAGCCTGTAGATGTAAATGTGTACTCTCTTTAAATTTCTTAATTATTATTAGACTGATTTTCCAAAAGCATTTTTGTGTTGTATACTCATTCTTACGTATTTTTTCCTTCTTAATTTTGTGTTACCAGCTAAGAAAGCAGTGGATTTTACAACAGTGAAATTCCTGCTTCAGGATTCTGAAAGTTTGCTACATGCTTTCAGTACAAGGTCAAATTATGATGGTATTCTTCCACAGGCCTTTGCTCAAGTAAACAAACTACTCCAAACATTTGCAGAGGTAAGATACCTTTAGGATGCCATTTAGAGTAATCATATATGTTATAAGAATGTATTTATCAGACAAACAGTAAATAAGAAATTTAACTTACTCTAACATACTAAAAGCATTAAGTAAATATTAAGTGAATTGAATGGAGACTAAACAATCCTTATTACAAGTTATAAAATACTCATAATCCTATGGAGGCAGTGTCACAGCAGTTGTTGGGATTTCATACTGTTTCATTTATGAATAGAAGAGAATGATGCATTGTTGCCTGACTGCTCATTTTTCAGTGCTCCTGACCAGTGGATCACAGCCTGCATCAAAATACTTCAAAAATTTTTTTAAGCATTCAGATGCCATACCCCTTACTGAGTAAAATTTCTGTCAGTGGTGCCCAGAAGTGTTTTTGTTCTTGATTCATATTTTATTAATCAGGAAATTAATATTGACATAATCCAATTATCTAACCTACAGACTGTATTCAAACTTTGCCCGTTGAACACCTACCAATTTTTTAACAGGTCTCCTCATGGGATTCTTATGCAGTCTGCCTACCACTGATGCCTTTTTGCCCCTTTAAAATAACTATGTGAGTTTTGTCCTTGGTAATACTGTATTTCTAGAGTCTTCTGATTTCAAATCTATAAAATTCAGGTCATTTTATATGCCTGAAACAGTTCAAAAAACTCAGCATCACAATTACATTGTTAAATATCAATGATACTTTCATCTAGTGTGTATATATATATATATATATATATATATATATATACGTGTGTGTATGTGTGTGTCGTATTTTTTCCTTTGAGCTATTGAATTGGCCAGGTTTTCCTCTGTGGTTTTTTTTTCTGGTAACATAGGCCCCGGTACCTATGAAGTAATGAAAGGATTAGATGATACTAAACTTAGTCATAGTTACTGAGGAAAGAATTTAACTTGCTTAAGACTAAAAGAAGCATCTTTTTGATAAACTAACAGGAAATATATGTTATTTCTTGAGGAAAGAATTGATTTAAGGGGTGGATAATCTTTTGGGTTAAGATGACCAAAACATTGGTACTTATTCTTTTAAATGACAAGTGTGACTTTTAGAATCTTCAGTAGGGAAGAATGGACCTGGGAATTTAGGAGTTACAGCTTGACTATTTTAATTAAATTGTGTAGGGAAGAGCACATTATCCTTTCTCTCACAGAACTGAGCCCTAAAACCCCATCTTTAGTGAAACAACCATGGTGAACAAGATGGAAAGTTTAGGATACTTAGAGTCTTAGCAGCCTTTGAATTAAAATTATTGAGACTAAAAAAATTAGGAATGATTGAGTTAAAAATAATAGCAAGATTCTTTACAGTTGGAAACCTAGCCATGGGAGTTTTCTCCCATGAAAAGTTTGATATTAAAATCTAGTGGTGTTTGTCGCATAATTATATGCCTGTTATATGTTGCCCACTTGTAAACATATTGGCCTGTTATTTAGTAAGTTATTTATTCTTGGATCTTGATTTTCTAGTTGTCACATTAGCAAGAGATTCAAGAAGACAAAGGACAAAAAATCTAGTATTCTCTTTAGTGCTTTTCCCTCAACATTAAGCATTAGTCTGATTGTTTGAAACAACTTGTGTTTTTTCCACAATTAGAGCTTTCAAGTATTGCTTTATTTTCGTGTTTGAAACAATTCATTGTCTAAGTCAGCCAAGAACATTGTGATTTAGCTTGGGCTTTTAAAATGCACTTTCAATAGCAGTTATTTTGTAGAGTACATGTGATTTATGACCTGAATACTTAGTTATGTGTCACTAACTTGAACAATGAAAAGAAAGAGATTACCTCCAGGAATAGAATATCTAAGTATAGTAACTGTAAAAAAAAAAAAAAATCCCCCTTATCTTAATTTACCAAGTGTAGAAAATCAGGAAAAGAGGAATATTCATTATTCATTTGATTCTGAGAAACCAAAATGGAAAGTTAAGTAATGTCATTTTCCAGATTTTATATAAATGGGGTAGAGGGAAGGATATATATTTTTTCTCTTGTGAACCTTTTAACATCATAAAAAAAAAAGACTTGCCCTTCCAGAATGATAGACTATTTAAAATAAGTCTTTTTAATAAACTTTAGACTTACGTGCCTCAGACTTCCCATCCTGACTAGTTGTGTTTTTAATTTCTGGTTATTTAACCTCTCAAAGCCTTAATCCCTTCTTCTATAAGAAAGAGTATAATAATCTCTGCCTTAGAACTGTCATGAGAATTAAATTAATACTTGTAGAGCCTAGGAAACGGCAACCCACTCCAGTGTTCTTGCCTGGAGAATCCCAGGGACGGGAGTAACCCTGGTGGGCTGCTGTCTATGTGGTTGCACAGAGTCGGACACAACTGAAGCGACTTAGCAGAGCAGAGAGCACATAGTAAGTGCTATGTAAGTGTTTGATAAAGCAGCCTATTTGTATGTTGCATACACTTCTGTTTGAAAGCTGAGAAAAAGCATTATGTGATGATTAAACACATTTATCTCAAAACAAAATTCATATTTCTGTTCATGTGTATTTATTAAGTTCATAATTAATGTAAACAGGCAGTTTTCTTCCTTCCTGAAAAGAAATAAAAGGGTAATATTTACCTTTATGAGCTGGAGAGAGAATATAACCACATTCATATATACTTATTCATATATACTTCATTCACTTATACTAAAGGTCAGATTCTGTTCATGTCTCTTCCCAGCTGTGTGACCTTGCATAACTTATTTATCCTTTCTTTGCCTCAATAAAATGTAGATAATCATAGTATCTCCTTCACAGAGTAATTGTGAGGATTAAATGAGCTACATAGATATAAAGTTCTTAGAAAATTCCTATACATAAGAAGTGCTCAGTAACTATCAACTGTTGTTACAGTTTTGGAAATTTCCATTTTTTTTACATTTGATAAGCATGAAGCTAATGTTTAAAATCATACTTTTATCAACAAAGGAAACCTAGAGAAATGGAGTGATTTTATTTAAGTTCACAAAGATGTTATAGTCAAGCCAAGTCAACAAACTCAATAAACTCATAGTTAAAAACTTTTTTTTTGCATTCTATCATATGTATTTTTCACCTAAGTTAATATTTTTACCCAGGGTGATTTTTTTAAAGAAAATATCACTTGAATCAATGGTATTGCTTTTTTACACTGTTTAGAAATATGCTCAGATCTGTTCTTAAATATTTTTAATTGGTCGTGCTATTTACTATACCATGTCCTTCCATCAACTACCAAACTTCTTAAAAGAGCAGTATATACCATTGTTCCCATTTCTTTGCTCACTTATTTCTTAATCCCTTACAAGTAGAATTCTACTTCTATACTCTGTAATAAATACATTGGAAATACTGTTTCATATAAATGAAAAAGAAAAAAATTTTTAGCTCTGATTCTATTTTGGTAATATTCTGTACATAATCAAGGACAAAGAATAAATAGCACTTCCAAGAAAGGCAGAACATTTGTAATCTACAATTGGCATTCTTTCTCTCTCACTTACTAGTGAAGGACTTGCTGCATATTATGTAATTCTTATTTCCCCAGGGCAAGGCAAAACTTAAGCAAAATTCTTCAAAAAATACACCGGGTAAAAGCCAGGAAGATAATTCTCTGATGAAATCTGATAACCAAGAAATCACCGTTTTCTCCAGTTCTTATCCTCCCCAACCCAGCAGGCATCAAGAAATCTGGTCTGTCCTAGAGAATGTTTGGATTACACTGTATCAAAACAGGTACTAAATTAACAAGAATTTTTGAGTTTCAGGGTTTTCCATTATTGCTAGTGTTCATTAAATAGTGTTTGGGTTGTGAATTTTTTTTTTTTAACTACAAAGTGTCTTAGTTTTTTTTAAATTCTGTTTGTTTATTCACTTTTGGTTGTGCTGGGTCTTTGTTGCTACTTGGGCTTTTCTGCAGTTGCGACGAGCAGGGCTTACTCTAGTTGCGATGGACAGGCTTCTCATTGCTTCTTTTTTTGCAGAGCACAGGATGTGGGGTGCATGGGCTTCCATAGTTGTGGCTCCCAGGCTCTGGAGCACAGGCTCAATAGTTGTGGTGCATGGGCTTAGTTGCTCCGCGGCATGTGGGATTCTCCTGGATCAAGGATGGAACCTGTGTCTCCTGCATTGGGAAGTGGGTTCTTTACTACTGAGCCACCAGGGAAGCCCTGGTTTGTGCCTTTAGCAATATAGTTTGTACTAGATTATCTTATGAGGCACTTTTGTCAAATTATACCTTAGAGGTAGTGCTGCTTAAATAGGGGCTCAGAATTATCTGGAGAGGGTAAAAAATATATATGGTTAGGTTCTCTTGTTAGAAATTCTAATTCAGTAGCACACGGCTTCCATGGTGGCTCAGCTGGTAAAGAATCCACCTGCAATGTGTGAGACCTGGATTCAGTCCCTGGGTTGGAAAGATGCCCTGTAGAAGGGACAGTTACCCACTCCAGTATTCTGGCCTAGAGAATTCCATGGACAGGGGGAGCCTGGCAGGCTATAGTCCATGAGTCACAGAGTCAGACAAGTCTAAGCAACTTGCACTTCACTTCAGGACTGAAGCTGAACTAGTGCTTCTGCCTAGTGATTCAGATGTGGAACTTTGATGAGAATCATTGCCAGATACGTCAGATCGTTTGCCAACATGTCAAGACCAATGACTAGTCACCAGGAGTGGCTAAAGAAATTAGCAGGATCCAAAGGCTTCTAAGAAATAAGATGCAAAATAATGTAAATAAAACATCGGTCTGGATTAGGAAAAATTCATGTAAAAATTTTTTTATAGATAAATACTTAAGTGGAGTAATACTTTTGTTACTTTCATACACATATTCTTAGTAAAATGAAAAGATAGAGACCATTTGTGAGTAGGTCTTTAAATAGGTTGCTGGAGTAACTTAAAAAATAATCGAAAACAACTGATTTTAAAGTAGGCCAACACTCCCTTCCATAATTTTCCTCAAGCCCATAGTCTTTATATAACTAATATGTTGATCATACTGTATGCCTTGAAATATGATTTTGGTTTGAGAGCCCATTTTTTTTATTTTGGATTAAGAGCCTCTATCCATTCTAGTTGTTTATAAGAGCAGTAAAGTGGTCTTAGCACTCCATTTAAACATCTGTTCTCATTCAATTATAGATTTAGGACTGATTTTTAGTCCTTGACTACAATTAAAAGTTTTTTCAAACAAATTATAGTCTTTTATACTAAAGAAATAACTATATCTGACATGTGAGGTAAAGAAAACAATATTTAAAATTTTGTAATCTCATATAAAGCAAAGATTTTGTTTGTCCAGTCTTAATGTATTTTTAATGTTGTGGCTTATTGTATATTCTTGTTAGCAGAATGTTGTATATACCAGACAGAGATAATCACTTTGAAACTGAAATAGTTTAAAACAATAGTTCAGTTCAGTTGAGTCATTCAGTCATGTCTGACTCTTTGCGACCCCATGGACTACAGCACACAAGGCTTCCCTGTCCATCACCAACTCCCAAAGCCTGTTCAGACTCATGTCTATCAAGTCAGTGATGCCATCTAACCATCTCATCCTCTGTCGTCCCCTTCTCCTCCTGCCTTCAATCTTTCCCAGCATCAGGGTCATTTCCAATGGGTTAGTTTTTGGAAACTAACCTTAAATGCTGGAGTTTCAGCTTCAGGATCTGTCTTTCCAATGGATATGCAAGACTGATTTTCTTTAGGATTAACTGGTTGGATCTCCTTGCAGTCCAAGGGACTCTCAAAAGAGTCTTCTCCAATACCACAGTTCAAAAGCATCAATTCTTTGGTGCTCAGCTTTTTTTATGGTCCAACTCTCACATCCATACAGAACTATTGAAAATACTATAGCCTTAATTAGACGGACCCTTGAGGGCAAAGTAATGTCTCTGCTTTTTAATATGCTGTCTAGATTGGTTATAGCCTTTCTTCCAAGGAGCAAGCGTCTTTTAATTTCATGGCTGCAGTCACTATCTGCAGTGATTTTGGAGCCCCAATAAAATAAAAGTCTGTCACTGTTTCCATTGTTTCCCTATTTGCCATGAAGTGATGGTACTGGATGCCATGATCTTAGTTTTCTGAATGTTGAGCTTTAAGCCAACTTTTTCATTCTCCTCTTTCACTTTCATCAAGAGGCTTTTTAGTTCCTCTTCACTTTCTGCCATAAGGGTGGTGTCATCTGCGTATCTGAGGTTATTGATATTTCTCCCGGCAATCTTGATTCCAGCTTGTGCTTCATTCAGCCCAGCATTTCACTTGATATACTCTGCAATTAGCAGGGTGACAATATGCAACCTTGATGTATACCTTTCCCGATTTGGAACCAGTCTGTTGTTCCATGTCCAGTTCTAATTTTTGCTTCTTGACCTGCATACAGATTTCTCAGGAGGCAGGTCAGGTGGTCTGGTATTCCCAACTCTTTCAGAATTTTCCATAGTTTATTGTGATCTACACAGTCAAAGGCTTTGGTATAGTCAATAAAGCAGAAATAGATGTTTTTCTGGAATTCTCTTGCTTTTTGGATGATCTAGCAGATGCTAGCAATTTGATCTCTGCTTCCTCTGCCTTTTTTAAATCTAGCTTGAACGTCTGGAGGTTCTCGGTTCACATATTGTTGAAGCCTGGCTTGGGGAATTTTGAGCATTACTTTTCTTGTGTGTGAGATGAGTACAACTGTGCAGTAGTTTGAGCATTTGTTGGCATTGCCTTTCTTTGGGATTGGAATGAAAACTGACCTTTCCCAGTCCCATGGCCACTGCTGAGTTTCCCAAATTTGCTGGCATATTGAGTGCGCACTTTCACAGCATCATCTTTTAGGATTTGAAATAGCTCAGATGGAATTCCATCACCTCCACTAGCTTTGTTCATTGTGATGCTTCCTAAGGTCCACTTGACTTGTGCTCCAGGATATCTGGCTCTAGGTTAGTGATCACACCATCGTGGTTATGTGTGTCATCAAGATCTTTTTTGTATAGTTCTGTGTATTCTTGCCACCACGTCTTAATATCTTCTGCTTCTGTTAGGTCCATACCATTTCTGTCCTTTATTGTGCCCATCTTTGCATGAAATGTTCCCTTGGTGTCACTAATTTTCTTGAAGCGATCTCTAATCTTTTCCATTCTATTGTTTTCCTCTATCTCTCTGCATTGATCACTGAGGAAGGCTTTCTTTTCTCTCTGTGCTATTATTTGGAACTCTGTATTCAAATAGGTATATGTTTCCTTTTCTCCTTTGCCTTTCACTAAGCGAAAGAATATTAAAGCAAAAACAATATTTAAGGGGGCGGTCCTAAGATGGCGGAGGAATAGGACAGGGAGACCACTTTCTCCCCCACAAATTCATCAAAAGAAGATTTGAACACTGAGTAAATTCCACTAAACAACTTCTGAATGCTGGCAGAGGACATCAGGCACCCAGAAAAGCAGCCCATTGTCTTCGAAAGGAGGTAAGAAAAAATATAAAAGATAAAAAGAGAGACAAAAGAGGTAGGGACGGAGATCCGTCCCGGGAATGGAGTCTTAAAAAACAGAGAAGTTTCCAAACACCAGGAAACACTCTCACTGGAGAGTCTGTGGCGAGCCTTGGAACCTCAGAGGGCAACATAACTGGGAGGAAAAATAAATAAATAAATAATTAAAACCCACAGATTACGTGCCCAACGGTAACCCCTGCGGGGAGCGAGCTCCGCCCCTGGCAGTGGAGAAGCATCACAGAGGCCCGCATCCACCACTAGGAAGTGGGGGATGGGCAGGGAGGCGAGGATGCATTGCTTAGAGTAAGGACCAGACCTGAATGCCCTGAGGGCAATCTGAGGGAACTAACTTGAGATAGCAAAGCAGACTGTGGGCTAGCTATCCTGGGAAAAGCCCTAACCTAAGACACCGCCAGGCCTGCTCACAGAACAAAGAACTGAGCAGAGCTAGCCGGTTGCGGACCTGCCCATCCCTCACCAGAGACAGGCAGGCTAGAGCAGCCAGAGCCAGAAGGGGGCAATTGCGGCCCCAGAGAGGCATCATCTACCAAACTGCAAGCAGGCTTTGTTGCTAACCAAGACTTCTTGGGATTCGGAACCATTGTCATCTGCCAGGAGGGTCGCAGCCAGAGATCAGCTCGCCAGAAGAGAGACACAGCACACCTGAGAAGGTGCGCTGATTATACACCCAGAAAACTGAGTGGCAGGGATGAGGGTGGCGATAAGTCGCAGCGACCACGTTCGCCAAGCACCTAGTCACCTGAGCTGCTTGGACATGGAAAGGGCACAAGATGCAAGCCCAACCGAGTCTGCGCCTTTGTGGAGTACCTGAGTACCTGAACCTGAGCACTTAGACCTGGGAAGTGCATACAACCCAGGGCCAGCCTCAGACAGTTCCCAGCAGAGCAACCTAGAGCCTAAGCAGTGTAGACAGGGAAAGCACACATGCCGTGAGTGGGGCAAACCCAGTGTGGCTGAGACACTGCAAGCACATGCCAGTGTTATTTGTTTGCAGTGTTCCTCCCTCCCGACAGCACAACTGAACAAGTGAGACTTAAAAAATGTCTACCACTGCCCCCTTGTGTCAGGGTGGAAATTAGGCAGTGAAGAGGCCAGCAAACAGAAGCTAAAACAGAGGGAACCGCCTTGGAAGTGACAGGTACAATAGATTAAAACCCTGTAGTTAGCACTGACTATATAGGAAGGGGCCCATAGATCTTGAGAAGTATAAGCCCAATCAAGGAACTATCTGAAAGTGAACTGACCCCACACTGTCCACAACACTACCAGAGAAAGTCCTAGATATATTTTTACTATTAAATTAAAAAAAATTTTTTAATTTTCATTTTTATAACCTATTACTTTGTAAAAAAAAAAACAACAACAACCCTATTTTTAAAAGCAAACTTCATATATATATTTTATAATTTTTGTGACTTTGTTTTTTCTTTAATATTGTATTTTTGAGAATCCAACCTCTACTCTAGATTTTTAATGTTTGCTTTTTAGTATTTGTTATCAATTTTGTACCTTTAAGAACCCAATCTTCAGTACCCATTTTTACTTGGGAGCGAGATTACTGGCTTGACTGCTCTCTCCCACTTTGGACTCTCCTTTTTCTCCACCAAGTCGCCTCCGTCTCCTCCCTCCCGCTTCTCTTCTCTACCCAAGTCTGTGAATCTCATTGTGTGTTCTGGACTGTGGAGAACACTTAGGGAACTGATTACTGGCTGGATCTGTCTCTCTCCTTTTGATTCCCCACCCCCCTTTATCCTCCTGGCCACCTCTGTCTCCTTCCTCCCTCTTCTCTTCTCTGTATAACTGCGTGAACATCTCTGAGCGGTCCAGACTGTGGAAAGCACATAGGGAAGTGATTACTGACTAGCTTGCTCCCTCCTCTTTTGATTCCCCCTCTTCTCCTCCTGGTCACCTCTATCTCCCTCCTCCCACTTCTCTTCTCCACGTAACTCTGTGAACCTCTCTGGGTGTCCCTCACTGTAGAGAAACTTTTCATCCTTAACCTAGATGTTCTATCATCGGTGCTGTATAGATGGAGAGGTCTTGAGGCTATTGTAAGAATAAGACTGAAAACCAGAGGCAGGAGGCTTAAGTCTACATCCTGAGAACACCAGAGAACTCCTGACTCCAGGGAACATTAATTGATTGGAGCTCAACAAACGCCTCCATACCTACACTGAAACCAAGCACCACCCAGGGGCCAACAAGTTCCAGAACAAGACATACCATGCAAATTCTCCAGCAACACAGGAACATAGCCCTGAACTTCAATATACAAGTTTCCCAAAGTCACACCAAACCCACTGACATCTCATAACGCATTACTGGACACTTCATTGCACTCCAGAGAGAAGAAATCCAGCTCCACCCACAGAACACTGACACAAACTTCCCTAACCAGGAAACCTTGACAAGCCACCCATCCAACCCCACCCACAGCGAGGAAACTCCACAATAAAGAGAATTCCACAAACTGCCAGAATACGGAAAGGCCACCCCAAACACAGCAATATAAACAAGATGAAAAGGCAGAGAAATACCCAGCAGGTAAAGGAACAGGATAAATGCCCACCAAACCAAACAAAAGAGGAAGAGATAGGAAATCTACCTGATAAAGAATTCCGAATAATTATAGTGAAAATGATCCAAAATCTTGGAAACAAAATGGAGTTACAGATAAGTAGCCTGAGACAAGGATTGAGAAGATGCAAGAAAGGTTTAACAAGGGCCTAGAAGAAATAAAAAAGAGTCAATATATAAGGAATAATGCAATAAATGAGATCAAAAACACTCTGGAGGGAACCAACAGTAGAATAAGAGGCAGAAGATAGGATAAGTGAGGTAGAAGATAGAATGGTAGAAATAAATGAAACAGAGAGGAAAAAAATGAATTAAAAGAAATGAGGACAATCTTAGAGACCTCTGGGACAATGTTAAATGCTCCAACATTCGAATCATAGGAGTCCCAGAAGAAGAAGACAAAAAGAAAGACTATGAGAAAATACTTGAGGAGATAATAGTTGAAAACTTCCCTAAAATGGGGAAGGAAATAATCACCCAAGTCCAAGAAAGCCAGAGAGTCCCAAACAGGATAAACCCAAGGCGAAACACCCCAAGACACGTATTAATCAAATTAACAAAGATCAAACACAGAGAACAAATATTAAAAGCAGCAAGGGAAAAACAACAAATAACACACAAGGGGATTCCCATAAGTATAACAGCTGATGTTTCAATAGAAACTCTTCAGGCCAGGAGGGAATGGCAGGACGTACTTAAAGTGATGAGAGAAAATAACCTACAGCCCAGATTACTGTACCCAGCTAGGATCTCATTCAAATATGAAAGAGAAATCAAAAGCTTTACAGACAAGCAAAAGCTGAGAGAATTCAGCACCACCAAACCAGCTCTCCAACAAATGCTAAAGGATCTTCTCTAGATAGGAAGCACAGAAAGGGTGTATAAACTCGAACCCAAAACAATAAAGTAAATGGCAGCGGGATCATACTTATCAATAATTACCTTAAATGTAAATGGGTTGAATGCCCCAACCAAAAGACAAAGACTGGCTGAATGGATAAGACCCCTATATATGTTGTCTACAAGAGACCCACCTTGAAACAAGGGACACATACAGACTGAAAGTGAAGGGCCGGAAAAAAATATTCCATGCAAATAAAGACCAAAAGAAAGCAGAGTAGCAATACTCATATCAGATAAAATAGACTTTAAAACAAAGGCTGTGAGAAGAGACAAAGATGGACACTACATAATGATCAAAGGATCAATCCAAGAAGAAGATATAACAATCATAAATATATATGCACCCAACATAAGAGCACCACAATATGTAAGACAAATGTTAACAAGTATGAGAGGGGAAATTAATAATTACACAATAATAGTGGGAGACTTTAATACCCTACTCACACCTATGAATAGATCAACTAAACAGAAAATTAACAAGGAAACACAAACTTTAAATGATACAGTAGACCAGTTAGACCTAATTGATAACTATAGGACATTTCACCCCAAAACGATGAATTTCACCTTTTTCTCAAGCGCACATGGACCCTTCTCCAGGATAGATCACATCCTGGGCCATAAATCTAGCCTTGGTAAATTCAAAAAAACTGAAATCATTCCAAGCATCTTTTCTGACCCCAATACAGTAAGATTAGATCTCAATTACAGGAGAAACACTATTAAAAATTCCAACATATGGAGGCTGAACAACACACTGCTGAAGAACCAACAAATCACAGAAGAAATCAAAAAAGAAATCAAAATATGCATAGAAACGAATGAAAATGAAAACAACCCAAAACCTGGGGGACACTGTAAAAGTAGTGCTAAGGGGAAGGTTCATAGCAATACAGGCATACCTCAAGAAACAAGAAAAAAGTCAAATAAACAACCTAACTCTACACCTAAAGCAACTAGAAAAGGAAGAAATGAAGAACCCCACGGTTAGTAGAAGGAAAGAAATCTTAAAAACTAGGGCAGAAATAAATGCAAAAGAAACAAAAGAGACCATAGCAAAAATCAATAAAGCCAAAAGCTTGTTCTTTGAGAAGATAAATAAAATTGTCAGACCATTAGCCAGACTCATCAAGAAACAAAGGGAGAAAAATCAAATCAGTAAAATTAGAAATGAAAATGGAGAGATCACAACAGACAACACAGAAATACAAAGGATCATAAGAGATTATCATCAGCAACTATATACCAATAAAATGGACAACTTGGAAGAAATGGACAAACTCTTAGAAAAGCACAACTTTCCAAAACTGAACCAGGAAGAAATAGAGAATCTTAACAGACCCATCACAAGCACAGAAATTGAAACTGTAATCAAAATCTTCTAGCAAACAAAAGCCCAGGTCCAGATGGCTTCACAGCTGAATTCTACCAAAAATTTAGAGAAGAGCTAACACCTATCCTACTCAAACTCTTCCAGAAAATTGCAGAGGAAGGTAAACTTCCAAACTCATTCTATGAGGCCACCATCACCCTAATACCAAAACCTGACAAAGATCCCACAAAAAAAGAAAATTACAGGCCAATATCATTGATGAACATAGATGCAAAAATTCTTAACAAAATTCTAGCAAACAGAATCCAACAACACATTAAAAAGATCATACAGCATGACCAAGTGGGCTTTATCCCAGGGATGCAAGAATTCTTCAATATCGGCAAATCAATCAATGTAATATACCACATTAACAAATTGAAAAATAAAAACCTTATGATTATCTCAACAGATGCAGAGAAAACCTTTGACAAAATTCAACATCCATTTATGATAAAAACCCTCCAGAAAGCAAGAATAGAAGGAACGTACCTCAACATAATAAAAGCTATATATGACAAACCCACAGCAAACATTATCCTCAATGGTGAAAAATTGAAAGCATTTCCCCTAAAGTCAGGAACAAGACAAGGGTGCCCACTGTCACCACTACTATTCAACATAGTTTTGGAAGTTTTGGCCACAGCAGTCAGAGCAGAAAAAGAAATAAAAGGAATCCAAATTGGAAAAGAAGAAGTAAAACTCTCACTGTTTGCAGATGACATGATCCTCTACATAGAAAACCCTAAAGACTCGACCAGAAAATTACTAGAGCTAATCAATGAATATAGTAAAGTTGCAGGATATAAAATCAACACACAGAAATCCCTTGCATTCCTATACACTAATAATGAAAAAATGCAAGAGAAATTAAGGAAACAATTCCATTCATCATTGCAACAAAAAGAATAAAATTCTTAGGAATATGTCTACCTAAAGAAACAAAAGACTTATATATAGAAAACGATAGAACACTGGTGAAAGAAATCAAAGAGGACACTAATATATGGAGAAATATACCATATTCATGGATCGGAAGAATCAATATAGTGAAAATGAGTATACTACCCAAAGCAATCTATAGATTCAGTGCAATCCCTATTAAGCTACCAACGGTATTTTTCACAGAGCTAGAACAAATAATTTCACAATTTGTATGGAAACACAGAAATCTTGAATAGCCAAAGCAATCTTGATAAAGAAGAGTGGAACTGGAGGAATCAACCTGCCTGACTTCAGGCTCTACTACAAAGTCACAGTCATCAAGACAGTATGATACTGGCACAAAGACAGAAATATAGATCAATGGAACAAAATAGACAGCCCAGAGATAAATCCACGCACCTATGGATACCTTATCTTTGACAAAGGAGGCAAGAATATACAATGGAGAAACGACAATCTCTTTAGCAAGTGGTGCTGGGAAAACTGGTCAACCACTTGTAAAAGGATGAAACTAGACCACTTTCTAACACCATACACAAAAATAAACTCAAAATGGATTAAAGATCTATTTGTAAGACCAGAAACTATAAAACTCCTAGAGGAGAACATAGGCAAAACACTCTCTGACATAAATCACAGCAGGATCCTCTATGACCCACCTCCCAGAATATTGGAAATAAAAGCAAAAATAAACAAATGGGACCTAATTAAAATTAAAGGCTTCTGCACAATAAAGGAAACTATAAGCAAGGTGAAAAGACAGCCTTCAGAATGGGAGAAAATAATAGCAAATGAAGCAACTGACAAACAACTAATCTCAAAAATATACAAGCAACTCCTGCAGCTCAATTCCAGAAAAATAAATGACCCAATCAAAAAATGGGCCAAAGAACTGAACAGACATTTCTCCAAAGAAGACATACAAATGGCTAACAAACACATGAAAAGATGCTCAACATCACTCATTATCAGAGAAATGCAAATCAAAACCACAATGAGGTGCCATTTCACTCCAGTCAGAATGGCTGCTATCCAAAAGTCTACAAGCAATAAATGCTGGAGAGGGTGTGGAGAAAAGGGAACCCTCATACACTGTTGGTAGTACAGCCACTATGGAGAACAGTGTGGAGATTCCTTAAAAAACTGGAAATAGAACTGCCTTATGATCCAGCAATCCCACTGCTGGGCATACACACCAAGGAAACCAGAGTTGAAAGAGACACGTGTACCCCAATGTTCATCGCAGCACTGTTTATAACAGCCAGGACATGGAAGCCACCTAGATGTCCATCAGCAGATGAATGGATAAGAAAGCTGTGGTACATATACACAATGGAGTATTACTCAACCATTAAAAAAATACATTTGAATCAGTTCTAATGAAGTGGATGAAACTGGAGCCTATTATACAGAGTGAAGTAAGTCAGGAAGAAAAACACCAATATAGTGTAATAGCGCCTATATATGGAATTTAGAATGATAATAACGATAATTCTCCAAGCCAGGCTTCAGCAGTATGTGAACTGTGAACTTCCAGATGTTCAAGCTGGTTTTAGAAAAGGCAGAGGAACCAGAGATCAGATTGCCAACATCCGCTGGATCATCGAAAAAGCAAGAGAGTTCCAGAAAAACATCTATTTCTGCTTTATTGACTATACCAAAAGCTTTGACTGTGTGGATCAATATAAACTGTGAAAAATTCTGAAAGACATGGGAATACCAGACCACCTGACCTGCCTCTTGAGAAACCTATATGCAGGTCAGGAAGCAACAGTTAGAACTGGACATGGAACAACAGACTGGTTCCAAATAGGAAAAGGAGTACCTCAAGGCTGTATATTGTCACCCTGCTTATTTAACTTATATGCGGAGTACATCATGAGAAACACTGGGCTGGAGGAAGCACAAGCTGGAATCAAGATTACCAGGAGAAATATCAATAACCTCAGATATGCAGATGACACCACCCTTATGGCAGAAATTGAAGAGGAACTAAAAAGCCTCTTGATGAAAGTGAAAAAGGAGAGTGAAAAAGTTGGCTTAAAGCTCAACATTCAGAAAACGAGGATCATGGCATCTGGTCCCATCACTTCATGACAAATAGATGGGGAAACAGTGGAAACAGTGTCAGACTTTTTTTGAGGGGGGGCTCCAAAATCACTGCAGATGGTGACTGCAGCCATGAAATTAAAAGATGCTTACTCCTTGGAAGAAAAGTTATGACCAATCTAGATAGTGTATTGAAAAATAAAGACATTACTTTGCCAACAAAGGTCCGTCTAGTCAAGGCTATGGTTTTTCCAGTAGTTATGTATGGATGTGAGAGTTGGACTGTGAAGAAAGCTGAGCACTTCAGAATTGATGCTTTTAAACTGTGGTGTTGGAGAAGACTCTTGAGAGTCCCTTGGACTGCAAGGAGGTCCAGCCAGTCCATTCTGAAGGAGATCAGCCCTGGGTGTTCTTTGGAAGGAATGATGCTAAAGCTGAAACTCCAGTACTTTGGCCACATCATGCGAAGAGTTGGCTCATTGGAAAAGACTCTGATGCTGGGAGGGATTGAGGGCAGGAGAAAAGGGGATGACAGAGGATGAGATGGCTGGATGGCATCACCAACTCGATAGATGTGAGTTTAAGTGAACTCCTGGAGTTGGTGATCGACAGGGAGGCCTGGCATGCCACGATTCATGGGGTTGCAAAGAGTCGGACATGACTGAGCAACTGAACTGAACGATAACCCTGTATGCGAGACAGCAAAAGAGAGACAGATGTATAGAACAGTCTTCTGGACTCTGTGGCAGAGGGTGAGGGTGGGATGATTTGGGAGAATGACATTGAAACATGTATATTATCATATATGAAACAGATCACCAGTCCAGGTTTGATGCATGATACAGGGTGCTCAGGCTGGTGCGCTGGGATGACCCAGAGGGATGGGATGGGGAGGGAGGTAGGAGGGGGGTTCAGGAATAAATACAATATTTAAGATATTTTAATCTTTCTTTTATTTAGAAAATATTTGAATACTTTATGTGGTTTACAAGTGACCTGTAATATACATGCGTTTGTGTTGGATGTTACAGAGCTCTTGTTAATTTCTGGATAATACACTTTATATTATAGTCCTTCAGTAAGTGAAAAATGCTTGTAATTACTTTATCATTGTATAGTTTTTAAACTACTTCATTGTTTGCTGTGCCTGATTGTGTACCAGAATCACTGTAGAACCAGAGTCACTTCTCAACATATTCATGTTTGAGCCTTTCACATAGAGATGTTTATTTGAAAATCTGGTGGACCATGCACTATTTTTCATATAAAACTACTCTGAGTACTAGTCACTAAGTCGTGTCTGACTCTTTGCAGCCCTTTGGACTGTAGCCTGCTAGGCTCTTCAGTCCATGGGATTTCCCAGACAATAATATTGGAGTGGATTGCCATTTCCTCCTCCAGGGGATCTTCGTGACTCAGGGATCAAACCCTTGTCTCCTGCTTGGCAGGAAGATTCTTTACCACTGAGCCACCTGGGAAGTCCTAGAGCACTTATGCACAACCTTAAGAGGCTGGGATTAGGTTATATAAGGAAAGGATAAACAACATGGTCCTGCTATATTGCACAGTGAACTATTGTTTAGTATCTTATGATAAATCTTAATGGAAAAGAATATTAAAAAAGAATGTACATATATATGTATAACTGGATCACTTTGCTGTACAGCAGAAATGCACACAACATTCTAAATTAACTATGCTTCAATAAAAATATTGAAAAATAAAATGACGGAAATTTATTCAGTCACAGTCTGAAGACTAGAAAGTCTGAAATCCAGGTGTCTGCAGAGTTGGTTCTTTTAGGAGGTTCTGAGGGAGAATCTATTCCATGACTGTCTCCAGCTTCTAGTAGCTGCCAGCCGTATTTGTAGATATATCACTCCAGTCCAGTCTCTACCTTTGTCTTCACATAGGGTAGTGTCTACCCTAACCCAGCATGACCTCATTTTAACTTAACTTACATATGCAAAAATCGTGTTTTAAATAAGGTCACATTCTGAGGTTGTGGGTGAACATGAATTTGGGGGTGGGCAGTGTTCAACCCATACAGCATATGTTTTGAGTTTTTATATGGTTGTTTTTATGTTATATGAGTACATTTTGTTTACCTTAATTTTTCTGTTTCATAGATGGCATAAGCATCATCTTAACAGTAATTTGGTATTTCATCAGGTTGCTAATTTACTACTTAATACTTTTTAAAAATATTGTTGGACATTGAGGTGGTTATTAATTGTGCCTGTTTCTAAAATTGAAATTATCAGAACAAAGTGTATGAACATTTATAACATCCAGTTTCAGCAAAGTCTAAATCTGATGTTGATTTTTTTTTCTTCATCCTTGTATATGGGAGTACGGTCATTACTTACATACTGACTTGAATATGGATTGATAGCATTACTTCCCTTCTATCTCTTATGGTCTCTTAGAGTGAAACATTCTTCACAGTTTTTACAGTATTACTTTCCACTAGACCTATATAGTTGTTGACCCCTATTCTTTGCATGAATGGATGTCTGGACATTTATTTCTCATTTAAACTGATGAACATTATGAGCTGTAAGTTACAAACATTATTTTATACATTAGAAGTCAAAATACTTGAATTACAGTAAATTTGCGTGTGTACCTATGAGCATTTTTTTTCTTTCTATTTTAGCATGGATGTGTTTCAAAGGTTGGATTCAAATTCAACTCTGACGTCTTCAAAGATAGCATCATTTGAAGAAGCATTTGTATATCTTCAAAAGTTAATGGCAGCTGTTAAAGATATTCTGGAAGGAATTCAGAGGTAAATACTACTTAATTTCAAGATTTCATTTATTTCTTACTTTACTCTTTCTTTTAGGCTTATTGGCTTTATCAGAGTTGCTGGGAGTCTTCCGGCAAGTTTCATAAACTAGTAGCTCTTAGATTGAACTCGTCTCCCTCTGTTGCAGAGAATGCCTACTTCAGTTGATCATCTGGACCACAAAAATGTATCTACTTTTTTCCTTTCTAGAAAAAAATTGGCTAGATTGTAGGCTTCATAAGGAACTTTTCTTTACTGCATAACTGTAGCTCCAAGAATAGTGCCTGACACATAATGTTCAGTTCAGTTCAGTTTCTCAGTCATGTCTGACTCTTTGCAACCCCATGGACTTCTGCTCACCAGGCTTTCCTGTCCATCACCAACATCCGGAGCTTGCTCAAACTCATGTCCATCGAGTTGGTGATACTATCCAACCACCTCATCCTCTGTCATCCCCTTCTCCTCCTGCTTTCGATCTTCCCCAGGATCAGGGTCTTTTCTAATGAGTCAGTTCTTTGCATCAGGTGGCCAAAGTATTGAAGTTTCAGCTTCAGCATCAGTCCTGCCAATGAATATTTAGGACTGATTTCCTTTAGGATGAACTGGTTGGATCTCCTTGCAATTCAAGGGACTGTTAAGAGTCTTCACCAGTACATAATGGGCACTCAGTAATTACGTGTTGAATGTGTGTGAGTGCTCAGTCGCTCAGTTGTGTTGACTCTTTTCAACCCCTTGTACTGTACACCAGGCTCCTTTGTCCATGGAATTTTCCAGGCAAAGAATACTGGCGTGGTTTGCCATTTCCTCCTCCAGAATAAAAAGTAGTATATGTTAAGGTAATTATCACTGCCCTTTAAAAGAAAAAACATGCTAATGTTTGTTAATATGGTTGATTTCATCCAATACAGTCTCACAGTACTGCAAACTGAGAATGTTTGAGGAGCAACTTAGTCTTTTGGTGCTTTGAGACTTGATTTGTATGTGATTATTAAATATTTATGAAGTATATAGAAAACATAGTTCTAGAAAGGTATAGAATTGACTATGCCATCTTTGTAGTATAAAGTCAGATGTTTTCTTTTTTGGCATTAAAGGAGAATACTTGCAGTTATTTTTTTTTTATATGCCAAAATTGTTTGATCTGAATTAGACATACAGCTTGCTCTGAGAAGAATGCTGTTCTTTACCAATTAAAAAACAAAACCAAAAGCTGATGTGATTTTAACAAGTCAAAGTTTTAAAAACTTGGATTTTTAAAACAATAGCAATTTTTGATTTTGCTTATTTCTTTTTAAGAGTTTTTGGAAACATCATCTCATTAATGTGCAAAGCATTTGTACCTCTTTTTGGATCACTTGGCTAATATAATTCTTAGAATGAAAGGTTACCAAAGCTTTTTGCTACTCTTAAGTTACTAATGACTGAAGGGACAGATCCCAAGTTAAATATCATCTTTTTTTTTAAATTTAAGGCAATATTACCTAAAAGTAGCTCTATGAAGAAGAAATACTCAGTTCTGATTTTAGCTGTGTAAAAGATGTTTCACATGCTACACTGCATAAAAGCCATGCTTGACGTATTATCTTTTCTATAGAAAGTAGAGATATTAATCTGACTTCAATTACTCAACAAATGTTTGTTGAGCACCACCTGTGCTTGGCATCATGTTAGGCTCTGGGGAATCAAAGATAAATGAGAAGCAATCTCTGACTCCAATGAGCTTGCAGAAATAGTGCTAACAGTCACATTAAAACAGATAGTTACAATAGAGAGTTACTAATATTTTAATAGGAGCACAGGCAGTGGAGGGAGGGAGGGTTTGGCAAAAGATGAGACTGGATGGGGGTTGGAGGGAAATGTCTTTTCAGCTTCATAAAGCAGTTTCCACTTTATCCTGTTGGCTAGTATTTCACACATCCAGAGCTGTTCTGTGCCACGAGAGACGTGTTTATAGTCCAAAAAGCTATGGAAATTCTGTGGACTATATTACCCACTGAGAAAATCACTATACATCCTTTGGTAAGTTTTATAGACTTTGCTGTAGAGACCCTTCTTAATTTTAGAAGCTTTAAACATATTGTCCCCTGGACCCCACCCCAGAGATTCTGATTCTGAGGGTGTGCCTGGCTATCACAATTTAAAAAATTTCTCCAAGTGATTCTAATGTGTAGGCAGGTGTTGAGGACCACTAGCCAGTTGCTTAACCACTTGTTGTCAGAGTGTGGACACAGAACCAACCTCATCATAGCCACCTGGAACTTGTTAAAAATGCAGATTCTCAAACCCTGCCCTGCCTACTGAATTGAAAACTCTGGGGGTTGGGCCTAGTGGTCTGTGTCCTGATTCTGTGCACACTGAAGGTTGAGCACCAATGGGCCTAAATGGTGCTCAGCCCTAGTGGCCAATTACAATCACCTGGGAGCTTAAAAAAAGAAAAAAAGGCCGGGCACTAACCCTAAACCTATTCCATCTGAATCGCTAGGAGTGGGATCTGTGTGTAAGCATTTTTGTTCACTCCCGTGGTGATTCTTATGTGCAGTCATGTTTGAGAAGGTGTAGCGTGTACAGCTTTCAAAAACCGTATCTAAAGAAATAAACACTAGAATTTTAAAGCTGGTTAAGTTTTGTTACTCTTTCCTCTAAGTGTACATACCTCCAGGAATAAGGAAGTATTGGTTGCTCTGCTGGTTTTCAGCATGTGACCTGGGATAAATTGTCTTGAGCCTCAGTCTCTGTCTATAAAAGAAGCATAGCAATGCCTTCCTAGAGCTTTTCATTAAGTTACTGTGCTTCAAAAATTGGGTATTGGTATAACTAATGAAGCCAGTGATTCTCTGCTTATTAAAGCAGAGTTCTAGATCCTATCTCAGACTACTGAAATCACTTCAATATCTGTAGATATTTTGTAGAGAAGACAAGTTGTATTTTTAACAAACTTTCCAAGAGATTTATATGCAATTGGTACAGGAACACATATAAAAAAATTAATCCAACCTCCTGTAGTAAGTATATCAGAACTTCTTGAGCTACCAGCAGAGGGCATTATGAATAAAAAGTTTGCCGGTTTAATTATTCATTAATCAACAGAAACTACTGAAATTGCAAGGTTTTTTTAACTGTAAGACAATGGACATTTGAATCAAAGTGTATTAAAAGTTAATAATTATATTGTTTTGTCAAGTGTTATGTGGTCTTAAAATCTTTTAAAGTAAGTTCAGTGTAAACATTGAAAAATACACTCAAATTTGTAATGACTACAAATTCATTAGCATTTTGGATGCTTGCTAAAATGAAATAGTTTCTTTTTTTGAGCTATATGCTCAGTGAATGTATGTCAGCTCTGTTTCTTTTTATTGTGCTCTGCTAAGTCACTTCAGTTGTGTCCAACTCTTTGCAACCCTGTATGAACCCTATAGCCTGCCAGGCTTCTCTGTCCATGGGATTCTCTAGGCAAGAATAGTGGACTGGGTTGCCATTTCCTACTCCAGGGGATCTTCTTGATCCAGAGATTGAACTCACATCTCTTTTTAGAGCAGATCATTTATGGTGTTATTTTAGGAACTGGTAATAAATAACCTGTTAATCAAGTCCTTCAGTTAAAGAAGTGAATGAAAATGTGTTTGTTGAACTGAGTTTGTAGCTGCCTTCACTAATGTCATCTACCCTAGCTAAGCTACTGTTTCTTTTCTTAGAGTAACTCATGCCTTCTTCACATGATGTATGTGAAAATCTTTTTAAACTGTAACATATTTATAAGTGTTAGTTTTTATTTTTTCTTTAAAGCTGAGATGTTTAATTTGAAATATTTAACTGTATAATTTAACTTTGATAGAATTCGAAGCATCATTATGGTGAGTTAAGATTGAAAATATTGGTGTTAGCAGTTGTCCACACAATTATATAGTTGGGTGCAGAATACCTAATTTGGTAAAAGTTGAAGGAATGGGAATATTGCTGATTTCTGCACTTTATGCACACTTTTTTCTTGTGTACGAGAGTGAACTTAGCTAACTTATTTGGTTTAGAAATTGCTTCTTTCTTATCTTTCCTTTTATATGTTTATAGGGTTAATTTCAGCACTTTTGTTAATATTTTCTTATATAAACACTAGTGAATCAGTCAATATTCTTTGCATATAGACAAAAGTGTTGTAAGATTTATTTTTTAGGTCAGTACTATCTAGTCTCATTTTATAGTGTAGTGAATTTATGTCTAGATTGGTCAAGTCATTCTCAAGATAACAAAAACCTTTTGCTGAGGATATGAAAATTATAAAGCTTCACTTGGAGTGAAAAATTAATTAGAGTCATATGGCAAATACTAGAACTAAGAAAACTTCTACTTATACATTAATAAAAAAACATTACATGTCCTGTGCTTAAATCGACACCTCTACAAAGTTAACTAAACCAGTCATGTAATGCAAATCTGAGGCATACTATAAATGTGTGCAGCTTCAACCTGAAAGATAATACTCAAAACAACAATGAATGTGTGTTTTTGTGTTTGTGAAGTAGGTGGTGATCTGCTTAGTTTAGAAGCTGAGAGGACAGGGGGAGAGTGAGGCTAGGAAATTGTAATCGACCTGGATTTTTAATCATATAACCTACCTTATTTATAAAAAAGGTTGAAATTATTAAAAAGGAAAAAAAACCCAACTGTAGCCTTTGAATTCAAAACTATAACTAGATCGTGCTCGTGTGAATATTCATTTTATCACTTGATTTAATATGTAAAATTCTGTATTTCTGTGTCAATTTCATGAACTCTGGATTTCTAGCTCATGTATCTATGGATGAAGTGGTTGAAATAATGAATGTTTTCTCAGTCTCATATTTGGAGTCTTATGGGAGAGTTATAAATAACTTGGCACTTTCTGCAGAGGGAATTTTTTTCTGTGATTAATTTTTATCTCTTAAGCTTAGATTTTTTTTTTAGCTGTCATATTTGATTTGGTGGTTTTTAAATATAGACTGAGTACCAAATGGTGCCTTGGACATAATCTTATCTTGTATGGGCATTCATTTGTGATCATAGAATATGATTTTGGAAAAGGAGACTTCTGCTTGAATTTAGAAAAGGAAGATGATTAATTTTATCATCTTCAAATGCTTAATAATCTTCAAAACCTTTGTAACATCCATTACATTCCTGTGGCTTTGGTTTGAAATACTTTATAGAGCTGGTTTTCCAAAACAATTAAAATCCAGTCACAAAGCTTGAGGTTGTGTGTGTGTTATTTACATATATATTTTCTTATTAAGTCTCAAAAGAAATAATTTTCCTATTACTCTCTTACCCCATTTTAACATAAGAACAAAACATACACTGATATAGCCATGCATGATTCCAGGGATAAAGAATCCTACAATTACAGCAGTTTTTTATATCTATCAGAGGAGGAAATGGCAACCCACTCCAGTATTCTTGCCTGGAGAATCCCATGGACAGAGGAGCCTGGTGGGCTACAGTTCATGGGGTTGCAAAGAGTCGAATACGACTGAGTGAGTAACACTTTATATCTATCAGTCCTACTAATTGATAATGATAGTAGCTTCAAAGAGTACGGAGTTGTATTTGAGAGAAAATTTTATTAACTTAATATTATCTGTTTTGATAGCCAACCTGAGATTTTAGAAAGGTTATTTAGAAAAGATTCTTCATTTGATACAAAGATAACATTCTTTAGGCTGTTTTATAGGTTAAGTTAATTGCTGAAACAAAAGTTTATTGAAAGATGTGGAAAATAAAGACCTAAAAATTAGTGACTTTTCAGCATCTCAACTCATTGCTGTGGGCAAGATGTTCAGTTCAGTCCAATTCAGTCGGTCAGTCGTGTCCAACTCTTTGCGACCCCATAGACTATAGTTCAGTTCAATTCAGTTGCTCAGTTGTGTCTGACTCTTTGTGATCCCATGGACTGCAGCATGTCAGGCCTCCCTGTCCATCACCAACTTCCAGAGTTTACTCAAACTCATATCTATTGAGTCAGTGACGCCATCCAACCACCTTATCCTCTGTCGTCCTCTTCTCCTCCCACCTACAATCTTTCTCAGCATCAGGGTCTTTTCAAATGAGTCAGATCTTCACATCAGGTGGCCAAAATATTGGAGTCTCAGCTTCAACATCAGTCCTTCCAATGAATATTCAGGACTGATTTCCTTTAGGTTTGATTGGTTGGATCTCCTTGCAGTCCAAGGGACTCTCAAGAGTCTTCTCCAACACCACAGTTCAAAAGCATCAATTCTTTGGCACTCAGCTCTTTTATAGTCCAACTCTCACATCCGTACATGATTACTGGAAAAATCATAGCTTTGACTAAATGGACCTTTGTTAGCAAAGTAATGTCTCTGCTTTTTAATATTCTGTCTAGATTGTTCATAGCTTTTCTTCCAAGGAGCAAGCATCTTTTAATTTCATGGCTGCAGTCACCATCTGCGGTGATTTTGGAGCCCAGAAACATAATGTCTGTCATGGTTTCCATCGTTTCTCCATCTATTTGCCATGAAGTGATAGGACTGAATACCATAATCTCCGTTTTTTGAATGTTGAGTTTTAAGCCAGCTTTTTCACTCTCCTCTTTCATTTTCACCAAGAGGCTCTTTAGTTCATCTTTCCTTTCTGCTATAAGGGTGGTGTCATCTGCATATCCGAGGTTATTGGTATTTCTCCTGGCAGTCTCAATTCCAGCTTGTGCTTCATCCAGCCTGGCATTTCACATGATGTACTCTGCATATAAGTTAAATACGCAAGGTGACAATATACAGTCTTGACATACTCCTTTCCCAATTTGGAACCAGTCCATTGTTCCATGTTTGGTTCTGTTACTTCTTGACCTGCATACAGACTTCTCAGGAGGCAGGTAAGGTGATCTGTTACTCCCATCTTTTGAAGAATTTTCAACAGTTTGTTGTGATCCACATCGTCAAAAGCTTTAGAGTCGTCAGTGAAGCAGAAGTAGATGTTTTTCTGGAATCCTCTTGCTTTTTCTATGATCCAGCGGATGTTGGCAATTTAATCTCTGGTTCCTCTGCCTCTTCTAAATCCAGCTTGAACATCTGGAAGTTTACAGTTCACATACTGTTGAAGTCTAGCTTTGAGTATTTTCAGCATTACTTTGCTAGCGTGTGAGATGAGTGCAATTGCGCAGTAGTTTGAACATTCTTTGGCATTGCTGTTCTTTGGGATTGGAATGAAAACTGACCTTTTCCAGTTCTGTGGCCACTGCTGAGTTTTCCAAATTTGGTGGCATATTGAGTGCAGCACTTTTACAGCATCAACTTTTAGGATTTGAAGTAGTTCAGCTGGGATTCCATCAACTTCACTAGCTTTGTTCGTCCTGATGCTTCCTAAGGTCCACTTGACTTCACATTCCAGGATATCTGGCTCTAGGTGAATGATCACACCATTGTGATTATCTGGGTCATCAAGATCTTTTTTGTATAGTTCTTCTGTGTATTCTTGGCACCTCTTCTTAATATCTTCTGCTTCTGATAGGTCCATACCATTTCTGTACTTTATTGTGCCCATCTTTGCGTGAAATGTTCCCGTGGTATCACTCATTTTCTTGAAGAGATCTCTAGTCTTTCTTATTTTATTGTTTTCCTCTATTTCTTTGCACTGATCACTGAGGAAGGCTTTCTTATCTCTCCTTGCTATTCTTTGGAACTCTGCATTCAAATGGGTATATCTTTCCTTTTCTCCTTTGGCATTCACTTCTCTTCTTTTCATAGCTATTTGTAAGGCCTCCTCAGACAGCCATTTTGCCTTTTTGCATCTCTTTTTCTTGGGGATGGTCTTGATTACGGTCTCCTGTACAATGTTACAAACCTCCGTCCATCGTTCTCCAGGCACTCTGTCAGTCAGATCTAATCCCTTGAATCTATTTGTCACTTCCACTGTATAATTGTAAGGGATTTGATTTAGGTTATACCTGAGTGGTCTAGTGGTTTTCCCTACTTTCTTCAATTTAAGTCTGAATTTGGCAGTACGGAGTTCATAATCTGAGCCACAGTCAGCTCCTGGTCTTGTTTTTGCTGAATGTATAGAGCTTCTCCATATTTGGCTGCAGAGAATATAATCAATCTGATCTCAGTATTGGGCATCTGGTGATGTCCATGTGTGGAGTCATCTCTTGTGTTGCTGGAAGAGGGTGTTTGCTATAACCAATGCGTTCCTTTGGCAAGATGATCAGCTGTTGATAAAAAAATTTTTCCTTATGTAGAGTGGAGCGGTTTATCCAAGTTTAGGTCTGACCTACTTTTTTGAGGCTTGGCCTTTGCGTGTGTGCGTGTGGCACATTTAGGTGCTCAGTCGCGTCTGACTGCAGCCCCATGGACTGTAGCCCGCCTGGCTCCTCTGTCCATGGGTTTTCCAGGCAAGAATACTGGAGTGGGTTGCCTTTCCTCCTCCAAGGGATCTTCCCAACCTAGGGATCGATCCAACATTTCCTGCTTCTCCTGCATTGGCAGACGGATTCTTTACCACTGAGCTACCTGGCCTTAGATAATTAGACTTCACCTCCCGTCCTCCATTAGAGTTTCCACAACTCCCCAGATATCAATGCACCTCTTTATCAAATTTTTCATGTACCCCATGTCCTGTCCATCACCAAGTGTATCAGTCAGTATATGAGAAAATAATACATCTTTTATTTTAAAATGAATGGCTTTAGTGGCTTCACCCTCCATGTCATCATTTTGCACTTAACTTTCATAGTTTATTTCATATTCAGCTCCCTAATTTTGACACTTTTAGGGCAGGAAATTTACTTACTTTTTGTTTGTTTGTTTGTTTGTTTTACTTTCCTATATCTAGATCTATACCTGTATCACACATGAATGTGAAAGTTAAAGTTAAGTTGCTCAGTCGTGTCCAACTCTTTACGACCCCGTGGACTGTAGCCCACCAGGTTCCTCTGTCCATGGGATTCTCCAGGCAAGAATATTGGAGAGGGTTGCCATTTTCTTCTCCAGGGGATCTTCCCGACCCAGGGATCGAACCCAGGTCTCCCACATTAGAGGCAGACGCTTTAACCTCTGAGCATGGTAGATAGTAAAAAACAAAAAACGTGGGGGAGCTGTCAAATAACTGAGTGAGTATAGTCTGTCTGATGGAGGGCAACTTCTTTTAGGGCTAAATGGTTCTGATAGTACTACATTATGACATTAGATGAATAGATAATGTAGAGTATCCATAAAGATACAGAAGAGAGAGTACAAGCTAAGAAATGGGTAAAGAATAAAATCAGGAGGAAGGAGAAAGACTGGACAAACATATTGAGGAGATAAAAATGGTAATTATGTCTAGAACAGATGATGGAACCTCCAATAATTTGCCCAAATTGCTTTTTGGGATCCTATGTTATCATTAATTGATTAATTCTAATTTCTCTGTATCAGCTGTCTAAATTAGGTTTAGTAGAAGGCAAGATGAGATCTAATGGGAATGACTGAGACTTAAGGAATATAAGCACACTCTTGCTATATAAGAAGACATGTCTTATATAAAATAAAAAGAGTAAAAGCTTTTTGTGGTATCTCTATTATAGTTTGATAAACTTTAACATAACATATCAAATGTATAGTAAAATTTATATTAGCTGACAAAATTTGTGGTATCCACATAGCAGTTCAGTTCAGTCGCTCAGTCGTGTCTGACTCTTTCAACTCCATGTACCACAGCATGCCAGGCCTCCCTGTCCATCACCAACTCCCAGAGTTTACCCGAACTCATGTCCATTGAGTCATTGATGCCATCCAACCATCTCATCCTCTGTCATCCCCTTCTCCTCCTGCCTTCAATCTTTCCGAACATCAGGGTCTTTTCAAACGAGTCAGCTCTTCGCATCAGATGGCCAAAATATGGAGTTTCAGCTTTAACATCAGTCCTTCCAGTGAACACCCAGGACCAATTTCCCTTAGGATGGACTGGTTGGATCTCCTTGCAGTCCATGGGACTCTCAAGAGTCTTCTCCAACACCACACAGTTCAAAAGCATCAATTCTTCTGCGCTTAGCCCTCTTTATGGTCCAACTCTCACATCCATACATGACCACTGGAAAAACCATAGCCTTGACTAGACGGACCTTTGTTGACAAAATAATGTCTCTGCTTTTTAATATGCTATCTAAGTTGGTCATAGCTTTTCTTCCAAGGAGTAAGCATCTTTTAATTTCATGGCTGCAGTCACCATCTGCAGTGATTTTGGAGCCCAAAAAAATAAAGTCAGCCAGTTTCCCCGTCTATTTGCCATGAAGTGATGGGACCAGATGCCATGATCTTCATTTTCTGAATGTTGAGCTTTAAGCCAACTTTTTCACTCTCCTCTTTCACTTTCATCAAGAGGCTCTTTAATTCTTCTTTGCTTTCAGCCATATCTGAGGTTATTGATATTTCTCCCGGCAGTCTTAATTCCAGCTCATGTTTCTTCCAGCCCAGCATTTCTCATGATGTACTCTGCATAAAAGTTGAATAAGCAGAGTGACAATATACAGCCTTGACGTACTCCTTTTCCTATTTGGAACCAGTCTTTTGTTCCATGTCCATCCACATATCAGTCTGACTGAATTATCCAGCACCAGCTGATATTTATTTAACCTTTCTCTTTAATGCTATTGAAGGTAATAGATCATCCATGACTTATGTTTTAAAATAACTAATTTCATTTTAAATATCTGAAGCTCTTATGTGTGCTTCCTAGCATTTGTAATTCAAGAATAGGCAATAAGGACCTTTATTTTTATCCTAAATATCAGCGTTGTAATGCCAGTTATTCCTGTTACCCCTAAAGCATTTCTCGGTGTTAATGTTCTTTTGTTTTAGTCAATAAAATCCAGTTCTATTAACAGTGATGAAGCTATATATTTCCCATTACAAACTTTTTGATCACACCAGAATCAAATAGTCAAATATAAAGGAAGATGACTTCTTGGAGATAAATAATTTGTTTATAGAGTTGTTTTCATTTAAAATCAATACTTTAACATTTTCCTTTTGTTTTATAACTGGTTATTTCTACCTAATGACTTACTGATCTGATATTTACTGAAAATTCCCTGCTATCAAGTCTTCTAAGAAGTGCTAAAACTACCAACCACTCCAGTTTTCAGAGAAGCAGATGGGATAAATGACTGACTAAATCAGTGGGATTAAATATAAGTAGAATAAAGGAAATGGTGGGGTTTAGGGGGAATCAAAGGTACTCAGTAAGGGAGATCATAATAATTTTAACTTAAGTAGTAAGTGTATAGTGAATGTATGGATAAAGGCAGATGATCAGTTCTAATTCCTCGTTATAAAGTTGTACAAAAGGTTTAAAGTTAGAGTGTAACCTAGACTCTAGGATTAGTCTCAATCTATTTTGAGAAATATCCACTTGTGCCTCTAAAGAACTTTTAACACTGTACTCGGCCACACCATCTACCCATTGTGAGAGGTGATGCAATCAGTAAAACTGTTTCCAGTAATATAAGAGGTTGAGTCCAACTCAGGACAATGTTTTTTACATAGAAGATAATAAATATTTACTATACATTGGAAACCCCTGGAATTATGTTACATTCTGATGGTCCAGTCCTTGTGAATAAGGCATAAATCTTCAAGAATCAACATATACTTACCTGTAATAATAATGTAACTGGAACTATAAGTTGTAAATTTTCCAATTAATATTTATTTTTTGCTAACATTAAGCTAGATTAGTTTTTGACAACCACATAGCTATATATTTTCCCCAACTTAATTGTTGAGCTAAAATAAATAGAGTCATCAAAAATATATTTTTATATTAAAGATTGTATTTTATACATATTTTATTTAAACTTTTGATAACTAGATGAAAAAGTGTGAGTACTTTTGTACACCATTGGAGTATGTGCCCGCATGCATGCTAAGTCAACTTCAGTCATGTCCGAGTCTTTGTGACCCTATGGACTGTAGCCTGCCAGGCTTTTCTGTCCGTGGGATTCTCCAGGCAAGAATACTGGAATGGGTTGCCATGCCCTCCTTCAGAGACTCTTCCCGACAGAGATCAAACCCACATATTGGCAGGTGGGCCTGATAAGCCCCACATTGGAGTACAAGGTAGTATCTTCTGTAAAAGGATTTGCATTCATTTATCAGGGTGACTCTATCCTAGAAAAAGTGAAATATACTTTTTAGGAGGTTACTAGGAGAAGGCAATGGCAACCCACTCCAGTACTCTTGCCTGGAAAATCCCATGGACGGAGTGGGCTGCAGTCCATGGGGTCGCTAAGAGTCGAACACGACTGAGCGACTTCACTTTACTTTTCACTTTCATGCATTGGAGAAGGAAATGGCAGCCCACTCCAGTGTTCTTGCCTGGAGAATCCCAGGGACGGGGGAGCCTGGTGGGCAGCCATCTATGGGGTCACACAGAGTCGGACACGACTGAAGCGCCTTAGCAGCAGTAGCAGCAGCAGGAGGTTACTAGATCTGAGTTAATACTAATCCCTGCTGCTGCTGCTGTCGCTTTGTTTTAGTGACAGGAAAGTCTGGAGAAGAGATGTGTAATGGGCACATAGAGGTATGATGGGCATAGAGTATGAGAGTATTTGTGTCCCATGTGAATGCTCATCAGAGGCTACCTACTGCAGAGGAGACTGTCAGTAATCAAATGGACAAGATCAGCTGTCCTGTGGATATCAATCAGCCTTTTCACCTACCCACCCGAGTATTTGGTCAGTGAGCTGATATGCAAAGGGACAGTGGCAGCCTGGGCTCTCAACCAACTTGAACTCAAATGTGGGACTTCTTCTCATTAAGGCTGCTCTGGCTACTACCACTGTTGAGAGCCCAAATTTCCAACAGAAGAGGCAAATTTCAAACAGAAGAGGCATCCTAAAAGGCACTATTCCCTAAGGGATCATCAAACCACAGTGGCAGTGATGATCCCTTCCATCATGAAGGCGGCAGTGATTTGTCTTCACTGGAATAGACACTTCTTTAAAATATGGAATTAACTTCTCTCACTGCGGTATTTCGAGAAGGCAGTAGCAACCCACACCAGGACTCTTGCCTGGGAAATCCCATGGATGGAGGAGCCTGATAGGCTGCAGTCCATGGGTCGCTGAGTCGGACACAACTGAGTGACTTCACTTTCACTTTTCACTTTCATGCACTGGAGAAGGAAATGGCAACCCACTCCAGTGTTCTTGCCTGGAGAATCCCAGGGATGGGGGAGCCTGGTGGGCTGCCGTCTGTGGGTTTGCACAGAGTCAGACATGACTGAAGTGACAGCACCAGCAGCAGCAGCACTGCAGTATTTGTATCTGCAACTCCATCTGTTGATTTAAGGAATTTCTTGGCCACTGTCTTGATAGCCAGTACAAAACTAAGAAACTAGTTTTTCAGCAAAAGAGGTACAGCTCTGGCTACATGGAATTCACTGACTTTATCATATACTAATCTAAGGAACTAGCTTGGTAAACACTGTAAAAGACTTATTTCACATACCAGTTGTAACCTATGAAGTTAGGGTGCTGTCCTAGCTAATGTATGAAACAAAGAGGGACAAACAGCTATGTATGGTGCCATTTCTCCCTTAGAATATGTAGATCCAAGAATAAAGGGAAATAAGTGGTGCTGGTTTCTCCACTATTAAACTGAGTAACTCTTCTCCTGGTAACAAAATACTGTTTCAGGCATTGCTCAGTAAGGAAAACAGGAGCCACTTTAGCCATTTCAAACAAAATTTAATATACACAGTTTAATTTCAGTGCTATTGGAAGGACTAGAAGAGCAAAGGAGAGAAAATGGGATATCTGGCGAAGGAAAAAAGGATTTTTAATGTTTCGAAATTTCCTGTATCGTGGTGTGCCTCTGTACCATAGGACCATCATACTACATGATTGCTATTGGTGTTTGTTTTTTTTTTTTTTTTTGGCCATGCCTTGTGGCATGAGGGATCTCAGTTGGCCGGCCAGAGACTAAACCCATGCTCCCTGCAGTGGAAACATGGAGTTCTAAACACTGGACTGCCAGGGAAGTCCTGTGATTACTATCCTTATTTTCAAAAATTCAACAGTTCTTCCAGATTGTTTGGAAATAATTGTAAAAGATTACAAGAAGTAGATGTGATCCTATAAAGTAGTTTGTATGTAGAAACATTCTTCAGTCCAGTGTGTTCCATTCAATTAAGATGTATTTGTTATGCTTCCTTTACATATATAGGCTCAGGGCCTAATGTGGAAGTAACCATCTGTCCTCAAACAAAGCAAAGAAAGTCTAACTTATTTTCAGAACCTTTAATCAGGAATTAAATTTCTTTCATAAGTGTGTAATTTTTAAAGAAGTTGCAGACATATTTTATTATAACCTAGGCCAATCCAGTTTTCATACCTATGTATTTTCAACTTTCTACTGAAAAGTCACTTAAAATAGAATTCCATGTTCAGAAATTTAATTGCAAATTCTTCAACTTCGGTACTTCTGTACCTAGACAGAATGACTCATTAGGAAGGGCCCATTGTTTATACACCTATCCCTTGTGGATTTCTATATTCCACCTCAGGTCTATGTCTTACCTCGTCTCTGGAGTGGTCAGTTCCTGCTGTGATGATCATATCTGTCTATACCAACAGAGGTACTAATCTCTTCTCATGCTGAGATATGGAAAATATTCTCTCTTGATTCAACTGAGATACCATTGGACTTTACAGGAGGAACCTTCACTCTAAAGCTAATGAATGTATGACTAAGCAAAAAGAAAAAAGTGGCAAAACCAACCAAAAGATTAGCTTAAAAGAAATTCCGTACTTTGCTGTTTTATCTAGTTGATGGTTATTTCCCTTACCTCAGCCTTCATTTCTAGGTCCATTATTTCTAAATCCTAAAACTTACTGGCTTACAGAATAGCAGTCAATTACGTATTTTGTCTCATGGTTTTAGGGCTTGACTAGACACATGAGGGCAGTTCTTACTTGAGATCTCTTGTGTGGTTGTGGTCAAATAGCATTTGGAGTCATCTCTAAGGCTGTCTGATGCTGGCTATCAGCTAGAACACGAACACATAGCATCTCCAAGTAGCCTCAGCTTCCTCCCAAACAGAAGGTTGGTTTCCAAGATCATCCCAAAATATCAGGTGGTCGGTATATTGCTTTTAATGACATTGCTTCAAATTATGTCATCCTTGTTGTCACAGACCTGCCTAGATGGATGGGGCACCGCCATAGACCCTACCTATTGATGGAAGAGAAATGTCAATGTTAATATTATAAGAAGAAACATAAGGGATGAAGCAAAATTTTCAGCAGTTCTTTTACCAAAGATCTGTTAGTGGTAAATGCTCTCATTCTGACTGAAAGTGTTGTTTTGCTTTCATTATTGATTGCTGTTTAACTGTGTGTAGGTTGTAGGTTGACAGTTATTTTCCCTAGGCACTTTGAAAATATAATTTCATTATCTTTTATCTTCTTGAAAATAGGTTGTCAGCTGTCAGCAGAAGGGTTTTTAAGAAGCTGTTACCTTATCTGCTCTTCTGTAAGAGAGAAGTTAGTCTGTTATAACAGTTTCTGTTATAACCTATGGGTTCAGGGAGGGTTCCACTATCACAGCCACTTTATACTTTGGAAAGTAGGATTACAGGGATAATGTCATTGCCTAAGGTCATATGGTTTATACTTAGCAGAATGACCTATTGAAATTGGTCTTGGTCTAGAGAACTCACTTCTAAATACCCTAAACTTTCTGACTGAAAAATTTAAAGTTAATTATATTCAAGAGATATTTTTTTAGTTGGTTTCATAGAACTTTAGAAAATTTCTAAATTTAATTGAAAAGAACGTTGGTACTTCCCTGATGGTCCAGTGGTTAAGACTCAGTTCTCCCAAAGCACGGGGCCCCAATTCGAACCCTGGCGAGGGAACCAAGATCATATATGCCTCACAGGGTGGCCTAAAAAAGAATATTAAATAACCGACAAAAGTACAAAATATCTTTGCCTTAGAATTCAATTCACTTTCTTCTTCTGTTTTTCTAAATTTACCTTTTTCTACCTTTTATTTTTCTGAGAGGAGAATGAGTCTGCTTGGTTGAAATGAGTATCCCCAAAAGATTTTATTGGTAGATGGTCTTGTCCCAAGAGACAGTTTTTAACAAATGAAACAACTGGGGTAATAAAAGCAGGAAAGAAAACTGTCTAAGGTGATACTGCCGACAGACAGCATCACATAATTTGGAAGAGTGAAGACCTGTCTTAAAGCTTGAATAAAAATTTCCGTCTTATGGACCAGACTAGGTCAAGGTGAACTTAGCATCCATGTACTAATACGTGGGGCTTCCCTGGTGCTCAGACAGTGAAGAATCTGCCTGCCAGTGCAGGAGATCAAGGAAACCTGGGTTCGATCCTTGGGTCTAGAAGATCCCTAGAGAAGGAAATGGCTCCCCACTCCAGTATTCTTGCCTGGAGAATTCCATGGACAGAGGAGCCTGGTGGGCTATAGTCCATGGGGTCCCAAAGAGTTGGACATGACTGAGCGACTAACACACACACATACATACTCACACACACACACACACACACACACACACAGACCCAACACATTGGGTCATTCATAGAGAAAAAAATAGGTAAACTGGTTGTTTTGATGCATTTAAAAATAAATAATTTGCTTAAGTCTTTTACTTTGTAATGGATTGATTGTGTATCTTAGAAATGCCTTAGGATTTACAAAGCATACTTGGATTGGAAATAGTATTTCTAAGATTGAGAGGAGAAAGGAAAACAATGACTGTTTATTTTAGAGGATGAGTATACATGGTACCTTAGGTAGTACCAGAGGGATAATAGAGATATATGAAACTATCTTTAAGCCCAAGGGGCAAATGTGACACTAGAAATTTGAGGTGAACACCCACAAGAAAGAAGCCTGGGACACACTGGAAATTAGTAGAGAACAAAGGATAAAGGAAGAAACAGGATGAGAAGATCTAAGACATTTTTCTTTAAACAGTGTTAGAGTGCTTATGCTTTTTTAATTTGGCTAGTGCCTGTGTAGCCAGCATGGATTAACCCAGGTTAATATGCAGATCTGTAAAAGCAGACTGAAGGTGAATTACCAGAAAGACTGAAAAGTTTAAGAGATTTGGCAGCACTGGGAATTCCCTGGTAGTTCAGTGGTTAGGACTCAGCACTTGCACTGCCACCATCCAGGTTTGATCCCTGGTAGGGGAACTTATATTCTTGGAGCCATTTGGTACAGCCAAATTAAAAGAAAAAAGAAAAAAAAGAAAGGAGTTTCAAAAGAGAAGGAATCTTTAATAGTGTCATGTTTTACCAAGAGGCCAAAAAAAAAAACTGTCCATTAGATTGAGCAACATAGAAGTCATTGGTGAATTTGTTGGTGTTAATTTCATAAAAGTGTGGGGGCAGATGTTAATTATCAGTCGACCAAGGGGACTTTGAGATGAAGACTAGAAACAGCAGAAGGACATCGTGTAACTGTAGGAGATCACAAAGCCAAGGGAAGAGATTGTGTTTGAAATTTCCTTGAGAAAACAATGGGTCAAGTGAATATAAAAGTTAGATAATGTCAGTATAAATGTTTCTTAGATAATATGTGAAAAGATAAAGCCATTCATAATAAATAAACTCAGAGTTACAGCAAAAAAGGTAATTTTGTAATAATAATACATGAAGTATTCTTAACCCTTTCACTACAGTAATTCTTAAATCTCCCGGTTTCTCAGAAAGGCCTTTTTGCTAAGGTTTCCCTTCTTAAAAGTAAAATCATACAGTTTTTGTCCTTTTGTGACAGGCTTATTTCACTTAATGCAGTGTTTTCAAAGTTCATCCATGTTGGTCGCCTGTGTCAGAATTTCCTTTTTAAAGCTCAGTAAGTGTTAGTCACTCAGTCGTGTCCAACTCTTTGCAACCCCATGGACTGTAGCCCACGAGGCTGCTCCATCATGGAATTCTCCAGGCAAGAATACTGGAGTGGATAGCCATTCCCTCCTCCAGGGGATCCTCCTGACGCCCAGGAATAGAACCCGGGTCTCCTGCGTTGCAGGCAGATTCTTTACTGTCTGAGCACGAGGAAAGTGTATATACCACACTTTGTTTATCCATTGATTTTTTAAAATTTTATTTATTTTAATTGGAGGTTAGTTATTGTACAGTATTGTGATGGTTTTGCCATACATCAACATGAATCAGCCACAGGTATACATATGTCCCTTCATCCTGGATCCCCCTCCCACCTCCCTCCCCACCCCATCCCTCTGGGTTGTCCCAGAGCATTGACTTTGGGTGCCCTGCTTCTTGCATCAAACTTGACACTGGTCATCTGTTTTACATATGGTAATGCACGTGTTTGATGAACACTTAGGTTGCTTCTGCTCTTTGGCCCTTATGAGTATTACTGCTGTGAACGTGAACATACAGATATCTCTGTGAATCCCTGCTTTTGATTCTTTTGGAGGTATATCCAGAAGTTGAATTGCTGGATTATGTGGTAATTCTATTTTTAATTTTGTTGAGGAACCACATACTGTTTTCCATAGCAGTTACACCATTTTACATTCTCACCAGTGGTGCACTAGGGTTCCATTTTCTCCACATCCTCATCAATTCTTGTTATTTTATGTTTTTTTTTATTTTTTTAATAGTCATCAATCCTAATGAGTATGAGGTGTTATCTTGTGATTTGGTTTGCCTTCTTTTCATAAAAAGTCTAATGCATTTTAAAAGCTCTTTCAATCTTGATTAGTTAAATGTATGTATCACAATAGTTTTTTTACTCTTCAAATTTTTTCCTCAGAATTATTCTAAATAAAACATTTCTCTCATATTTTTGATCTGTTATAAACAATTTCTTTATTATAGGGAGACATGCTTATAATAAGGCAGTAGTAAAATTGTGTCACAGCCCTGATTGCATATATTGAAATCTTCCAGCAGTAAATGATGGAACCTCAGTCTTAGGTTTCTTTCACTCTTGGCTCTTATCTTGGCTCTACTCCTTCCTTTTGATCTAGAGAGATCTTATTTGCCATGTTACAGTGGAAAGATAAGTACCTGGTAATGAGGTGGGATTAATCAGCTAGGAAATAACATTCATAAGGTATTAGGAGTAACTATGATTGTTATACAGATTTAACTGCAGTATCTGGTCTTATAGTGGGCATCATACTCTTCAAAGACTTAGTTGTGAAGACTTAGTTAAGCGGTCTCAGCACTAAGTAGAAGAGGAATGAGCTAGTTTGTCACACTTCTGGCCCCTCGTAGTGTGTTGTTCGTGCTAAGCCTAGAACCGGCCCCCAGCAGCACCGTCTCAAGGAGTAAGGTTACTTTTTAGCAGGAAATACAATGCCATGAAGCAAAGCAAATAAAGTAGTTATTTTGCAATAAACTACTCAGAGAATTCCACATCAGTCTCACATTCTGGGAAGTGGTCCATCTTACTTCTAATCTTGAGATCTGTGGCTCCTCAAAGCTGAGCCAACAGTATTTAGGATGTCAGCTGTGTTCATTTGCTAGGGCTGCCATAAGGAAATAGTACAGACTTGGGTAGCATAAACAACTGAAATTTGCTTCCTTATAGTTTTGGAGGCTGAATCAAGCAATGCTGGCTGGGTTAGTGTCCTCAGAGGCCTCTTTCCTTGTCTTGCAAATGACTCTAAAGGAAAAACAGAACATAATTTATTTTGTTTAAATTTGTTTAAGTTGTTTAACTTTATTTATTTATTTTTTACCATTTTTAACTACATATGGTGTTCTTTTAAAATCTGAGACTGATGTATATCTCCCACTTACATAGCTGATTCCACCAAATTAACTATAGAAAACATGATTTTAATTTTGCTTGTAGTAAAGGACTCCAAAATACATACTCTTTTAAGATCCAAGACTTTTTTCCCCTGGTGAGTATGTCCTCATTGTTGATTTGATAAATTTTCACTCTGTTTATCAGTGATACTGCTTAAATTCATCAGCAGCAAAATTCAGTTTGCATGTCTCTGTATCAAAATAAGAGGAACATGGCTGGAGCTAGAGATTATCATACTAAGTGAAGTAAGTCAGACAGATAAAGGCAACTATTTTGAAGAAAAAGAACAGAGCTCAAGGGTCAAAATGATCTGAAGTTGAATCCTTGTTCCATCCATTTACTAACTCTGTCACCTAGACAGGTTAATTAACTTTTTTATATTTGTTTCCTAATCTAGAAAATGGAGTTAATAATAGTTGCTTTGTTAAATTGCAGAAATTAAAGGAGATAGCATTTGTTCCCTTTCTGGCACTGGTTAGATGCTCAGTAGTGTCCTCAATAATAATGTTGATTCACAGTAAAAAATAAGCCTTAAGTTGGTTCTTAGCTTTGGAGAATGTACAATGAGTTTTTAAAATAATGCTATAAACAAACATTTTTACTTTGTTTTAATTAACTTTTTTATTGTGGTAAAATACACATAGCATTACCATTTTTAAGTGTTCTTAAAAATGTATTAGGGCTTCCCTGGTGGCTCAGTGGTAAGCAATCTGCCTACAGTGCAGGAAATGACGGTTCAATACCTGGGTGGAGAAGATCCCCTGGAAATGGAAATGGCAACCCACTCCAGTAATCTTTCTTGGGAAATCCCATGGACAGAGAAGCCTGGCGGGCTACAGTCCGTGGGGTCGCAAAGTGTTAGACACAACTGAGTGCACATGTGCATAAAAATGTGTTAATGGAGTATTAAATATATTCATATTGTTGTGTAACCATCACCACATCCATAACCTAACTCTTTTCATCTTGTATAATTGAAACTCTGTTTCCATTAAATATAGTAACTTCTCCTTCTTCCTCCCAGCCCTTGGCAGCACCTGATTCCTGTCTATAATTTTGATTGCTCTAGGTATATACACAAAAGAATTGAAAATAATGTCTTGTTATCAAGCAAAGGGCTTGCTGCCCAAATTTGCATATAAGCCAATACTATGGCACCAGCTTTTGAGAAGAGAAAGGGCTTTATTGTGAGGTTTAACTGGCAAGGAAACAAGGAGGCATGGCTCTCAATTCTGTCTCTTCATTCTGGGGTTTGGTGGAATGCTCACGAGTTAGAAGAGGGTTGGTTTGCAGAAGCCCTGGAGGGGCAGGTATCCAAGGCAGGGCTTTGGAGCCTGTCCATTTGTGGTGAGATTAGGTTCAGCAGCTTCAGAACCAGATCTTCCTGCACCATGGACCCTGTACTTCTGACAGGGTTCTGGTCACATCTGGCCCTTTCATTCCGGGGAGGGGGAAAACTTTGGTTCTGGGTGTTACTTGAGGTCAAATTTTTCTCTTCTGAGAGTGCTTTGGCTGCATGACTTGTGGTTTTGTTCTGTTTGTCTCTGAAAAACAACTCAGTATCTTGTTAGAAACAGGATAGGGCCAGTTTGGGCTGGTTCTGCGATTATAGTCTCAAAGAGATATTTACATACCTATGCTCATACCAGTGTAAGTAATTCTTGTCCATAAATAGATAAGCAAAATGAGGTATGTACATACAATGGAATATTATTTAGCCTTAAAAAGGAAGGAAATTCTGACGGATGCTACAACATGGATAAACCCTGAGTGGCATGGAGAAGGAAATGGCAACCCACTCCAGTGTTCTTGCCTGGAGAATCCCAGGGACGGGGGAGCCTGGTGGGCTGACGTCTATGGGGTCACACACAGTCGGACACGACTGAAGTGACTTAGCAGCAGCAGCAGCATGGATGAACAGTGAGCTGAGTAAAATAAGTCATATAATTACATTTTAAGCTTATTTTTAATGTTCTTCAAACATGAAAAACTATTTAGAATATTATATTAATGTTAAACTGCCTTGCTAGCAAGGAACATAATTTATTCAGTTCTGTGGGATGTAAGTTATGATTTATAAATATCCATGAATATGCTGTGTCTTCTTTTGAATTTCTAGAGTTAGATATTAAACTTGACTATTCTAGACTTATTTCCCCACTCCTGAGTCTGATGCTTTACTTTTTCTATCTAGGAGGAAAGTTTTATTTGAATTTTTAAAATCCTTATTTAAAAATTAGTCCATTTTAATATGTTATTTGATTTTTAATTTTAGTCAGATTATTTTATTAACTTATTAAAATTTTTGAGTGGCATACTCTTTTTTTTTTTTCTTTAATGAGATGGGTAGATATTTATCTAATATTGGATGAGATGGAAATGAAGTTTGTTTAATTCAGATTAACATGCTGCTTGCTTAATGTTAATTGCTCATCGATGGAGAACTCAAAGTGCTTATGTGGTTAAGAGAACTTCTAGTGAATGTTGGTTCTGCTACTGACTTCCTTTGTGGCTTTGAGAAAGATCTAACAACTACAAAGATTTAGCGTTGGAATATACACAAAATAGTTTGCCAGAAGCATTTGATAAAAGGCAACTTAACTGGGTGGCGATTTTAAAAGACTATTTCATTTGACTTGATAAAAATCACTTAATGCAAGTTGTAAGGGTTATCCTTTTTTATTAGTGGATAAAAACATGGGGTCCAGAGTCAAACTAACAAAGATTTAGGTACCTACCACCACTCTGTAGTCTTGGGCAAGTGTTTTACAACCCTAAACCTTGGTTTCTATATCTGAAAACTGGTTTTCATAGCAGGTAATATTTATTTACATGTGCCAGGAATTCTGCTAAACATTTTAATTTTAGACACATTATTTTATTTGCTTCATATAATAACCTTATTCAGTAAATGCTACTTTCTCCTCATTTCACAGATGAGGAGCTGGGGTACAGAAAAGTAGGTAGCATGATTAACTTGGTTTGTAAATAATCTTCGAGCTACAGATTAAATCCTGCTTCAATCTGTTCCCCAATTCTGATTCCAAAATTCTAAAGTAAAATTTTGTGATTATAACAACTTGAGGATAGGCAGCCATGTCTTCTAATTTTTTTATATCACATAGCTCTTAGTATCATATACATTTGAGAGTATAGTATACATTTGATATGTATTTATTGATTGTTAGGAATTTCTCTTAGAAAACATGTAGATATATTTATAAAAATAATGGCCACTTTCTCTAAGGGCTAGTTCTTTCTATTATTCTTTTTAAAAGTTGCCACTGAAGGGTATTTTAGGACTTTCATTCTAAGACTCTTTTGTCTTCATGCTGGTATTTTTTAAAAACAAATAAGAAAGCTATAGAGAAGGCTGACCTCTCAAGAATTTTTGTGTGGGGAATAAGGCATAAAAGTCCATAAACCATTTTTCTCCATTTCATTTTTTTGTGTATTTTCAACAAACTGTACTTCCAGTTAGTAAAAGATGGCAATTTTTGTTTATACCAGGCCAAATTCCATTCTCATAAACTCAGAGTTCATTGGCCTTATTAAAGTCTAAAAGCCCTAATTGAGTATATTTTAATAAAGATTATCTACTCAATTTGGGGCTGTTTACCTCAGAACATTTTTTAAGAGTAGCATTTAAGAGTAGTAGGTTTCATAACAAATCCTACAACATATATCCTTGTTTTTAAAAATAGCATTATAATTTTATTCTGATTATATCAATAATATATCTGTGAATGATGCTGACATCCCAGTAACCCTTTCCTCGTTAGAAGGTAATTCTGTGTTATTTTGTCAAATAGTTGAGTATTTAAGTTTGTACAATGTAGATCATTGTACATTTCAGTAAATTTATTTATAAAATCATTGAATTATTAAAGTGAGTGAATTTTATGGTATGTAAACTGTACCTCAGTAAAACTGTTAAAAAATATAACCATGCCAGTTGACAATTTTTTCAGTTTTTTGCTAATTGGAAAACTAGGATGATGTAATTATTTTCTTTATTTCTTCTTTATTTCTATTTTCTTTCATACTGTGGCTATGGTTTGTTGCTATAGATAAATAACTGATTTACCTAAAACTAATTTTTTTATAAAGTATTTCAGGACAGAGAAATGTTTACTTTATTCTCTGGCAAAGAGCATACTTTCTTTTCTAATATAAGCTTGAAATTTATAAGACTCTTAGAAAACATGTTGTTTCATTTATTTTTTTAACTCTTTTATGGACAGTTTGGATTATTTCCAAAGTTATAAAAAAGAATGGGTGTAAATTACTCCATGTTGCTGATTGTTTGTTTACACTAGTTACAAAATTGGAACACATTATTTTTTCCATTGCTTTTGTAAAACATTGGTTTAACTTATCTATATAGCTTTGTTCTCATTTTAAAAAACAAAGTACTTATGGACCCTTTCCAATGTATTTATTGTCTGCTTTTTCTTTCTTTTGGGTTTTGATATTATTTATATTTTAAAATTAACTTGTTAGGAGAGTAACTTTTTCCGTGAAACTTATTTTTAGGAAGATGTTTGTATGTTCTTAAAGATATTCTGCGTGTGTCTTCTCCAAAGGAGTATGATCCATTTTAAAATTTTACTATATCCTGAAAAATTATTTTATGAAAGCGATCTTGCAAGTCTAATAAGAGCCAACTTTTTAAGATCTAATTAAGATGTTATTGAGATCAGTTAACTAATATTTGACAACATCAAGCATTGGTGAGGATGTGAAGGCCAAGAGACATTGTTGTAATTAAAAGGCACTTAGAATTTAAGAATTAATTGGGGTGGCTTGATTTCTCATTAGTTAAATCATCGTGTACTTATTCTGTGGCTTGAAACTATTAGACATTAGATGATGATAATAGTTGTCATTGTTACTCTTTTATATGTACCAATATATAGTGCTTGCTGTGTTATCAGACACTGTCATCAAGACTTTACTTATAGTAACTTGTTTAATTCTCACTATGATCCTATGAAGTAAAGACTACTACTTTCCTTGTTTAACAGATAAGGAAAATAAGTCACACAGAACTCACTCAAAAACACAGATCCCCAGGTAGACATTGCTCTTAACCACTTTACCATAATATGAGGACTGCTTTCCTTTTCTTTTTTAAAAGAAATAAAAGATTGTTCATCTTGAAAGAATTAAAAAGTACTTAGAGTAAAAAAATGAGAATTAATACTTTACTGCTAGAAGGATGAGTGTTATTTCCAGTGACTGACAGAGTCTGATTACTGATGCTTTTTCATAGACTGCTAAGCAGTTAGTTCAGACAGTATTATTTGAATTTAGTCACATAATCTTTATTAGTATTTTTTAATGTGTATGGTAGTTTATATCACTTGTCTATTTGCATTGGTTGCATTTTTTTGTGGGAAATCTTTATCTGCTGCTTAAAAGATAAGGAGTATAAATATACTTCACATCGCATCTAACTTTTGAAAAATCTGTATCACTGTAACTCAAAATATGAACTGTAATTTCACATAAGAATGCTAATAGTTGTTGATTAATTGATGACATATTAATATAAGTAAATAAAAATATTATAATTGATATTTGTTGAAGTAAGCACATGGTTTATAACTTTAGTTGATAAATAGAACCCAAAAAAGGTTGTAAACATTTTAATAAGCTTATTATACATACTGAGAATAAAGTCTCTCTCTCAGTATAAATATGTTTTGGGAGAAAAGTTCAAGCTATTGTTTTGTTTTTTTCTTAAATCAATTCATTCCCCCCTCCTTTGTTTATATTTTATTTTTTAGGATTTTGGCCCCCAACAGTAATTATCAGGATATTGAGACCCTCTATAACTTCCTAATCAAGTATGAGGTAGGAAAAATATTTTTAAATGTTTATCATATTTCCATTATAATCAAGTTTTAATATAAACAAACAGAGGTGTTCTAAAATGGAATGCTATTTAATTGCTGTTTACTTTAAATTCTTAAATGCCACAAAAGTTTGCCCCCGACATTCATTTTTTGTGTTTCATTCTCTTAAGTGAGCACATGTAGTAGAGACCTATATTAATACAACACGGAGCTGTTTCCCATCAGGGACGCTGTTGGTGTGCTGGATAGGGCATTTCTGCATTGTGTGGAACGTTGCAGGATGCTTCAACATCTCTGATCCTCAGATACTAAACGCCAGTACTCTCTCAGTCATTGTGACAACCAAAAATACCCTCCCACCGCACCCAACTCATATACCCAGATGGCCCCTAAGGAGGACGAACCACCTCCGGTTGAGCACCACTGATTACTGAAAAGGAAAGCTATAATTTAGTTTTCTCCATAGCAGCAGCATAGACCCTGGAATTAAAGCTCTGATGAGGCTCCAGTGTGTTTTGTAAATTAATCTTCGTGCTTTTCTTATCCTTGTTGATCCAAGGAAAGTATTCTGTTGATCTTCAGTTTTGTTTGCCTAAAGTTCTTTGCCCATGTGCGCATATATTCTTTCCTTTTTGAGGGTGTGTGTGTTTAATTTTTAAAACACTCTAAATATAGGAATATGACATATATTCACGTGTCACTTTTCTTGTGAAGTTGAACATCTTTATATGTGTTTCTTTGCTTTTATTCCTGATTAGCTCTTCAACTTTTTTTTTTCTTAATTTAAAAAATTTTTACAATTTTCAATGCCATTCTCCCAAATCTTCCCACCCTCTCCCTCTCCCACAGAGTCCATAAGACTGTTCCATACATCAGTGTCTCTTTTGCTGTCTCGTACACAGGGTTATTGTTATCAAAACTAATACAATTATGTAAAGTTTAAAAATAAAATAAAATTAAAAAAAAAATTTTTTTTTAGTTTGGCTCTGCTGGGTCTTTGTTGAAGTGCAAGGGCTTTCTCTAGTTGTGGTGCCCCGGCTTCTCATTGTGGTGGCTTCTCTTGTTACAGAGCATGGGCTGTAGAGCACAGGCTCCGTAGTTGAGGCTCATGGGCTTAGTTGCTCCGAAGCATGTGGAATCTTCCTGGAGCAGGGATCAAACCCGTGTACCCTGCATTGGTGGGTGATTCTTAACCACTGGAACACCAAGGAAGTCCTCTGTAACTTTTTTATGCCACATCTTACATTAAGAACCTAGTGTTGAAGAACACAGACTCTGAAGTCAAACTAGTCATGTTCAAATGTTGGTTCTGCCGCCAGTTAAGAGTATAATCTTAGAAGAGTTATCTGATTGTCCTTGTCTCAGTTGCCCCATCTTAAAATGAGAATAACATAAGTAGATAAACTACAGCTATTCATTAAATAAGACTAAATAACTTAATATATATAAAGTGCTCCAAACAGTACCAGGCACAAAGTAAGTGTTCAGTAAGTGTTACTTCTCTTATTTAAGGAACGAATGGTGTTTATATGTACCTTTTAAAAGTTACCCTTAATATGTTCAGTTCAGTTGCTCAGTTGTGTCCATCTCTGTGGCCCCATGGACTGCAGCACGCTAGGCTTTGCTATCCATCAACTCCCGGAGCTTACTCAAACTCATGACCATTGAGTCGGTGATGCCATCCAACCATCTCATCCTCTGTCATCCCCTTCTCCTTCTGCCTTCAGTCTTTTCCAGTATCAGGGTCTTTTCCAAGGAGTCAGTTCTTCACGTCAGGTGGCCGAAGTATTGGACTTTCAGTTTCCAGCATCAGTCCTTCCAATGAATAAATATTCAGGACTGATTTCCTTTAGGATTGACTGGTTGGATCTCCTTGCAGTCCTAGGGACTCTCAAGAGTCTTCTCCAACACCACAGTTCTTAATGCTGTATAAGCACTTTATGTGATTATTAAGATAATTTCCTCTTTTGAGATGACTTGATGAAATAATTATTTCATCATGCTTTCTGAATTTCAGTCCAATAAAAATTTATTTGGAGAAACAATTGGACAATTTTAAAATCACATCCTGGAAAAATCTGATATATAGGTCTTCTGGGGGTTTAGTACTTTCTATTGCTGAGAGCATTGGGAGAAAATACCCAATTTGTTATTTATAAGAATATGTGGATCTGAGTCCCAGATTTTTAAAGTTATTTCTATTAGCTGAACTTCGTCCCCAATACCAATTATTACATTGGATGTATTTGTCTCATAAACAGTGATAGGGACAATCTAAATTTTTTAAGATGTTTGACTGTTACTATACTTAAACCTTTGCTTTGATTTTTTTAAGAATTAAGAATAATATGACCATTTCTCATATTTGGCACTCACTGTTAACACTACAACTAAGAGTTAATGATACCAATTCCATTTTACAATCATAACTCTTAATGTTTACTGACAGGGGTATCTTTTAGTTATTTGTTTTCTGGGAATTAAAATTATACACTTAAGCACAGAAATGATACTTAATAGTGTAATTTAAAACTTCCAAATATGACTAATTTAAAATATCTTGTATCAAAACTCAGGAAGGTAGTGAAATGATATATTTCAGGCTAGAACTGTGATGTATGTCATGAATCTGTGTTTTAGGTTTCCTTTAGTAGTAGGTTCACTGCCTACCTTAGAAGTCATCTACTACAACCTGGAGTCACATCACCCCAGCCATGTTCTGGGATAAGGGTCTAAATAGATATGGGTGATTGTTTTCAAAACTACAGATAAATCAGATAGTTTGTTTTTTTTTTTCCTAAAAATCTACTAATGGCTTTAAGAACTTGTTTGTATTTATATTATGTCAAGTTCAAAATCAGTTCTTCAGCTGATTTTTCTCAACAGTTGGTAGAGAATAGATTATTCTTTTTATCTTATGATCAAAGATCTGCAGTGTTGACTGTTGACATTTGCTGGCCTAAGTCTGGATACATTTATAGGTCCCAGCATGTTGGGGCAATAGTGAAAATATCAAAGACCCTTGAGATCATCAGGGCAGAACATGTAGAAAAATAGGAATCGAACTGGTTGATAAGTTAACTCTAAATGTATATCTTAAAACATTTTTAGAAGATTATTTTAATAAAAATTATAAAGTACCTAAAAATCATGATAAATAATATACCACTTTCTTAAATCATTAAATATAATAGTAAATATTATGCATAATTAAATAACATTTTCAGCAAAAATTGAAGATTATATATATTTCAAATTTATATTTAAAAACTATGTGTTTTTAACTTTTAGTGAATGGAACATTTTCTATACAGATATGTTGAATTTGTTATAAAAATACTGAAAGAAGCTCATGGAACTTTTGCAAATAAGCAATACCCTAAACTCTACAGGAGACTTTCATGATATAAATCTTTAAAGTAGTGTTAAGTCAATGTAGGAACAAAAATTTTTCCTCATCAAAAATGCATATGCTAATAATAACATAAGTATTTTTAAAAGTAAAGTGAAAAGAAGATAGTTTCATTTAGTTTCCCTTCACTAATTCAGAATTTCTAGAAAGTTAGACACTATGTTATTTCTTGAGTAATCTGGGGCTAAGGGCTAAGTCGCTTCAGTCATGTCTGACTCTTTGCGACCCTATGGACTGTAGCAGCCCCCCTCAGGCGCCTCTGTCCATGGGATTTTCCAGGCAAGAATACTGGAGTGGGTAGCCATTTCCTTCTCCAGGGGGTCTTCCTGACCGAAGGATTGAACACCTGTCTCTTGTGTCTCCTGCATTGGCAGACGGGTTCTTTATCACTAGTGCCATCTGGGAAGCCCCCCTTGAGTAATCTGTTAAAAAGAATTTCCTTCTACAAATTTCCAGATTCTTCTTTGCAACATAAATAAAATATTGCCTAAATCAGTGGTAAGCCTCAAGAAATATAGGAATCCTTCACTGTGTTCTCCACATGTGCCACAAAAAGTTTTTGTATGATGAAGGACTTTTATTTTTACAGTATTATAAATTATGAATTATAATAGGTATTTATAAACTGAAACATAGTCATTTAAATATGTAGACGTTGATAGTCGGAAAAACATATTTCTTTAGAAAATGTCTATAAATCATCCATTTCCCAAAACAGATAGATTTTTCCACACAGTTTATTACCTTAGTGTTTAAAGTTATTCAGAAATAACTTCCAGAAGGGTCACCCGTAGTATTCAAATGTTGTTAGAGTTGACTACTTAACTTTTTCTTTCAGCTTGAATTAATTCTAATGTTCATGAAATGAACAAGATGTGGCTGATTCTGCTTACAACAGCCTACCTGTATGACCCAGATCTACTTTAGCTTTAGGTATAGGTATTAAATGTTAACAATTTATATACTTTTCCCAGAAAATAAATATTGAATAAGTATATTAGGGCTAGGCTAATTGATGCATGAAATCTGCTGATAAGAGCCAGTAATAGTAGAATTTAGTGTTGCATATATTATACACATTTTTTTTCTGTCCATTTGATCTCTAAAGTGATCATCTGCTTTCTTGGGAGTCCCACAAATCCCAGGACCATCTCACTTCTTCTGGTTCTGTTAACAGATTAAGTTGTAACAATAGGACTAATATTTTTACACATAGTTCAGTGTTACGTGTTATGTTCACTGAACTTCTAATTGTTATTATTTAGTCCTTTTTTATGCAAAAGCAAAAACTTGACATTCTCCTCCTTCAGAATATGAGACATTCTAATTGTGCTCTCACCTTTCATTTGACTTAATATGCATTTTTAATAGCTATATTTTGATTCTTTTCAGGTAAATAAAAATGTCAAATTTACTGCCCAGGAACTTTATGATTGTGTTTCACAGGCTGAGTATCGGTAAGTCATATATGTATGTATAGTCATATATATTGGAGAAGGCAGTTGCACCCCACTCCAGTACTCTTGCCTGGAAAATCCCATGGACGGAGGAGCCTAGTAGGCTGCAGTCCATGGGGTCGCTAAGGGTTGGACACGACTGAGCAACTTCACTTTGACTTTTCACTTTCATGCATTGGAGAAGGAAATGGCAACCCACTCCAGCATTCTTGCCTAGAGAGTCCCAGGAATGGGGGAGCCTGGTGGGCTGCTGTCTATGGGGTCACACAGAGTCGGACACGACTGAAGTGACTTAGCAGTAGCAGCAGTCATATATATATGTATGTAGATATATCAGAGTGACCTGCTCTTGCCATGTATAGCACTAACTTGGTGGTGGTGAAGGATTCTTTTTATGTCTTCACTATACTGTGTTTTTTTTTAGCTTTTATAAATATGAAATAGTTCATACATATAAAAAAATTGTCATATAAAAAAACTGTGTGTGTATATATGTATGCACATAGCAAGTTTAATTTTTAAAGTAAATTCTCAAGTTTAGGGATGTCAAGGCTCTTTTATATTTTTCAAAAATATTGAAGACCCACCCCTAAGAGCTTTTGCTTATGTGGGTTTTATCTATCTATATAGAAATTAGAATTGAGAAATTTCTAATATTTATTCATTTAAATAGGCTGTGTACAGTTTTCTCTGTTCATCTGGCATTTTCCACTAATGAAATCATATATAAGAAAATAGGAAATTTTTGTTGTGCTCAAATTGTTTTTTAATGTATCAATGCTGTTACAATAAATTGTGTTCAAAACAAGAACTTTAGCAGAACTGACTGTATTCTCATTGCTGTGTGATATGCCAGTGTATCACTTCACCAGTTTATTTGCCATTTATAATTTGCAGATATATTTGTGTAGCTACAGAATTGTATGAGTGGACACAATGACAGAGTTAACTATCAAGGTGGTTCTACTGGTAAAACTCTAGATTCATAAATATGTTTGATGATATCAAGACACTAGAACTGATACTCATACACAAATGTTACCAGGCAGCATAACTGAAAATTCACTCATTCACTTGATTAAAATAAGTTTTCTAAGAAAATCTGAAGTCAGTTAGGCATGCATCATCTGTTATAGCTGAGGATGAAAATGATTTTTTACCCTGATCTTCAGACTACCAGTTAATCAGTTATGTTCTTATTTATGGGCTTCCGTGGTGGCTCAGCGGTAAAGAATCCATCAGCCGTTGTAGGAGACATGGGTTCAATCCCTGGGTTGGGAAAATCCCCTGGAGAAGGAAATGGCAAACTACTCCAGTATTCTTGCCTGGAGAATTCCATGGACAGAGGAGCCTGGTGGGCTACAAGTCCATGGGATCACAAAAGAGTCAGACATGACTCAGCAGCTAAACAACAATCAACAACTCTTACTTATAGATTGTTACAGATAATCTACGTTTAAAGGTTTGTATACTTGAGATTTGGATTAAAAATATAATGTCTTCCAGTCTTAGTGATATTTTTGAAGGTGTATAAAGCTCCGTATATAACTTGGAGGGCAGAGTCCCTTACAGGATGGTTCCATTCAAATGTCTAAAATTATTTTGACTTCAGCTTACTGTTTAAATATTTGGGAAGTTTTTTTGGTTTGTGTTGGAGAGGGAAAGGATGCAAGTGTCAAACTTAAATGTTCAAAGTTAAAGTAGTAGTACCTATTTTTCTTTGTTTTCTTTGCCCTTACAATGCCAAGAATTTGAACTATGATATTAATTAATAAGCTCCCTCTTATATCCTGAAAGGATGATTTTAAAGAGAAATCCAATATGTCTAATGTCTTGAATGCATTGGAAAATGGCAGTTGCTGTTCAAGTGGGCTTTTAAAGTTAATAGCTTTTAGATTTGTTACTCTGTTGTTTTTTAAAATTATTTGCTATATTTTCAGTGAATGGTACCTCCCATATGAACCTCTGCTATACTCCACAGCTCAGTTTTCAAGTAAGTTGCCAGAAGACAGAGGTTCTTTTTGTTTCAGTAGTTCATACTAGACGCAGAGCCAAATGCAATAGATAAGAGGTAGCAAAGCTTCCCTGTGACTCCGAAGTGAAAACGCAAGAATGATTTAACTTCACTATATTAAGAAAAACAATTACTTAGAATGTCTGACTTTGGTAATCTTTGTTTTTGATTTGTGACGTGTTGTGAAGGAAGAGGCTGTTGGTGTGTCAACATCAAATTTATTGCAATAGGGAATAAATTCAGGAGCTCAAGAAGAAAACTATTTTATAGGTTCTGATAAGGCAGGTAATTAAGGTTTCTCATTGAAAGTGGCTTGGACCAAAATTTGAATTCCATGACACAGCAGAGCCTTGGTGTGCCTGTGTACACATCAGTCAGTGTTTTCTCTCTTCTGTAGTTTGTAGATTCTTTGTCCTAGCTTTCGCTCTTGCCAGTGGGGTCTGAGCACTGCTTACCCTGCACAGATGAGGAGTTTGCTCAGAAAATCCAGGATGGTAAATTAATAAGATTATCAAGTAAATTACTAAATAAATATCTTGTGTGATATCCTCTATTGATACATATATGAAAAATAAGTTAGGAATAGTGTTTAATTCACTTTGCTTGACCTATAAATTCTTGACAGAATGTTCTGGCATGTTTACAAGACAAGTCCCTAAGGTCATTTTTCCTGTGTGAAATGCACATTGGTTTGTGACATTAGGGGTATATCCAAATAATATGCTGCCTAAGGCACGAGTATCAGGAACAACTTTGTTTTCCTTATGGCAAGAGCTTTCCGGAATTACTGCTTTCTGAACGCCAGGGATCAGCTCTGTGGTAGTATCACATTAGAGCTCTGGTTCTCTGAAGTGTGGTTCCTGGAGCTGAGTGTTAGCACCGTCTGGGAACTTGCAAGAAATGCACTCTAAGACTCTAGCCCAGACTTTCTGAGTTATATGTACTACATTGTATTCCATTTTCCCTTTACTTGAGATGCACATTGCAAGTATTTAGAAACATTAAGAGAGCTGTAAAGCAATATCCATTGTACTCTTTTTCTTGTACCTAGAAAGGATTTTGGAAAAAGTATTGGAGGTAGGGCACTTCAATTCACTACTGCCATGCCACTTTGACAAAATTAGCTATGGAAATGAATCAGAACTGCTGCAGTTATTGTTTATTGATTTGATCAAATTTCTGCTTATTTTGACCCATCTGAGATTTGGTCAAAGTTAATTTCAGACTCATAATAGGATGATTTAGAAAATCAGTGGCAGTTCTGTAGAAATTTCATGAACAGTACAGAATTGCAGAACTAGAAGCAATCTCCAGTCTTTAGCTTTGTTCCAGAAAGGATTAGGAGTTGGGATTGTTTAGTTTGGCAAAGAAATAGGACCACCTGTAAGGGACATAAAATATCTGTACTCTTGGAGGAAACAGGGACAACAACTTCTTGTTTTGTTTTAATTTAGGCAAACAGCTTATAGATTTTTTTTTTTTAAGCCCAGTGTAAAGAAAGAACTTTCTAGCAATTAAGAGATATCAGAATAGGTATTAGGCTTTCTCTCAGTTGTAAATGTCTCATCAGCGAGAGGTGGAAGCTAAGGTGAGAGAAGTCATTGGAGATGCTACAGAACAGTAGGCAAAAGTGTTAAGCAGTGTCTAATATTCTGCTGTTCTGCTTCTAATCCACTGAGGAAAGGACTCAAAAGTCCTATCATCATAGTCTGGTATTGGCCAAACACACATGATGCTGTGTTTGGTCGATACTAGAAAAACATTTGATACTTGCCTCAGCATCAATGACAACTTGATGCAGGAAGCAAAATCTGTAGGTGATAATCCATCGTCAGAATGCTGCCTCACACAAATAAAGAAACTACATGCCACCAGGATGAAAGAGGGCATAAGGGCTCACCTCTTAACTAGGAGAGGGGGGGAAAAGAGAAGGAAGAAAGAAGAAGAGACGCCGAAATAGATGGTAAGTCTAGTTACTAAAAGAGTTTTTTTCCACATGTAGAATAAGTAATCAAGAACAGGAATAGGGACCTACCCTTTTTATTTCACTTTTAAGTTTATAGGAAAACATTTTACATCTCTCTATTTTGGATCTCTTAGAGTCTTCCGAAAATCATTTTCTGAGTAGTTGTAAAGAACTGGCAAGAACATAACACTGATTTTAAGCACTCTAAATGTAGGAAAAGGTCTAGAGTAACAGAGTCAAAAGTCAGGTTTCAATCAGCCTCACTGCACATTTTCAGGAAGTGAGGCCTCTCCAAAATATAGTGTATTTAGTATACTTTGCTGCCACTGTTAACTCATCCTATCCCTTCAGTTCTGACTCACTTCTTTTCCCTTTGTGCCCTGCATCAGGGGATCCAGGCGTGGGGGAGGAGGGGTAGTGTGCAAAGGTTGCTAGGAGTCCTTCCCAATACCCTGGAGGTGGCTCAGAGCAATCTTAGAAACCAAAGACGTAACAGCAGTGTGCATGCTGCTTAGTTGCTCAGTTGTATCTGACTCTTTGTGGCCATTTGGACAGACTCCTCTGTCCATGGGATTTTTCAGGCAAGAATACTGGAGTGGATTGCCATTTCCTCCTCCAGGGGATCTTCCCAACCCAGGGATCGAACCTGCATCTTCTGAGTCTTCTGCCTTCAGGCAGAATGTTTACCCACTGAGCCACTGGGGGCTTCCCAATAACCGTGTAACTTTCATAATAAAAATAACTGCTGTTTTCTGACGCAGTACTGGATACTGGGTATTCTTTGTGAACTTATGCAGACGACCTCTCAGTAGATTTAAATAGGTTTTCAGGGGATTTGAACTCTTAACACCATGTGTAATGGGTTGGTGCTCTAACTGATGACTCAGCGATCCCACAGTTAATAGGCCTCCTGTCAGCTTTTGAGATTCAGCTAAGCTTAATGTTAGATACAGTTGTGAGTAGTTGGGGCAAATATCAGGCATTTGCGACCTCCTTTCTCACTTCTGGTTTAGAGTAGTTAACTAGTATTCATCTGTTAATGGCTAGGTGATCGATTCTCCTTAAGAGTCGAAGCTGCCAACTTCCTGTTCCTGTCCAGTGTCTGTTCCTGTCCTCTTAGAACCCACTAGTCTTGCTGTCCTTTAACTCCCAAACCAAATAAAACAAAAATATGTGATCTACTCTACAGTGTTCTTATTGGCAGCAGGTCTTCCTTGGAAACCATTATTCATGATTTCAGTAATATCCCCGAGATCATCTCCATGATAACTATCTAACAATTGCATTACTAAGTTGTTTATCCTGCCACGTTGTTTGGTTCATTGGAAGGACTGATGCTGAAGCTGAAACTCCAATACTTTGGCTGGCCACCTGATGTGAAGAACACACTCATTGGAAAAGACCCTGATGCTGGGAAAGATTGAAGGTGGGAGGAGAAGGGGATGACAGAGGATGAGATGGCTGGATGGCATCACTGACTCAATGGACATGAGTTTGAGTAAACTCCAGGAGTTGGTGATGGACAGGGAGGCCTGGCATGCTGCAGTCCATGGGGTTGCAAAGAGTCAGACACAACTGAGCGACTGAACTGAAGAAACCATTTCTCTAGGCATTTTTACTCTCAAATATCAAATAATATATTCCCAATCCCAGTGTTCTCCTTTTGTAGTGCGATTTTTTCTTTTATCTTGCTGACTGTCTTGTAGTCACGTAACTTTTCTTTATCCTCTAGGGAAAAGTTAACCATTGGATGCCGCCAACTGACTGAGATGGAATATACCATGCAGCAGTGCAATGCCTCTGTCTATATGGAGGCCAGAAACAGGGGATGGTGTGAAGACATGCTCGATGATAGGACCTAAGTGCCGATTTGTAACTTAGAAGGAACTGAATTTGTCTTCAGGAACAACAGAGTACTTTTCAACCTTTTGTGCCAAACCTGAGAGACTTGCAAGAAATCTCATAGGTATAAAAAGATGATTGCCTAATACTGACAATCTCATTGAGCTTCTGTTGCTTCCATGGTGGAATAAATCGTGGGCTTAACTCTTCAGAAGTTGACCTTACCTCCCTACCTCTACTCCTAATACTGAGCCAACGTGACTAATGAAAGGAGAGCCATCTTTTTGGACATCTTAGGGCAAGAGCCACTGTGGCATCTGAGGAAGGCCAGGGACACAGCATTAGCATCTCCCTCAACCCCAAATATGGGCCGGTGACCAGATACTTTCAAACCTCAAGAAAGAATTAGGACATGACCATGCTCATCATATTCCACAAGAGAAATCTTACCCTGGGCTGTTTTCTGATCAGACTGTCTTCCATGTAGACCGGGTGAAGTAATCACATCCCTTTAACTTCCTCCAAGGTAAGGGAAGTAGAATTTTTACTTCAGCTCCACCTTGCTACAGTAGCCTCTTCTCTTCCCTGGGCTTCAGGGAAGAAGCTCTTCAAGAAGCTTCCAACGGGAAGAACAGGGAGACCCCTCTACTCAGTTTTCAGATGTGAAGCAGCGTGGATTTATGGGATCAGGTGGCAGTGGCTGATGTTTGCCCCTAGCTAAACTAAGTGTTTAATTGACTTATTTCGTTATACCGGAAGTTGGAAATCCTTGTTTACCAAAGTATAGTATGCTGTTGTTAATACATTTGAGAAAATCTGATTTAGTATTCTATTATAAATGTTAATTTATTTTTTAAAGCAATAAATTATTTTTAGTGATTTTGCTTTTCATGTTCCAAATTTTGTTTCTGAACTATGTACAGGTATGACTATAAAAGTGACCCTCTGATAGAAGAGAATTAGGTGGAGTGCTCACTACCAGGAAGAAGGATCTGATGAGCTTTGTTTGCATAGAAAGCCACACCTCCTCCCAGGAGCTCAAAGTGCCCTCAGGGAAATGAGCCCTTGTAGAAGGAGAAGCTTCCAAAGTACCTCTGCTGTCTGCCTTTTTCCTTTTCCTTCCTCAGGAGCCAAGAAAGCATCCCCTCCCTTAACAAAAGAGCTTTCATCAGATTTTTCTTCCTCAACTACTTCTAGTTATTACTGGGTTTTACTCTGTTTGGGGTTTGTGGTTTTTTTGTTTCTTTTTTTTTTGGCGGTGCCTCGCAGTTTGCAGGATCTTAGTTCCCCAACCAGGATTAAACCCAGGGTCATGGCAGGGAAAGCACCCAGAGCGAACCGTGGACTCCGTGGGACTCCCTGCTCTGCTTCATTACCTCCCTTTTTCCCTTTTATCTTTTTAATATGTTATACTTCTTAGGAAATTTTTCACTCTGGTCATGACTTATTTCACCCTATACATGTGGATTTTAACTTTATCCTAGTCTTTGTGTCTTTCACTTTCTGCATTGTCAGTTTTCAACCTTTTTATTTAAATATTTATTATAAGGTATAAGTGTTTTCTTCTTTCTAGTCTTATTTTTCTCTTTGGCTACATTCTTTAAAAAATTTTTAGTGTTTGTTTCTTTGAAATGTCAGATCTTTCTTTTTTGTTGCCTTTTCCTGATTTTAAACTTTCTGCTTTTTTTCCCTACTAGTCCATTGCAGGAGTTGAGGGCTTCCTTTCCTCCTGTTCCCTACTTTTTTTTTTCTTAGTCTCCTCTCTGGATTGGAGTAATTTAGTTGACGTAATGATCATTTAAGCACTCCCTTGCACAGAACATAAATTTGTTTTGATAGGAGATTATCAGATCTTTAGAACTTCAGGTTTTAAAATCTCCATTCAGTATGGATAGCTATTGTGTTTGAGGGGACTGATGAAGAAAATACCATGAGGGGAAGAGCTCTTTGCATAATGCCTTGCCTTAGTGAGGAGCTGTGATAACTTTCTGATACGCAATACCCAAGGATAGAGTTCATGGAACCATTTTACACCAGCCTTTCCTAGCTTACTTCCACAAGATCGTCTTATTTCCTTCTAGGAAGGACCTGGTTTGAATCCTCTGGTTTGCAGCTGCCATAGCTCTTCCAGCATTCTGAGCCAAAGAAAAGTTGGCTCAAGAACGTTTGTGTCCTACTGGGTCTTCTTGTTAGGACCTACAGTGGGCAATTGGAACTGGTGGAACCTCTCAGGTGGGTTCATTTCACTTTCCTATCATTGTCTTTGCCTGTCATGAAAGACAGGGGACACAAGACCAACCTGAAACTTTATTTCCTTGATCTTTTGGCCATCATCTTGAAAATAGAAGTCCTTTCACCCTTCCAAGGTTGACCCACGATTATTTAGTGTCTTGGTCTCCCTTAGACCTCCCTGGTGGCTCAGATGGTAAAGCATCTGCCTACAGTGCGGGAGACCCAGGTTCGATCCCTGGGTTGGGAAGATCCTCTGGAGAAGGAAATGGCACCCCACTCCAGTACTCTTGTCTGGAAAACCCCATGGACGGAGGAGCCTGGTAGGCTAGTCCATGAAGTCACAAAGAATTGAAGACAACTGAGTGACTTCACTTTCTTACAGTTCATATTCCTGATGTGACATCTCCTCAAGTTCACCTACCTTTTGGAGCCTTTTAGCTCCTACTGACTCATCCCATGAGCTGGAATGAATTTACCTTTTTTTCTAAGAGGGAATGTATCTCACTATTAATGAACTGCATCTTCCACTGAGGGATGCTGCCACCCGTACTCCTTTTCTGACTCAGATAGGATCAGATCGGACTGACAGCCCATTCTCCATCCAGTTGCTGGATCCTTAGGCTATTTGGCCAAAAAAACCAAAAAAACCCACTTCGGGGAAAACAAGCAGCTGCATGAGCGTGAGCAGAATCTATAGCTGTGAACCAAGAAAGGAAGGTGGTAAGACATTCAGATCTCAGGTACCACCAAAGCTCAGTATTCCTAACTGCGATCTAAACTGAGTCTCCTAGCCTGTGCAACTCGATGGTAGATGAATGGTTGTAGGCAAAACTACATTAATTTAAGACATAACCCTTGCATGGCCAGAGAGAATGAATGGTTCCCTGATGTGATTTCTAGTCAGGTAAAATAATACTAACATGTCCTAGCCTTTTTTAAAAAGCCTTTTCTTTTAAAGGTTTGGTTAAGCTAGAAAGACAGACCCTTTCCAAGTGTACAATTTTTAGTTCTGTCAGACACCATCACACAGCAGCTCACATATGAGTTTCAATCGCTCCTTAAAATTCCCTGGTGCCTTTTTGTAGCCAACTCCCATCCCCACCTCAGGAAGCCACTGATGTCTCCTGTCCATATAGTTCTTTTCCAGAATGCTCTGTAAATAGAGGCTTTTCACTTAGCATGAGGCTTCTGACGATCCATTCGTGTTTTATCTTGTTTTTATTCCTTAGTATTTCATTGTATGGATGTACCCTTCTATCCCTTCAACTGGAAGGATATTTGAGTTTTCAGATTTTGGTGATTATGAATAAAGCTATTATATTCATACACAGGTTTCTCTAAGAACATGTTTTCATTTCACTTGGATAAATACTTAGGAATAGGGCTCCTGTCTCAGAATATTTAACTATTAAGAAACTGTCAAACTTTCTAAAGTGTATCATTTTGCTTTTTATTTTCCTAATGATCAATGATAGTAAGCACATTTTCATGTTATTATTAGATTCCATTTATCAGTATCTTTTTCCAAACCTTTTGCAGGATGTTTCAGTTTGTCTCTTAAATTTTTCTGATTCATTAAAATTTGGTATTCTGTGTTCATCTTTTCTAAGCTAAAATTATATTAGTCCCATTATTCTCTCTGAGCAAATGTTTTGCCATCTATTCAGACATATGCCCTTTTTAGATTCTTGTATTCCTACAAGATATCAACCCTAGACATACCCAGCTTAATAACTGAACTTTGCTTCTCAACCTTATTTGAACCCCCAATAGAGTACTGAGCTTCTAACAGAAGCCTATTTTGTTAGCTATTGTGCTAGTAAAAGAAGCCATGAGCACGTCCCTCTCTGTATATACTATACTTACTGTTCAGTTTATCGTTGTTAGTCTTTGACTCTTGAGAAACTTCTGGTCTTTTATGAAGAAAACTGGTACTTCACAGTTATTTAACCTTCAGATGATTTATTCAGTGGGTCTCCTGCTAACAGGCCCAAATTTGTGGCCTGGCCTTACTAAGTATATGAGATTCATATATTGATATTTCCTTGTTTTCTCAGTGAGAGACTCTTCAAATTTTTTGAAACAAAGCAAGATACAAAAAATACTAATACTATGGAGACTCTTTTCTGTGACTCCCAGTCTTCTAACTGTAACTGTGGAGATGCAGTAATGTCCTATATGTCTCCTTTGCCTACTCTCTCAAAATTTTACAGGGTTTTTACAGATTATAGGGTATACTTGTCATTCAGTCACTAAGTCGTGTCTGACTGATTGTGACCCCATGGACTGCAGCATGCCAGGCCTCCCTGTCCCTCGCTAGCAAGGATTCTTGTACTAATCATATTTCCAAATTATCCTCCCTAAAATATGATTATGTAAGGAATTCTACATGTTGAAAATGGTAAAATATGTAAGACTATACTTAGAGGCCAAATATCAAAGCCCTATCCTTGAAAATCACAATAAAAGAAAATTATACTTGAGTATAGTCAATTGTTTTGTTAATTCAAACAGGTATTTTATAGTTTTTGCTACTGTTTTAGGAATCGGGTATGTTTCATGCATTATTACGACTGAGAATGGTTATTAACCAATATTTTTAAACTACTCTGAAACCCACATTAGCAAAAAACAAAAACAAATTCTTTAACTTATACTTAAGCTATGCCATTTTCTCCTTCTCTTAAAAAAAAAACAAAAAACAAAAAAAAACCTTTTACGTGCAGATAAACAGGAACAACTGTTCAATGAGCACTTTTTTTTCCCCTTTATGGAAACGTCTTATATTCAAAATATACTTAAAGAACATAATTTTAGCTACCAGTGGCATCAATGGTAATATGATAAAACTTTGACCAAAATATTCCCACATATTATTTGCATTAAGCATGTTACCTAGGAATTGAGAAGTGATTTCAAGGATATCATAGTGACTCCCTCCAGTAAAATTTTATTTCCTTGTGCTAAATAAATAAAACATACACAGAACCTTTTTAAAAAGTCCGATTCAAATCTGCCAACCTAGTTTCAGTCTGGAATGAAACTAGTGATAGTCAGGAACTACAGAGCCACCAGGCAAACTGATTTCCTTTCTTAGTGGTTCTTTGTGGAACAGAGGAGTGAACTAAGGTGTCAAAGCACCAGTGGAACACTTGGGGAAAAAACTAATTTTCTTCTTAACCCAACTTAAGACACTGGATAAGTCATATGGTCCCAGGTGGCTCCTGAGATTCCCATGTGCCTCTTTGCCTTCTCAGAGAAAAGCAAAAAATAAACAAAAAACCCCCCCAAACAACAGTCCTTATTTCAGATGTAAGATACCAGGTAAGTATTTTCCCACAAATAACTTAAGCTCATTGTTACTGGGAAAAAAATTTTAAAAATCACCCCCCAAAACTTTTAGTAATGAAAAAGAACACAAACAACTTTTGGAGAATAATCCCATGGTGCAAGGATTTCCTGCAAAGTACCTTTAATACGTTTGCATCAACAGCAAGCATTAGGATGTTCTAATTTTGGCACCATAAGTTACACGTGTAGCATTACACAATACCAAGTCACCACTCCAACCAGTGTTTATCCGTATGAATAGACAAACTGAACAAAGACAGAGTTCTGATAAGGCTGCATTCATAAACCCAGTACAGTTTAAGGTAATTTTTTTCCCACAATCAAGGACTGCTATTTTAGGATTGTTTTGTTAATGATAAAAAATAGGAATTATTTAGAAGATAAAATACTTCACTGTTCTTTACTGTTATATATAATATTGAGTGTTTTGCTATATAAAATACACCCCCAAGAAGTCAAAGTATTTAAAAACAGTGTATCAAATAAAAATCACAGCCATGTTACTGTTCAGCAACCCCATTCAAATAAACATTGGTATTGCATTCTCGAAAAAAAAAAAAACCTGTAGCTAAGGCAAAAGTTCTGAAGTTTGTATTCTGTGAGTATAAAACACCTCACTGCATACTTTTAAGACTGCCACTCTGCTTCAGTAATTTGAACCTGCGACATGTTAACTTCAACAGGTAAAGAAAGTACTCTGCTAAGAATACAAAAAGTTATAAAAAGGCAATCATAAAAGATTAAACCTTGGTAGGCATGTAAGCTTCCTTTTAATAAAAACAAAAATAGTCACTGTCATCTAGTTAAATAAGTCTCTTTGTTGTAGAGTGTTCCAGTTACTGAAAAAGGGCCCTTGAAAAAACCCAACTGCCTATATCTTACCCTACCCCTCTTGCCCCATAATACACATTTGAGGAGAAAGAGTCATTTAATGTGCAAACTGGCAAAACAAATGTGGAGGAGAGGGGACTTCTTGAAATGACGTTCCCAATCAATTCTTGGTTTATTCTTTTACAATATCAACTTCCAAAAAGTAACCAAAGTAGTCCTAAAAATACACAAAACAGACCTTCATCTTTGCATTCCTTTCCCAATAAACACAAAAAGTATGTACAGCATGTTTAATAATATGCAATATGCAAAAGCTTTGTGTTGCTGTTAGCAACATCTATACCCACCCACCCTCCTTATTCACAAAGTGTACCTCTACTAAACACAATTACATCACTAAGCCTGTTAGTTTGAAAGGGTCTTCAATTTGTTAAAACTGGAAAATCTTGGTATAGGGGCTCCACTCATTTGACTCAAGGTTATAGACTTCCACCGTATTCAGAAATTCATTGCCATCAAATCCTCCCACTGCAAAAATTGTGTTCCCTACAGTTGTAATCCCAGCATTGCTCCGTGGTGAAGTCATGTTTCCCATCATCTTCCACTCATTTCTAGTTGGATCATACATCTCCACACAACTGATGGCATGAGAACCATCAAAGCCACCACCTACAAACAGTTTTCCTAAGAGAGAAGAGACAAGGTTAATCTGGAGAGGCTAAGAAAGAAACCCTTAAATCTGTCTTTTGCTAAAATCAGTGGTTCTCGGTAGAAAAGCCCGTTCATCCTAACTAAATGTGGCAAGCATTCCCTAGAAGCTGGGAATACAATGGAATAAAATTGATAAAAGCCCATTTGCACATGTAAGTCAGGCAATTTAAAGGAAGTGTAATTCTCACAACAGTTCTATGAGGTGGTTTCTATTACTGTCATATCACAGATGAAGAAATGAAGAACCCAGAAGTTAGACAACTTGCCTAGAGTGCACTGGAAAGTTTTCTATTAATCCAGTGCACAAGAATGAAGATTACAGGAAAGAAGGCTTAAATAACTGAACATTTTCTAGACCTTTCCAACTATATAAAATGGTTTTGCTACAGAAATTTATTCTTGGAAACAGGCAATGAAATGAACTATTTTCAAATATACATAGGCAGTTAAATTGTTAAATTATTTTCAAATAAAATGTTAGCATTAAATATTCTCTGTAGCTTAGGAAAAAACTTTTTTGGGGATTCTCAAAATTCTTATTTTCTCATCTGATTGTCACTTAGCCTACCTGTGTCCATGTACTTATGAAAGAATTGACAAGGCTCCCAAGGCCCAAGGCTGCAGGCCAGTGGGCTACTTACTGGTGTGCCTCCACACTTAGGCTCTTACCAGTAGAGCCACAAGCTTTGTTCCAAAATAAATATGTAAATCAATAAAATGGAAGCGAAAAGAAAGCTGTCTATATAAAATGATTTGGAAAGACTTGTTTTGCTTTCAATTCGGCATGGAGTAAACTAGATGATTTGTATTTCCTTTGTTTTACAAATTCTTGCTCTAAAGAAACAAACTCAAACTCCAAGATAATGCATCAGGAGTATGATTTATGGAAGAAGGTGAATATATTTATGCTATATACCCAGTACCGAGTCTCTGATTATTAGAAACTTCTAAAAGACAAACCACCAACCTTCACTGTGTCAGAAACGATGGCTGCTTCTGAACTCTTAATTACAACAGTGCATAGTTATTACTGACATTCTCTTGGAATTTTAAAACAAACTCTTGCCACTACCCATTCCTCAACTTTCCAAATCCCAACACTCACCGTCAAGAACAGCCACTCCAGCTCCTCGCCTAGCCACGTTCATGGATGCAATTAAAGTCCAGGTGTTGTTTTCAGGGTTGTAACGCTCTACTGTGTTCAGACAATTCCAAGACTCTGCGCCTCCAATTATGTACAAATAACCACCAAGCTCACAGACTGCAGACTGGTGTCTACCTGTAAGATCAAGTCAAACCAAAACTATTACTGTAACTCCCCAAAACTGTAAGTGTGCACTGCACATACCGCTGACTCAGAGGTCTTAAAAAAAAAATACTTAAAAAAAGAAAATCAACTTACGAATGTTAAGAGGTGCACAGCTCGTCCATGACTTTGTTACAGGATCAAATACATCACAATTTTTCAGTCCTTTTTGACCATATGGATCTGATCCACCAACGATGTATAATTTCCCATTCAGAGCACACACTCCTACGTGAGTATAAAACAAGGTTAAAAATGGATAACTTAATCATCATGCTTAAGTACAGTTTAAGTATTTGATTATCTCAGCAGGAAAGTATTACCTGCATTACAGCGGTTAGTTCTCAATTCTGGAACAGGAGTCCAGTCATCCATGTTTGGATCGTACATCTCTCCGCAACTCAGGTCATCTGAGTGACCATTTGATCCACCGACCACATAGAGCTGGCCCTAAGCCAAAGCAAGAGATTAGCATTTCTGCCATTGTGAAGTTAGCAGAAATGCTAAATGTGGGCTGCTGCTTCCTGCAAAATAATATACTTACCATGAGTACGGCCATTTGAAATCGTGCTCTTGGTGTCCTCATGGGAGCAAGAAAGGACCAATGATCTGTGTGTGGATCATAGCATTCAACTGTTCGAAGACACTCCTCTCGGTTATAGCCACCTGGTATAAGAACCACAAACAGTTATGTTTAAAATATTAAACTGGCCCAGGGTTTCTGGTCTAGAATGTTTCAAGTAATCTGTACAAAATGAGGTAAAGAATTTTCATCCACAAACTTAATAAGGCCCCATTTTAACTAAGTGCTTGTTAGAGCTGAATGACAAAATTATCAGTATAGGTAAACTGCTTTATCTTGGCTTGAAAATTAGGACACAACTACTTACTTTATAGTTTTTAAGGAATTAGAGACAGACATTAACTTGAAGACGAGGCGCTACAACAGTAGTGACTCTCTGTCATCTTAGAATGTGGTCAAGTGGAATGCCACAGAAGGCATATTAAACCTTGTCTTCCAAAATTTGCACGTCATTAGCAAGCGTAAACATTTGCTTAAGAGACTTAGCCAGTTAAAGCTTTTGGCTAAGTCACTCATCCTTCTGTTCTTACCTGCAGCTATGAGTTTGCCATTCATCTCTGCTGTCCCCAGACCAGATCGTGCATACTGCATAGGAGACATGGGCTTCTCTATGAGCTCATCTGGGTGCATCTCAAAACTTAAACTTTTAATGAGTTTTGGAGTACTTGTTGGTGAGCTCTGTGGGCTGTTTCGCCCATGAAGGAAAATGACACAGAAAATACCGTCCAGTACAGCCAGGCACAAGTAAGTGTTATCTGTAAGCACAAGAGTTCTGTGTTTTTAAAGATGCAATTTTTATTACTTTCGGTTGCTGTGGTGATCCTGCATTGGACTCCAGACTCCAGACAGGGATGACCTGTTACTCTTTTCCAAATTTAGTTGCTTCTGAATTTTTTCCTCGATCAACTTGATATGGTTCTAACTTAAAACTCCTTCTTAAAAAGAAATAAACCAAAGGCAATCTGACAAGTGTAATACACTTACTTGAAGTCTTCTCCGAAGCAACGATTTTCCACTCATGCTTAGGGCTTTGTATTGTAGCATTTGGAGAAGACAGACATCCAATGGAACTGCTACTTATCTGCTTATGGCCATTCTCACGTGGTGGCTTTTTCTGCAAAATCAAAAGGCAGCTACAGAAACCTAGCCAAAGACCATACCTGGTGTACCTTTGCTCCTGAGCTAGTCCACAACACTGAAAAAACACTTCGTACCCTTCACTTACGCATGACATTTACAGCACACCTAGACTGAACACAAACCAACACTTTCTGGCTGACACGTGTCACTGGCCTTGTTCCACCTCCACTTGATAAGGAAACAACTGTACCTACCCTGATCAAGAAAAAGCTCAAGTTCAACAATGAAAAAAACATTGCAGATCAAGTAGAAAAGTACTCAAGGGAAGAACAAAAGGAACCTCCTCCCTCATAATCCACATAAATAAGTATAGAACCTCCCAAAATATGTTATAAATCTAAAATAGCAAGAATTAACTAAAAGAATACATTTAACTATCTCCATGAAACTGCTAAACTTAACTAAATCATATGTACTGGTATCATCCTTCATACAATGTTAGCAAAAAGTGAGCAGATATATCCATCCAATCTCTGAAAGTTATTTTATAGGGAAAAAGTGGCAACTACAAGAAACATTTACAACTGTATTTCTTTAGGATTGCCCTAAAGATATTATAGAGTGTTTTTTTAGACAAGTAAAAGTATGAGTCGTTCAGTTGTGTCCGACTCTTTGTGACCCCATGGACTGTAGCCTGCCAGGCTCCTCTGTCCATGGAATTTTCCAGCAAGAATACTGGAGTGGGTTGCCATTCCCTTCTCCAGGGGATCTTCCGACCCAGGATTTGAACCCAGGTCTCCCACATTACAGGCAGATTCTTTACCATCTGAGCTACCAGGGAAGCCGAGACAAGTTAAAACAACATCAAAACACAAAAGTAAAAAATGGTACTCAGATATTAATAAAGTAGTAACACTAACAGAATCAAACACTCATAAAGGAATACACAGGAACATAGAAGAGGGAGAAACTGGCAAAGCTGCAAATTTCCAAATGACTGTGATTACACTGTGCCCTCGTGTACGAATTCCCTTTGATGGTTTTCTTCCAATTTCTTGAGCCCTAAATACGTCTAAGGAATATGATCACAAGGCATCGGAAGAATCAAGACTACCCTGGCAGGAAGTGTCTGCTGAATGAACAGGTACCACCTTCAATACCTGGCCAAGTTTGCTCCTCTATTTTGGTCCCCAGGGCCAAAGCCACATGGGTAGGTAGGATCTCTAAAGGAAATTTCTCTTTAGAGTGGAAGAAGAAGGACATGTGACAATAGAGAAAAAGATTCTGGTAGCTACTTGAAGCTGGGAAAAAACTATCAAGTTTGGTGTGGGCAATTCAGCAAATGTGGTTGCAGTATAAGAGGCTATTTTGAGAGAAGACAGAGAATGTATCATGGTAATGGTTTTTATCAAATTCCATTTATACATTATGTACCCAGGTATTATTGGGTACTTTATTCACATCATCTTTTTTAATTCAGGAAGGGCAATACACTTATCCATCTGATAGACAAAAATACTGAAAATCAGAAGATATACAATGCCTAAGGCAATAAAACAATAAAAATAAAAATTAGGAATTCTGAGTATAAAGCCACTCTTTTATACTATGATAGTCTTGTTTGTATCCTCTGCTAATAGCAGTTACAAGGTACATAAAACCCTATCCCAATCTGTGGGAAAAAGGAAGCCAAAGTAACACAAGATGATGGCTTTTACTGCAGTTAAGAAAACTGTTCTAATGTACGGCTTTGAGAGAAAAATCAATGAGAAAGAAAAAAGCATGGTAACAAGGATGACTACTTAGTGTTATTAACTACAAGCCTTATACAGAAATGCTGGTCAACTCCAGACATTTTCAAACCTAATTCTTTGCTTTATCTTCAAACTTTCCCATATCAACTCTTCCCATCAGCACACCCATTGGCCTACACTTTGCCTCTGAACTCCCCTCCCCAGGGGGGTGGTCCCTGGTGGCTTTTTCAGCCACCATCACTTCTCAAGCTAATCTTAACCTTCGTAACTTTTGGGAAATTACAACCACTAAAGGTTACAGAGTGGCTGCCTTAAAACCAGTGTAGATGAGAAACCCCTGACCTTTTTACATCCCCTCTGAGTATGATTTAACATAGTCAACAATTCAGTCTTTCAGACTTTTTTCTCCTATGTTAGCTAGCTTGAACACCACTCTGAGGCTAATGGCTACTTCTCGACCTCACTTCCTATTTCTAAAGCCTAGTGTCTCCTCTTCCTTCTTACTTCATTATCTCTATTCATGGCACGTCCTTTGAATGAGTCACACTTGTCAGGATCCTGCTCACCCTCAAATTCTTCCTTTTCCTTGATTTTCCCAGTTACTAAGGACCTTTGCAACTAGAAACATCGAGTCTACCCTTTTCCCTTCTCCTCAAATCAAGGCTCATCATCTTTTTTTTTTTTTTAACCTGAACTACTACTACTGCTTGTAATAGTCTACAGAGTGGTCTCACAAGCTTTCCTCTATCCTCTGCACCTGGTCATAAAAAATAGAAGGATTTGATGCTTTTAGTAAGTAAAAGACAAACAACCACACCCTCCCCCTCACCAAAATCAGTTGGAATTCCACAACCCAGAGAATGCCACCTACCAGTTCACTGTCTAAAATACGACTAATGGACTTACAGATCTCGGCAGTATGGAAACAACCATAATTTGACCAGTCCCCCTGCTGCTGGACCGTTGCCCAGTTTTTCACTATTATTAAAGTTGTGAAATGTGTTTGTTCAGTTCACTCTACTCCCTTGTCTAAAATTCTTTGAAAGCCCCCCACTACTTGTAGAATAAAGTATGAAGCCCCAATCAGACTATATTTACCGACTTTTCCAGTTGTGAGACCTGCAACTCCAAGAGAATCTCCTTGTCCAGGTATCCTTTGCTACCTGACACGCCTCTATCTGCAAACTCTTCTATATCCTTAGACTGCTCAAATGTTGCCTCCACTGTGAAATTTCCCTGGTTTTTCCTCTCTTGTTCCACCCTCCCTGAATGTCTTTTGTAGGTAATGCTTATTAGTCTGTTCTGATTTACCTCCTCCTGTAAGGTCCTGGAAGCAGAAACTGTTTCTTACACGTTTGGGGGCCCTCTTAGGTAACATCATGGCCTTCTACTTAGTAGGCATTCAACCACTGCCTGATCAAAGAGTACTTAAAAAAAAAAAAAGTCAACCTATGATGTTTGGAGACAAGGGGAAAGATAGCCTCAACGTTCAGAATGCACAAATTTACACCCAAAAACTTCTGTGAAAATAAAAATGTCCAGCCACTACTGACACAGAACACCTAATAACATCACCATATAGGTTGTTTTCTGAGTCTACCATTTACCTTTTAATTACTAAAGGGAAACATCCATTAATTTGGGTCAACTCAGCCTACTTTATAGTTCACCCCTCACAAATACAATGCTAAGCTAAAGGCCAAACAAAAACAATACATACTCCATAACCATTTACATAAATTTCAAGCATGGGCAGACTAAGGTAATGTTCAGAAGGTCAGATAATGGCTCCCCCTGGGGTAGTGTAGGGCAAGTGACTGGGAAGCAGGCAAGAGGAAGGCTTACAGAATGCTTGAAATCTTCTCTTCTTCATCCAATAAGTTTTTAAACCAAGGGGTTTACCATGTGACACTTATGATCTGTACACTTTTCTCTGTTATTTGCCCATAAACGAAAAAAGTTTGTACCTGGATTTATAAAACTTAGGTTTAACAGTCATTCCTCTGACAACTATTTTTTATGGTCCAACCAAAAAACCAAAGAATTTCTATGTTGCTTCATCTTATTGGCCCTTTTTCTTACTATTTGAAAATCCTATTTGATCGAGACACACACACAAAATTTAAATGGGGTTTCCTAGTTTGCTGTGCTAATTTCTTTTTATGTGGCAAAAGTGGTAGTAATGCTAAGAAAGATAGGCTGGTTTTTCTCCCGCAAATGTTTCTGTCCAGTTATACCAATGACGTTCTTTCACTTTCCTTTATTAAAGGAAAATTTCAGTAGACTATAAAATGCTCTAATCAAACTTTAACCTGAGGTTACCTCAGATGTGCATTGTGTACCTGCACAAACTGAATGTGGTCATCATCACTGCCAAACACCTCAGCCTGTCCATCTAGTAGGTTCCCATCAAGCAGCTTGTGATCAGCTGAGTAGTACAAGGTTTGAACCTGCAAAACAGCAACAGAACACCCATGTGGCTACTGTCTCCATGGCTACTCCACTAGTATGCAGATCACACCACGCCTCACGGCAACCTCCAGTGTGCTTCTTGGATTCTTGACATCTTACTCTGGCAGGATCCCCAAAGTAAAGAAAACATGTCATGGTGGTAAAAATAAAAATAAAAAAAAGCAAAAAATAAGATACAGAATCTTCTAATACTGGCTGAAGAATCCTTGGCTTGGTTGGCTTGAAAGAAATCTTCATTTTTTTTCATAGCTTCCATGATACAGCATTAAGAAAAAAAAAGGGACCAGTACAATATATATACTCTTAAAGAATGTACATATTTACAATAAAGTACTAAATATGGTTTACACCTTCGAAGATAAGTGGCCTAATATGTATAAACATATTTCTGTCCTGCAGGCAATGTCAAAAAAAGAGATAAGAAAAAAAACACAAATGCAAGAGTTCAAACAACCTCCACAGCTGCCTCCCTTAACGATGCAAACACATGGTTATTGCATCTGATTTTCAAGTGGGAAACCAGATAGAATTTAAAGATCACCTCTTCGCCTTTTTAGAGTATAATGATAACCGCGTTTCTAAAGGCCTAACCGGTTTGGTAATAAGCCTTTCGTGTATCTGAAAGGCTTAAGTGGAGGGATAAACTCAAGGTCAACTCCACTGTTTCACCTGCATGTTTAATTCCCATCATTTCTCCGTCGATTTTTCCTTGTGTATTTTTTAAAAAGTAGCCCAAGTTAAGTGAGTGACTCTATGTATGAACAACACCATTGAAAGACACAAAGCTTTAAAGATAAGAATCCTGTAAAGGAGTAAACACCATTAAATCATCATCGTTCTCTGCCCACAGCGGATTTTTCTTAGGAGAACTGGGGCAGGACTGCTGCTTCTTTACGTGTCAATACACTTGAGGATTCTTCTTGTTTCTTCAGTCTTGGGTATCCTAGTTTTGTTAATAAACCTATGGGGAGATAAATCAATGGGGAGGAACAACCATTAGAAGCTTTTACCTACTTGTCAAATTTAAAGCAAAAACCTGTGAAGAAAAATTAAGAATCTACAGAAAATTTCAGTACCACCTCCCATGTCTAAAGCAAATTACATGCTACTTTAAAGAAAGTTAACAGCACATAATAAGCAAAGAAATAAAAAAAAGAAAAGCAGAAGACCAAACTGAACAGTTCATTCAGCTCACCTGGACACCCCCCCTGTTTCTCAGCTTAGGGGTACCTATAGCAAAATTTAAATTCTTTAGGGTCATTGTTATAAAATAAAAGTGACAGGGAATCCTTCATGTTATAGCAAAAGTATTTTTAGTAACTGTTGAGTCCCATTTACTTTAAAACTAACCTCCTCCATCAGCTCTTCCAGACTGTCTCCATTCTCCCAGATGCTACGCTGCACCCAGTTGATTACCTTTGTGTACAGTTTGCCATTACTGGGCAAGCAAACAGTATCTTCAAGCATTACCTCCAGCTAGAGTGGGGAAAAACAGACACAGATCAGTGTCGAGGCTCTTAATTCTCTACTTCATAACAAAGTGGTCACAGATGCCCATTACACTCCATACATTTATTCTAATTTATAAGAATTATAAACCAGTAGCCAAAGAAAGAAAAGTAAACAAACAGGTAGGAAGAAACCTTTACACGGCTAAAAATAACATCACTTCAATGGACTGTCATTTTCATAATCGTTACTCACTTGCTTGAAACATGAACAAAGATTACATTCTTGGAACTAAATAGTTATATCTCTTTATAGATTTACCTTCACATCTTTAATCTTTATATATTTTACCTTTAGCCGTGGAAGTTTAAGAAACTCTTCCTCTTCTGAAATTTGTAACAAATGTTCCTGAATGTAAGCATCAACCTTATTCAACAAACGTGAGTCTCCCATACAACTTGCAAAATTTCGGTAAGAGATGCAGCTGGTAACATCCATTCTAGATAGTAAATAATCACCACAAACCTTGGGGAAAAAAATACAAAGTGTCAACATTTACACACACTTTATTTAACAAATATTTAATATTCCTTGTAAGTACTATGAGACAATATAAAAATTAATCAACAAAACTCACTGCCTTAATAGAACAAGTTAAACTGTAGGAAGAATGAAGTGAAGTGAAAGTCAATCAGTCATGTCTGACTCGTAGTGACCCCATGGACTGTAGCCTGCCAAGATCCTCTGTCCATGGAATTCTTCAAACCAGAAAACTAGTGTAGGTAGCTGTTCCCTTCTCCAGGGGATCTTCCCAACCCAGGGATCGAACCCAGGTCTCCCACATTGCAGGTGTATTTTTTACTGTCTGAGCTACCAGGGATACATGTATATAAACAATAACATCAAAGAAGAACATACAAATACATAAGTTGTTTAAAATGCAACAAATTGAAATGCTATGAAAATGTACATGAAATGTTCAGAGAAGTATCTCCCACTAGAATGACAGACAAGGCTTCATAAAGGAAATTATCTGAACTGGCCTCTAGAGGGGAAATGATGTTGAATGCAGATAGGTACTAGGCAAGATGCTGCAACAGTTTAGTTTGGCTAGAACAAAAGATAAGAAAATCAGGAAATATTTTGGAGGAATAGCAATTAAATCAGGGAGAACCTGGAATGCTAACCTGAAGGACATGTGCTATAAGCACAGAAGGGTTTTTAAGCAGAATGACATGAGAGGAGGGGAACAGGAAAACTTCTTCCTAAGGGGCCAGATGGTAAGCAGCTTAGGCTTGTGGGCCTTACTTTCTCACAACTATTCCACTCTGTCACTGCAGGCAGAAAGTAGCCATAGGCCACCTGCAGTGGAGAGCTCTGTTACAATAAAACTTGAAAAAACTAGGCAGCTGGCTTAAGGCTTGCAGTTTACTGACCCCTACACTACAGGATTAAAAGCTTTTTTCTTCTATAAATTATTAATGCCACTTCTCAGTGGCATTAAATTCTAGAAAGAAAACTTCTAAAGAAGAACTGAGAAATGTAGAAGAATCAAGAATTAAGGGTATGAATTATATGACTGAGAACTATCAAGACTGTTTTAATTCATGTTATCAGAGACTGACATGGATACCCCACCAGAGAAGGCTACTGAAAGAGCAAGACTGTAGCTTGAATTATCTAAGAGGAAGTGTGACCGTTACTATAGCTAAACAGTTAAAATTATATACATACTCACATCTCTAGGGAGGAAAAGGGGTCATTTTCAAGTTCTTGAGACCAACAGATGTCTTATGACAAATTATACAAACTAATTATATAAAGTAAGACCCCCTAGTAACATTACTCCTTGTATATTACTTCTGTTACTCTACCTGCTTTACACGGTCCATCTTCAGCTTTTTTGCTGCAGAATAAACATCTTTGACTAATTCCTTATCAGCTTTCAACCTATTGGAAAAAAAAGGTTCTATATCATTTATCATACCATGGCCTTAAAACACAGATTCTTAAATAAATTTAGAGGGACTTGGAATTTCATTTCCTAGTTATATGATGTACTTCAGAGAACTTACTGAGCAGTGTAGGCATAATTCAACAAGACTTCAACAGCTTCCGGATTGAGATCATCAAACTTAACATGAGAAACTCGGTGAGGATCACTGTCACTATTAAAGATTTCAAATAAATAGGGACTGCAGCAGGCCAGGACTGCTCTGTGTGCTAACATCTCATGGCCACAGACCTGCAACATCAGGCATTAAAATTAGAAGCACTGTGGACTATGTATTTCTCTAACTAATTACTACATCGTATCCTTCATCTTATGTTTCTAGGTAAATCATTGTCTTTTAAATTTATTTCATTAAATGCCTCTTATGAGAAAGAAAATAAGTCAATCCAGGAACATACGGTTTTCAGTAATGAAAGATCAGTTCTGTAAGTTTCCAATTAAGTTTTAAATACCTGAAGTCGAACATCACAGAACTGCCCACTTTTCCTCAGGGCATTCAATTTGGCAACAGAAGATTCAATGAAATTTTCATCTTCGAACATTAAATATCCATTGGGAATCATTTTTCCTTTTAAATTTAGCTAAAGGGCAGAAATAAAGCCAAGTTATTTTTACTTATAAATGGTGATTTTTATAACATTTTGAAAAGTAATACAGTATCTTTAATTTTCAAATTCCATCCTATCAACAATACATAAAAATTTATCACACAAGAACGTTGCTAAAACAACGCTGGCACTGAATGTCCAAGCCTTTGTACCCCTATACTTTGGTCCTAAGTCTTTTTAGGAATTCGTACAGTAGTGGTATGATATCCTAGCAATTTTGGCCAGGTTTCTATTAGTACACACACTGTGAAGGGGAAGAAAATGGAAACCAAGCCCTCCCCAAATCCATACAACAAGCAACTGAAAAGTCTGGAAGGATGTGAAGTGGTCATTACATACCGATTCCTTGGACTGGGGCTACAGTCACTCCTTTACTCACAAATGAGAAAAACTGATATAAGACTAACTTAAATTCTGTTCCCTTCGCTCTACTCAATATTCTATGATAACCCATAGGAGAAAAGAATCTAAAACAGAAAATCCATGTGTATGTATAACTGAGTCACTTCGCTGTACACCTGAAACTAACAACACTGTGAACGGACTGTGTGCAATAAAATTAAAAGCTTAAAAACTCTGCTCCCTTTCCATGTTTCACTTACTCTAAACTACTTGTCTCATAACAATACATGTTAGAAATGTATGTTCTTTAAAAAATTTTTTTCATTTCACTTTTTCCTGTGAACAAATGGACTAATGGCTACACAAAATACATCATCAAAAAGTGGTAAAAGAAGGGTTCAGTTTGAAGTAAGTGGTTTATTTAAATTCAAAACAGTTTACAGAAAAGAAAACAATAGAAAAAAAGTTTTTTTTCTACAAATACTATTGACTTCTCCGCCTTTTAAAAAAATTATGAAAGGATGCTGGTGTACTTGGCACAGTCTTTAGGAAAAAAAAATGTGTGCACTGACCACTGAATATTCACTTACCTGCTATACTGGTGAGAACTGTTATTTCTGGGATGCTTTAAATAATCCACGGACAAAGGAAACTCAGCACTTCGGCGAAGTATGAAGACAGGTGGTTGAAGTGAAGGCAGAGGAGTCTTAAGCTCTAATGGTGATTCCAAAACTATCAGGCTTGAAAATGATGTAATCAAGTCCTTTAAAGCTATAGACACGAATTTCTTCTGTGATAATCATGCATCATAATCTGTAATAATGAAAATTTTTGGATATTCAGAATGATCAAAGAATGTAATTGATCTAGGCAGATCATGCTAAGTCCTGATCTTAAAGACATTTCAAGGTAAATGGCACAATACAGAATATAATACAAATGTAACTATACATAAATATTTTCATTTAACTTGCAACCACTCGGGATTGAAAAAAAAACCAAAACTCTCCCCAGAGGGCAGGAGCTAGTAACTTATCAGTTAAGTGAGATATACAAGAACAAATGTAAATATTGGTTAATTCTAATATTTGTTACTGTGAGATTCTAATTAATACACAAACACGTGATCCGTCTGCTTTCACCAGCCAGCAGTAACCTTCATTGTTTCCAGATGTGTATACAATGTTCCACTCAAACCAGATACTCTGTTTCCCAAACATGCTCTGCGTACTTCCTCATCTCTGTACCTTTGTTCAAGTTTTATTTTCTTGGAATACCCTTAACACAGCCTCTGCAGATGACATCTTACCTTCATAGAGCCCCCACCAGATCCCCCCAGCTGAGAACATAGTTTCTCTCCATCCTCCACATACTGCACCCTCTCTGAAAGTATGTTTGTGTGATCTTCCAGCTGGTCTATTCTGGGCTGTGTACCTGCTTATCTTCCATGATTCAAGGTCCCTTGAAAGCAGAGCCTCTGTCTTGTTTATCTTTGTATCCTTCCCACCACCTCCCGACGCGCCGCCCCCTCCCCCCCTCCCCCTCCCCTGGCCCAAAGCAAGTAGCCTAGAAACCTGTATAAAGATAAGTAATTTGTTGAAACAAACTAAATAAACAAAATGGAAAATATTAATGTCTGTGCTTTATGTGATCATTTTTTCTCATATACAGTAATAAACTACCAACAGAAAGTTATAGTTCAAATCAAATCTGCAAGGAAATCACACTCAATCCTCCTACCTTCTCTTTCCCCCTTATTTTCACACCATTAAATAAAGTGTCAAAGTCCACTGGTTCTTATTTTTTTAATTACCTGAAGAAGTGAAGTGAAGTCGCTCAGTTGTGTCCAATTCTTTGCGACCCCATGGACTGTAGCCTACCAGGCTTCTCAGTCCATGGGCTTTTCCAGGCAAGAGTACTGGAGTGGGTTGCCATCTCCTTCTCCAGGGGATCTTCCTGACCCAGGGATAGAACCCGGGTCTCTGGCATTGTAGGCAGATGCTTTACCCTCTGAGCCACCAGGGAAGCTAATTACCTGAACTGCTATTATACCAGTGTCTAATTCTGCAAACCAGAACTAAATAAATTATTTGAAAGATGTGCATATTTTTAAAAATGGAAATCTTAAAATTACCTGGATTCTTATATATCAATCAAACCCACAACTCAAACAATTATGTTAATATGAATGGTCTATTACCCCAGAACCCACTTAAAGGCTAATCCAGTTCTATTTCAACAAATTACCATATTAAGTTCAACAGTAGCACAACCTGAATCCTGTATGCCTTCACTGGTTTCTCCATAGCTTAGATTTTATCTCAAAGAAACCTGAGTATTCGGACCTCAGTTGGGACTGTTGTCAATGTTTATACCTGCAATGAAACTATTTCATACCATCGTGTAGTACTGATTTCCTCTGCTGTTCACTTGCATCTAGATTAGTTAATTCAGCTCTTCTTAATTCTATGTACAGAGAGAACGCACTATCTAAAAGAAACCTTAAACATTTCCAGCCAAGACCTAGCCCAAGTTAGGAAAATCTATGCAAGGGTGAAAGGGAGGAACCTTTCTATGCAAGTTATGTTAGAAATGATATAAGTGTATGCCCTCTCAGAAACAAAACACAAATGGAGATTTGTTAGTATTTTAAGCCTTGACTGGTTTTATTCAGTATTTCTTTGTAAACTAACCTTGATTTAATCAAGAATAAAAAAAACCGGCATCTATACACAAACACTTGCTTTATTGCACTTCACTGTAGTGTATTTTGGGCTTCCCTTGTAGCTCAGATGGTAAAGAATCTGCCTATAATGCAGGAGGCTGGGGTTTGACTCCTGGGTCTGGAAGATCTCCTGGAGGCGGGCATAGCAACCCACTTCAGTATTCTTGCCTGGAGACTCCATGGACAGAAAAGCCTGGTGGGCTACAGTGCATGGGGTTGCAAAGAGTCGGACACAACTGAGTGACTAAACCACCAAAGTACTGTACTTGACAAACACTGCTCCCCCTCACCCCCCGCCAACCCCTCCAAATTGAAGGTTTGTGGCAACCCTGCATTGTCAGACGATGGTCAGCATTTTTCAGCAATAAAGTATTTTTAAATTAAGGTATATAAGTTGTTTTTAAAGATAATGCTTTGGATACTTAACAGACCCAAGTATCCTATAAACATAACTCTTATATGCACTGAGAAACCAAAAAACTCATGTGACTGCTTTATCACAGTGCTGTGCAATCACACTCACAGGATCTCTGAGGGTATATTTGATAGTGTCAAAGTTCTACCTAAAATTCATCTTGGAAAACAACAACAACAGAAACCCAGATGGTTAAAAATCACTTTAGTCCTTTGGGAGAAAATAGCTCAGTTGGTAAAGAATCCGCCTGGTATGTGAGACACCCCGATTCAATTCCGGAGTTGGGAAGATCCCCTGGAGAAAGGAAAGGCTACCCACTCCAGTGTTCTTGGGCTTCCCTTGTGACTCAGCTGGTAAAGAATCTGCGTGCAATGCAGGAGATCCCGGTTTGATTCCTGGGTTGGGAAGATCCACTGGAGAAGAGATAGACTACCCACTCCAGTATTCTGGCCTAGAGAGTTCCATGGCCGAGTCTATAGGGTTGCAAAGAGTCAGACATGGCTGAGCAACTTTCACGTCACTGGAGAAAATCTGGAGTAACTCTTGCCATGCACATTTGTACAATGTTATTAGTTCTGCAATAGAGCACCTATTTATTCGTTGAGTCATGGCCGACTCTTTGCAACCCCACAGACTGTAGCCTGCCAGGTTCTTCTTCTGTCCAGAGGGTTTTCCAGGCAAGAATACTGGAGTAGGTTGCTATTCCCTCCTCCAGGAGATATTCCCAACCCATGGATCAAACCCAGGTCTCCCACATTGCATGTGGGTTCTTTACCATCTGAGCCACCAGGGTAGTACTAGGTGATTTTCTAGTAAAGCAAAGTCTCAATATGAACCTCATCTCTTTGATGTCTGCTGATTAGTACAGCCCTACTTGATTTCAAAAGCTAATTCAAGTTCACTTGACATTTAAATTAATGCAATAAACTTAATTACTGTGGCCTCACTGTGTGCCCCTTATTTCACCCACCCCCAAACTGGAGGAGGTCACATCAACTTCTGCTTGCAAAAAACCATGTCTTTCAAAGTTCACATTCACTCTCACTGAAGTCAGCATGGGCAAACCAAGTTTTAAGCCTTTCCACAAATTCACAGATCTTCATCTGGTCTATGAAACTCGATGGAACAAACATGTGGGGAGAAGGGGAGAATTTTTTTTTTATATATTTGAAAAGCCAAGGCAAAAGCTCCAACATCCCAGGCTTATAGAAAAGTATAAAATTTAGAATTTTATTTGATATTTTAAAAATACATTTGACAAATCCACTTTTAAAATGAAAACTGAAGTCAAGTACAATATATTCTGGTAAATACACTGCAGTTTCTTAATGTGGTCAGTGCAAGGAAAGAGAGACAGAAGACTCATATATAAATAATTCAACTGCTTTAGTAAAACCCAGGAGTTCACATGTTACCAAAGCTCCCCCAAAGATTAGCTTAACCCAAATACATATCAAAGAGAAGTTTAAAAAAAAAAAGCCATAGATCTCCCTCAACATTCTTGGGCTTTCAGTAAGAATAAGATAAAATGTTATCATCAAACTTTTAAAGCATCCTAAAAAAACCTCAAGGCAAATTACAAGCTTATTTAAGCTTCAAGGCAATCTTTTGAGGGTAGCCAACTTAAAGAACAGACTTTAGAATACAAAGAAAATCTACAAATCTTTTTAAAACTAGAAGTTATAGATTCCCAATATCTGAAATGATCCATCTATACACACCAAAACTCACCAGACTCACTCACCCACTCCATGCCATTAACCTCGTTGTTCTGTAGTTCTTACATCCCACATACACTTATGGCTCCAAACAGATGGCAGACAGTTTGGAATGCGATGTTCATGACACAACAGAGCTAACTCCATTCCCCAGCCTTGCACACTCCACGGACCAATCAGAAAGACAGACAAGCCAAGCAGTGAAAACAGTTCACACAAAAGGGGGAAAAGATGGGAAAGCACAAATATTCCAGAAACTGCAACAATGTCTGTTTCAACAGACTGCAGTTTGCAGGATGCATATGGTAAATAGTAGGAGAGGAAGTAAGAGATCAATATTAAGATGATTTAGACAGAGCAGAATTTTTAGCACAGAGGCACAAGATACTAGCAGAAACGTGGAGGTGGTCTAGAGGAATAGGTAAAAAACATGGAAATTATTATACCCTTGCTTATCCTACCAAGGCAACAATGACATTTTAGAGAAGATATTTGGCATCATTATAAAACTCAATATCAAACTTAGAACTCAAAAAGTGTAACAGACATTTTTAGTTTACTGCATGCTTAAAGTCGGGAAGGAAAAGAGGAATTTGCTTTGGGATATTTATACAGCTGATGCACCTGTTGGGCATCCAGGTTGATGCCAAAAGGAAGGATAGTGAGGTGTAGGTTTTGAAATCATTTACAAGGTGGTAATTAAAATTTCTACTTAAAGGTGGCAGAGGATGAGATGGTTAGATAGTGTCACTGACTCAATGGACATGAGTCTGAGCAAACTCCAGGAGATAGTGAAGGACAGGGAAGCCTGGCATGCTGCAGTCCATGGAGTCGCAGAGTCAGACAAGACTTAGCGACTCAAGAGCAACAACAAATTAAAGTTCACCAGTGAATATAAGAATGTATTTTCTGTGATTCTGACAGAAAACAGAAATCACTCCCTTATTCGTTAATTCTTCCATTTACACTCCCAAGCACAAGGTAGGGGGATTCCCAACCTTCTTGTAGATTTGAGTATACGACCATAATGTTGAAAAGTCAATGAAATGATTTTTAGGAGTACTTCGTCTAACATGAATGATTAAGACAGTTCCCCAACAGAAAAACATTTTACAATAAAAAACCGGAACACTTATTTGCAAAATATATTCAACTGCCACCTAAAACATTCTTCAAGCAAGAAAAAACAAAACCCCACTCCAAACTAAGTAGCAAAAAGACACTAATTTAAAACCCAAACCTGGAATGCTGTTTTGAGGGCAAGAGGTGGAAAAACAGAACTACAAGTTAAGATAAATTAAGAAATTAATATGTATTAATTAATGACAGAGATTTCAAATATTAGGAAAATACAGAGGAAAATCATTCTGGGTCTCTTTTAGGTCAGTGATGCTAGTTCAGTTTTCTCTCTCACTACAAATTACAGACATTTGACAAGTAGCCTGCCAGCTGGTATTAAATTATGGTATTCTCAACCCAATTCTAAATAGTGTACGCCTCACCTTCTGATACACAAATAATGACTGCTCCTTCAGCATCTTTCAGAAGTTTCAGCATGATTATGCCTAAAGCTGTTCATCAATATTTTCTTTTCCTTAACCGCCAGTGCTAGAATAATTGAAAGAAAATACTGTCTCAGTCTAGTCCCTGCTACACTTGAACTGTTTAGAGTAGTACTAAGCTTGCCGAGTTGTTATTTACTAGTGGACAGAAGGTCACCACACACAGAGTCCTCAAAGAACAGCTTGATGCCAGGGTGTTCCAGCCCTCCATCACTGACAACAGATACTGGGTAACAAAATAAATCCTTTAATCGGCCTCTGATTTCTACGATTTCTACTTACTAGTTTTTGAAACGGCAGCGGGCTCAAACAATAGATCTAATTTGTATTGGGGGAAAAGTAAAATTTCTGAAGTATTTGTGGTTCAAGTTTCCCTAGGGCTAACCCTCAATCTGATCCTACTGCCTGATACTTTCTTACCATCATGAGCTTACAACCAGAGTCGCTACGCAAAATGCGCAGAAGGACGGAAAAAGAACAAACCTCTCTGCTGATTTTTTTGGGCGGGGGGAGGGGGGAAGGGGGGTGGTGCGGAGGTGCGGCGGGGATGGGAAACAAAGCGGCGAGGGCCCGAGTGACTGCCCGGAGAGCCCTGCAGTCCCAGGCCTTCATCCTTGCGCGGCCCGGCAGGAGACCACTCCGAAGGCCGGGAGGCAAGGCGCCCAGCGTCTGCACACCCCCGCCCGGGATTGGCCCGGCCCGCAGTCATTCAGCGCCGACACGTCAGGGCAGCAGCTCCCTCCCTCCTCCCGCCCCCTTCTCCCCGCGCTTGGCAAGAAAAGCGGGCAACGTGGAGCGGGAACAAAGGACCCCGCGGCCCACGGCGATCGGGAGCGCGGTGCCACCCTACCCCAGACCCGGGAGCACCGACTGGGCCCTGGGCAGGCTCCCCTCCCACAGTCGCCGGGTCCTGCGAGGGCTCAGAGGAGAGAATCCAGACCCCGGGCAGACACCCCACACACACACTAGGCGGGGTTCCTGACAGCAGAAATGGAGATTCCCGCGCCCTCCTTCCGGAAGGTCTTGACCCAGCCCCCCCCGAGGACCCCCTCAACCCAAAACTTCTCGTCCCTCCCGCTCTGCTTCTTCGGCCGCAGCGCTATCCGAGGCGGCCCGCCACCCGCCTTTGGCCGCTGACGCGACCGGACAACCACGGCAGCGCCTGGAGCGCGGGGTCCGCGCGGCGCCGGCTCCTCGTCCACAGAGAGCAGCGACTGCGGCGACTTGCCGACTCCTGCACCCCGGGGATCCCGCACCGCTCCGCGCCTCCCACCCTCAAACCCCAGCCGCCCGCTCCATGCGCCAGCTCGGAGTCAGCCTGCCCTTCCTCCCCCGCCTCGTCAGTGGGACCAGCGCAGATTACCTGATTCATCTCTAAAGAGATGAAAAAACTCATCTCTGGAGCTTCAACGGGGAGCAGGAGGAAGCGGGCGGGAATCGGCCCAACCGAAAGCGCCTCGAGGCCGCGAAGGAGGGAGTGACCGAGCGAGGAGGGGAAGAGCGCACAGCTCCTCGGAGTCTGTGAGGCCGGGAGCGCACCGGGAATTCGCCTAGACCTGCTCGCTCGCTCGCTCGCTGGCACAGCCGCGCTGGAACCGCAGGCGGCGAAACTCTGCACAGCAGCCCCGAGCGACCGCCCTCCACGCGCGTCCCGGAGACACTGCCGCCGCGGCGGCCCGCGCGCGCCGCACCCCCGTAGCACGTCACCACGTGCACCGCCTTCGCCGCGGTCTCCGCAGCCGCCAACGCCTCCCCGACGCTTCCGGCTGGAGAGCCGGCAAATGACCGGCGAGCGCAGCAATATCGCCCTCGAGGCCCCGCCCACCTATGGCCCCGCCCCCGCCGCCCCGCCCTTCTCCCCAGCCCTGTGCGGTTCCGTCCTGCGCAGCTCAACTAGGTCAGCGCAAGGTGATCCCTGAGAGGGGGGGGTGCTTCGGCCGCGCTGCCTTCCTTATCGCGCCGTCCGCCCTCCTTTCCCTCACCCCGGCACCCTCTCTTCGCCCCTTCAGACAGTACGAGAACTGGTTGCCTCCAGGCGCCCTCACCTGTTCTGCAGTCCCTGGAGGCACAATAGCTTGACAGATGAGACGTGGGAGATTAGGTTTTTTCGGCGTCAAATGTCCTTACAGGCAACCGCCCTAGACCGGAGCTGGCCGCAATGGACCTAAGAGTCTGTAGCAGCCAGTCTGCCGTCACCTTTGTGGGTGGTGGTGTGCGGGGAGAGAGCGTGGTGATTGTGAGGAACAACAGAAGCTCGCTGACAAAGAGGGGCGAGAGGATTCAGTCACTTTTGAGAAAACCATTGGAGAGGTCAGGGAAGACATAGTATTGTATCAGCGTTGCTGTGGAAATCTGTTTACATCTGCTTTTCGTTCCCGAGATCTTTTTTTGTCCGAGTGCAGCTCTCCTCTCAGAGACACTGAGTCAGTTCTTTGCTGGACTTGCCCTCTTAGAGAAAGAGAGTAACCTTGAGAACAGATAGCAGCCTTATTTCCACCGCCCCATCTTGCCCCCAGAAGGCGAACCTGTTAAGGGGAAGGGAGACACTTAAGACACTTGACAGCAACTTCATGTGACTCTGAAGGGCACACTGGAAAGTTTCCTAGATTGAAGGTGAGGGGATTTTGTGAGGTAAACTTGTTTAAGAGTTTGGCAAAGGCTTCCAGGTTAATGTGTTAGCTTATCCTGATTTGGCCAGGGCACTTAAGCCATCTACGCCTAACCTTGTTTGTATCTGATCCCTGAGCTTAGAGGATATTTCTAGGAGCTCTTCGTCATCAGTCATCACTTCCTACTACTCTTTATCATTAACTATTTCATGTACGCTTATGGGAGCAGAAAAATGTAGGGGCCTTTCTTCTGCAATAGAAGCTTTACAACTTTTATTCTAAAATATTGAAGCAAGGAGACTTTTGTTTCCAATTCAATTGTGGGTGGAAACGAGGACCTAAGATATCTACTAGTATGGTTCTAGAGGAGAAAAAGACTGACATTCGCCACTGGGCTCTTGTTTTTGTCTTCAGATAATTGACAGAAGTGTTCACTTTTATTGCAAATGAAACAGAGTCCGTACCTTTTACCTTCTTTTAATACCATAGACTTCATCCTTCCAGAGAGAGAGTATGAACTGCCCACTTCAAGTAGGCACATGACTCTGTGGCCTGCTGTACACATGGTCCCTCTTGCTGTATTCTAAACAGTGCCTTTGTGACCTGAAACAGTCAACACTTTCTTAAAGCTACAGCATGATCAGTCAATGCGTTTTTGCCTCATGTGGAATTTCACATTTGTGTAGTACCTTCTGTATGAATAATGACATAATTTATGCATTCCATTTGTCCTCCAGGCAACTCCAGATTTAAACCTATCTATCCAATTACTGTATAAACCAGATGAAAATTTAACAGTGGAACACCGTGGGCAATTTCAGCCTGGTAAAGTAACCAATTATAAGATTTCACTCAATATTTTAATTACACAAGATATATTATAACAGTGTTTAATATAAAGGAAAACTATTGACTTCTATTTTATGTCATGCACTGAGAACGATAAATTAGGAATTGGTGCCTACCTGCAATCTTTCTATTTTCCTCTCTGATCCTGCTTTAAATGTTATGCTTGTGTTTTGTTCCTTATGTGTTAGTTTGTTAGGGCTTCTATAACAAAGTACCACAAGCTGAATGCTTAAGCAACAGAAATTTATTGTCTCACAGTCTGTACTTCTAAAGTCACAGTGTTTGTAGGGTCCTAGTTCCCCTGTAGGCACCTGAGAAGGATCTGTTCCAAGCCCTTCTCCTGGCTTCTGGTAATTCCTTGATTTGTGGCAAAAGAGCTCCAGTCTTTGCATGGCCTTTCCCCCATGTGCCTGTCTCTATGTCCAAATGTCCTCTTTTTATAAGGATTAGAGGCCCACCCTAACCTGATATGGCCTCATCTTAACTAAGTCACCATTTCCCAATCAGATCATACTTTGAGATATTGAAGTTTAGGTCTTTAACACAAATTCTGGAGGGGACATAATTCAACTCATACCACTTCAGTTCAGTGTTTCTCCAGATTTGGTCCACATGCACCACATTTATCAAAATAACCTAGATGTTTTATTAGAAATGCAGGTTCCTAAGCTTTACCCTAAGCAAGTGATTCTCAAAGGCCAGGAATGATTTTTTTTTTTTTTTGCCCCCAGGGGACATTTGGCAGTGTCTGGAAACGGGACAGGAGAGAGGTATCTGATATCCAACAGACTCAGAATGCTGCTAAACACCCTGCAATGCACAGGACAGTCCACCACAACAAGAAAACGATCCCACTCCAAATGTTAATAAAGCCTGGGCCTCCCAGGTCACAGCGGTAAAGAATCCACCTGCCAGTGCAGGAGACACAAAAATACAGGTTCAGTCCCTGGGTCAGGTAGATCCTCTGGAGGAGGAAATGACAACCCACTCCAGTATTATTGCCTGGAAAATTCCATGGACAGAGGAACCTGGTAGGCTACACTCCCTGAGGTCACAGAGATTTGGCCACGACTGATCACCACCAAGAAGCTATATCCTAAAACTGCTAAACCAGACTCTCTGGGATAGAGGCCTGGAAGTCAACATTTGACAAGCATCTCAGCTACTTTTACCCACACGAAAGTTTGAGAAGCACTTCAGATACAAAATCCGTTTCTTGGAATATATATACATGCTCCATTTTGTTCCAGATGGTAGTTACCTCTCTTATTTATTAGCCATGCTAATTATAAGATGTTAATCTAACTAAATATGACAACTTAGCAATTGCCTGAATTTCTGAGTCTTACTGTAACATTCATTTTAGATTGGAAAGCTGTTTGTATTTTAAAATTTCTGTTCCATATTACATTATTTTGGATCAGCTATCTACATTTTCTAGATGCCCTTTGTCTAATCAAAATTGTTTTGAACAGAAAACTATTGCTAGTCTCTGGCTTGGCAAAGCAGTGCTTTGTCTGCTCCAGTCCACTGGTTTTTCCAGTAGCCAGAGTAACTGACTTGTCTATTTCATGTATTTCTCTCATCCCTTGAAGTAATGCTGCTCTCCTCTCAAATTTTTTCTCTTCTTTACTTTTGGCATTTGAAAATATTTTTAGGGTATATTAGTGGTGTCTTAAGAGCAGAAGCAAGAAAATGGTAGTGTCATAAAAGCCACCAGAAGCACAAGGGAAAATCTTAAAACTTCCATTAAAAAAGGTCATTGGAAATTATTATGTGTTTCAGTGTATAACAAATTGAGAACTTGCCTCTCTAAAAAACTGTTTTAAGTATTCTGTTTTAGAGAATGCTTAGTTGCTCAGTCATGTCCATTCTTTGAGAACCTTTGGACTGTAGCCTACCAGGCTCCTCTGTTCATGGGATTTTTCAGGCAAGAAATATACGTGTGTGTGTGTGTGTGTGTGTGTGTGTGAAATATATATAATCCAGAGATTATAAAATCAAAATAATTTGGCTCTGCATTATCCTTATTGACCATTACATTATCCAAGCTGTTTTGCTAATGACCTTTTACTAGTTTTCTGAAGTCATCCCTGGTAAAATTTTGAGAACAACTCTAGCCTCCTGTTCCAACAACCAGAATCCCTGAATAGTTTCTTTCTCTTTCAACAGTTTCTTAGGAATTAAAATCTCTCATGTCATTCAAACATATTTTCTGTGACATTATATGATCTTTAAGCCTGCTTACCTCTTTGGACTGTGTGGCCAACAATCGTATGTTCAACTCTTAAATTACAAAGTGCAACCTAAGCTTTAGACTTCTCTGGTGACTCAGACGGTAAAGGGTCTGCCTACAATGCGGGAGACCCAGGTTTGATCCCTGGGTCAGAAAGATCCCCTGGAGAAGGAAATGGCAACCCACTCCAGTATTCTTGCCTGGAAAATCCCATGGATGGAGGAACCTGGTAGGCTACAGTGCATGGGGTCGCAAAGAGTCAGACATGACTGAGCAACTTCACAAGCTTTCTAAAAGTCTTCATTCAAAAAATCTTAAAAAAAACAAAAACAAAAAAACGAGATTGCTGAAAATAAGCAAGGTGTAGAGTAAGTGAGTTTTTAATACAAATGTTAAAATCAAATGTATAAACAAAAAAGTGGTAACATAGAGCAAAATCTGTACAGTTTGATCCAGAAGATCTTTTGTTGTGTTTGCATCCAAAACTTGACACCTGATGGCTGAAAGTCATACAACACAGTTTTCAGCTGGACTAGCCAGCCAGCTGTTGCCAGTGTAAGCTGATCACTTAACATATGAAGTTAAGAGGCTTCTACAAAAAAAAAAAAAAAAAAAAGCCAGGAAGGATAGAGAAGTGAGGATATAACATCAGTTCTACCCTTTTCTATCATGTTTTCTACCTTCTGGAGACCAGAGTGAAGTACAATGAAAAAATGATGGAATTTTACAAAATTCTTGTGAACTAGGCTTTCTAAATTACTGAAGAGTCATAAAGTTGTTATCTAAAAATTCCTCCCCCAAGAGTAATTCCTCGTAGCCATGCTTCAAAATTGGCACCCTAGCAAACAGAATGAACAGATAAAGTGAAATGTTATCTTTCCCAATCATCTCTAATGTCCTGCTATAGAGGAAAATATGAGGGAAAAGAGATGATGGCAACATAATCCACCAATGGCCTCAAAGGTCACCATGCCTGATACTGAGTGAAGTAAATGAGAGTATTCTTGCCTGGAGAATTCCATGGACAGAGTAGCCTGGTGGGCTACAGTCCATGGCATCACAGAGTGGGACATGTAACTGAGCGTTGGACACACACAAATCAGAGAAACAGAAACATTGTATTATATCCTTTATAGGCAGACTCTAAAAAGACATGATACAAATGAACTTATTTACAGAATAGAAACAGACTTACAAACTAAGAGAAGGAATTTACTGTTGCCAGAGTGGGGAAGGATGGAGGGAAGGGGTAGTTAGGGAGTTTGAGATGGACATGTACACACTGCTGTATTTAAAATGGATAACCAACAAGGACCTACTGTATAGCACAGAGAACTCTGCTCAATGTTATGTGGCAGCCTGGATGGGAGGGGAGTTTTAGAGAGAATGGATACATGTATATGTGTGGCCCAGTTGCTGCTGCTACCTGAAACTATAGCAACATTGTTAATTAGCTATGAAGTGAAGTGAAAGTCAGCTCAGTCCTGTTTGACTTTTGCAACCCCATGGATTGTAGCCCGCCAGGCCCCTCTGTCCATTGGGATTCTCCAAGCAAGAATACTGGTTCAGTTCAGTTCGGTTCAGTCACTCAGGTGTGTCCGACTCTTTGCGACCCCATGAATCGCAGCACACAAGTGGGTTGCTATTCCTTTCTCCAGGGGATCTTCCCGACCCAGGGATGGAACCCAGATCTCTGGCATTGCTGGCAGATTCTTTACCATCTTGAGCCACCATGGAGGCGCAAAACTCCAATATAAAATAAAAAGTTTAAAAAGAAAAGGTCACCCTGCCTCTGAGATACCCTTTCTCTTCAAAGTTTCTCTCTCAATAGCTTACTCCCACCAATCCTTCAAGACCCAATCAGCACTTTGTCACTTCCAAGAAGTAGGCTTGTATAAATGAAAGAGTACTGGACTTGAAGGCCTAGGTCCAAAATCTTGGCCTTGTTGCTTAATTATTTAACGAAAATCTCTTGTCTTCTCGGCGACTCTGTTTTCTAATCTTCAAAATAGGAATTAATACTTGCCTTACAGAATTTTCTATACTTAGTACATGGAGGGTGATGAGTAAATCTTTATTTCTTTATTTGAAGGCCTCCTCCAAATACTCCAACATACATGACTTCTGTCCCATTTCTCTGAACCCTGGCACATCATTTATAAAATTCACTTGTCTCTTAATCTACCTTCAGTACTTTGATGCTTGTAGGGCTGAGAGGTGAGTGGTTTGAAGCATATTAGCAACCCAGACCATAGGCATCTCTTAATTTTCTAGAAAGTGTGGAGCAAAAAAATCAGGATTAATTTTGTTATAGCAAAAAATAATTTTATATAAAAAATCTGAGCAACAGCTATATCCTGACACTTAAGGTGGCTGTTCCTCTGCCCTCAGCCACCTTGAACTGTTGGGTGAATGAGTGTCTAAACCACAGGTGCCTCTTGTGCTTCTTTCTGTCAGACTGATGTTCCCATAGTGAACGTAAGTGGTAGAGGAAGCTGGAGAGATGGAGGACTCGGGGAATAAGAAAGGAAGCGGTTTTGAAGGCATATCACAAGCCAGAGAGGGTAAAGGCACCTCGGATGACAGACAAGGACAGTGGATCTCCTTGGCTAATTACCTTTCTCCTTCTCAAAGAGGTCTCCATTGTGCAGAAGGGAATGTAGGATTCTCAACTCCTTTCACTTAGAAAAGTGTGTGAACAAACATCCTAAGTACTGCTCTGTCTGTCTTCCATGTGCAAGTGTCCTTATGTAGCTGTTTCTCAGATTTTTTTTCTGTAAAATTATTCTTCACCATAACAAAATGAATCCTAAGTTTTTGTTCTACATTTCCTAGAAAGCTAAAAGAAGCCTATGATTTGAAATGATGGGGGTCAAGGTTCTTCCCTTTATGTATCTATGCCGTGACGCAAGATGTGGCCTTAGCAAGTCTCACTGCTCATGTTGCTTTTCGGCCACATTGAACCCCTCCCTTCCATGAAACACCATGCCTTTTGGATGTACTCTGGCACTGACTGCAGCACTCTTGTGTTGTTGTTTAGCCTCTAAGTCATGTCCAACTCTGTGACCATAAGGACTGTGGACTCCCAGACGCCTATGTCCATGGGATTTCCCAGGTGAGAATATTAGAGTGGGTTGCCATTTCCTACTCCAGGGTATCTTCCTGACCCAGGGATCATTAATTTCTACTCATCCTCCAAACTTTGGTGTTGAACTGAAGAACTCACTTCTGCTATGCAGCTTTCCTGGATGGGCCTGGGCTGGGCTGCAGTCCCTCCTATGAGCTCACACAGTGCCCTGGGACATCTCCCCTCTTTGTAACATTAATTGCATGAGTAATGACAGAGGATGAGCCGGGTGGATGGCATCACTGACTCAATGGACATGAGTTTGAGCAAACTCGGTGAGATGGTAAAGGACAGGGAAGCCTGGCATGCTACAGTCCATAGGGTCTCAAAGAGCTGGAAATGACTGAGCGACTGAACAACAACTATGCAAGTATCAGTCGTCTGCATCCCCTCTGCACGTTGCACTCTGGGAGGACAGATGCCGTCCTGTTCATCGTCACATCGTCACTACCTGCCCTGAGGCCAGGCACATAGAGATCCTCAAAACACATCACTGCAACAAGCAAAGGAGGGAATGATATGCATTCATTGTTATTGCCTTGAGCTTTAAAAATGTGAAGATGTACAAGACAAGTTGGCTTTTGCCTGAGTTTTTGTAGTGTGTTGATTAATTTGTTTTAGCTTTAAAATTCTAACCTAAAGTAATATGTAATCTTCACAAAGCTTGTAGGTAATTCTCTTTTGTGTGTGCATGCTAAGTCGCTTCAGTCATATCCGATTATTTGCGACCCTATGGACCACAGCCCTCCAGGCTCCTCTGTTCATGGGATTCTCCAGGCAAGGATACTGGAGTGAGTTGCCATGCCATCCTCCAGGGGATCTTCCCGACCCAGGAATCAAACCCATGTTTCCTGTGTCTCCTGCATTGCAGGTGGATTCTTTACTGCTGAGCCACCTGGGAAACCCACTTGTCTGTCACTTTTCCGAAAAATCTATCAGCAGGGCCATTGCAAGCCTTTGGTGTGACTTTATTTACCTACTTGTTATGGCCTACATGTCAACCGCAAGTCAGACACACAAATTTTTAACAGATCGAATCATTTCATTTTCCAGAAGGTAATGTATCCACCATTTTGATATCACTTAAGGGAGGGCCTCATTATTCTAATATTGCACTTACAGGAAGTCTTTCCTATACTGTGGAGCCTGTTTCTGGGTTTCTTAAGCTCATCCATTGCATCACAAGCTTCTTGCTTGCTTGTTTGGATTTTCAATGCTACATATGGTTCCAGGCACAGAGCTGATGCTTGAGGGAATTCTGGAATAGCAGTTTTGAGTGTTATAGGGACATACAGTCACTTCTCATTTTACTTACTTCTCACAGAAGTCTCAAGAAGATTTATCATCATTATCTTATGTATAAGGAAATGGGAATTTAGAGATGTTAGGATTCTTGCCTGAAGTCATGTTACTTGAATGGTGGTGCCAGGAGTTTAATCCAGGAGAGTCTGATCTGAGGCCACCCCTGTTTTTACCACCACACCCTGCCTTTCAGTACATGTTTGCTAAATCAGTTTAGTACTAATTTCCATAGGAGACAAATAAATAGTTGATGCATCTAGAAGGGTGAACAGAGGATATTGATAGGTTATGTAACTAAACTTTTGTCTTTAGTGTCAGTGAAATTAACCATTAAGGATAATCAGAAGCGCAATATAACCAGTATGTAGAGCTGTGAACACACCACTTTGGCAGGCAGATCTAAGAAATAGAAGAACTCTTCTTGATAAACAACATCAACTTAACTTCATGAACAGGTCTCTAAGTGAAACAAGGTGAGGCAGAGATGGCTGGTTGCCTATGCTGTCCATACGTTTTCCTTTTCCTCCTTAGAAACACAATACTAAAGGCCACAGTTCCTAGTCTCCCTTGCAGCTAGATATGGTAAGCTTGAAATACTATGTGAGAACGTCATAAAATTGTTCTTCAAAGGAAAAAAGAGTACCCTTTTGCCTTTCCTTTTCCTGCTAACTAGGATGCAGATGTGATGGGTTGAAGTTAAGTAGCCATTTTGGATCATGAGGTGATGGGCTAAGGATGACCAGAACAGTGTGCCAGAGGAAGTCTAGGGTATGATGACCTTTGAGCTGTCATCTTGATCTGGCCTGCCAAACTCTAGATCTCCTCTATGTGAAAGCATAACAAACTTTCATTTTGTTTAAGCCAAACATGGAAGTGGAAAAAGCCAGTTTAGTGATTTCTGTCATTTGCACAAGTGTCCCTCCTCCGGTTTGTCATTCTGTTTCTGTCCGGTTTTATTTCATCTTACAATACTGCAGTTGTTTATATTTCCTAGAACCTGCACTGCATGTTTGAAACTAGCAAGCAGCAAACACCATTTCTTTGTCATAGACTGGTTATTGGTACTATCTAACAAGTTCACACTAAGTCCTTTGTAGGTGACTCTGATTAAAGGTCAGGAGACCACATGTAAGCTCTACAAATAACCTCAAGTTTTGAATTTTATGATTTAAAAGGTTAGGCCCCACCTCAGCTTTCTCTTATCTGACCATTGATCTAATACCACATCATTTTTATTTTTCCAAATGGTATATTATCCCACTTGATGGTTCACTGCAGATGTCTACTGAATTTATGCATAATAACATGTAAAACATTCTGCTGTATACAATGAGTTCACAGATGAATCATAAAGGTTTTGTTCTTTAAGAAGAAAGTAATCAGTTGATTGAATGGAGATAAACTCCGTGGGGGTACAAATAGGGAATGGATTTATTTTCTCTAACCTTCAAACATTTCCCTGGTGGTCCAGTGGCTAAGACTTTGTGGTCCCAGTGCAGGGGGCCTGGGTTTTGATCCCTGGCCGGGGAACTAAAATCCACAAGCTACAACTAAGACTCAGTGCAGCTAAATAAATAAAGAAATAACCTTCAAACATGGATTTTCTCATTACAAATAACTTCAGATAGTCCCTATAGTTTTTTAGTCACTTAGGGTATTTAAGGCTTACTTTCAGGTATTAAAAGACAATACAGTTTAGTCTAACTTAAAACCTTACATCTAATTCTCTAACCCAGTTGCATCTAATCTCACATGTAATTCACAGTTTCCCATGGCCTACCCCACTCCCAGCCCAGACCTGATCCAAGGCTCAGGCATCCACAGTGGGCATGAGCCGTGAGGTGTGATCTTTTTATCACTCTGTCTTTACTCTCTACCCATTAAGTACAGAGTAATCTCAGCCCATTCTAATCTCTGTCCTTGTTTCCTGCCATGTGCCCTCTTCAGGCCCATTGGCCTCCTTTCCATCCCTATTAAACATGTTTCTGCCAAGGGCCTCTGAGTTTCCTGTTTCTCTGCTTCACTCTTCCCCCAGCCATCTGCATGGCTTGCTCCACGACTCTCAGGCCTTTTCTCAAATGTCTGCTTATCAGTGAGGTGGCCCTGACTCCTCTATCCCACACCTATCACTTCCCTACTCTGCTTTGCATTTCTCATCTCACCATCTGATAAATTCCACTTCCACTGGGAAGTGAGGTGCCTGTCTCTTCTCCTGCAGACACCTCCCATCTTTATGAGGCAGGGCAGGAGATCGAGTACCTGTCTCTGAGTATGAGAAGAGGAGGAAGAAAAGCCAGAACACTGTCTCCTTTGAATTTCTGTTCTCCTTGACTTTCTTCAACCAACTTTCACAATTTGGTCTTGTCATTTAGAAGCTGGAAGTGAGAGTTTCCTAGATACTGGATCGATCTGTCTTTTTTTACTGAGTCTGCATGGATGTGGCAGGCACTCTCTTTAGAATGCAGCGGCAGTTGTCTCATTATTCTCAGCTTTGGGGCTTCAGCTCAAGTACAGAGATGAAAAGTAAAACTTCATTCAATGTGCTGTTAACTAAAACCTTCTCACAATCTAATGTGTAGTGATTGCCACAAAGAGAACGTTTGAATTTGAGGTAATCATTGTGATATGAGTAGATGCCTCCATGGATTCAGGATGTTCGATTTTTTGGAAATAGGAACCTAGGTGTTTGCACATTTTGGAAGCAATTAAAACTGGTTATACAGTGAGATTGCCCCTGGATCCAGCCCTGCCTGGACTTTTTATATGAGTCAGTTATTTTCCTTTTTTTTCCTCTTAAGCCAGGTGACTTGGCTTTTCATCACTTGCCACCCAGCAGTCCTGGCTGTCACCATGCCATCTCTTGCCTTAAACTGCTGCCTGTGTGTTGTCATCAGAGTCGCTACACTCCTGGCATATTTTCTCAAGCTGCACTTTTCCTTTTCCCAGGGACTACTGATAATTGAAAGGATTTATTAAGGTCCCACTCTGGGATTCTCCTGGCCTCTGAGCACAATAGAAGAAATATTGTCAGTAACTATTTTGACAAATCCAGTAATGTTATGTTTTGATGCATAGTTGTGTTTGCAATTCTGAATGCTATTGCTCTACATATGGCTGAAGAAAATATTTTCTTATTGATTTTCCATAATAATCCAACATAGTAGGCTCGTATTCTTTGTAATTATCATTTGCATTAGTTAGTCTTTAGGTGAAGTATTCAAACATCTTTAAGTTATTAATCTTTTGTATTCAAATGTTATATGAGGGCTTCCCTGGGGGCTCAATGGTAAAGAATCCACCTGTAATGCAGGAGATGTAGGTTCTATCCCTGGGTCAGGAAGATCCCCTAAAAAAGGAAATGTCAACCCACTTCAGTATTCTTGCCTGCGAAATCCCATGGGTGGAGAAGCTACAGACCATGGAGTCACAAAAGAGTTGGACACAACTTAGTATCTAAACAACAATGAGTTATATACCTAACTCCAAAGGTACTAAAATCCATTAAGGAACCTAAAGTCCTTTAACATTCATTCATTCTCCCTAGTGCCAGAGACATATTCCTCTAATAAAGAGACTTATAAAGTAATATATAACACAGTCAATGTGGTTTACATCTTTGAGAAGTTTTAGCAGTGCTACTGTTGGGAGAATTAATTTTCTGAAAGAAATCTGAAATTATTCAGAGTGTGAGAAAATCAGGGTGTGATTTTATACACCCACCAAAGTTCTAACTTTAATTTCCTGTTCTTGGTATGAAAATAAAATGTTTATGAGAAGAAATACCAAAAATTTAGAGGGAATTTGAAATCAAATTTATCGTAGATTCACCCAAAAGAAAGAACTTTGAGCTCCAGATAACATAAACTACTATACAGGGTTTGGTTATGCTTCCTTCTTCTGATAGGGATGTGGAAACAATAGATTCCTAAAAAAGAAAAAAAAAAGGAAAATACTAGGGGGTAGGATTGGTAAAATAAGACCCAGTACCTTTTTACTGTAAAAGAAAAGCTGATCTCAAATTCTTATGTCTGCTTGTTTATAAATTAATTCATTACACAAATGTTTATTACAAGTTTACTACATACCAGACGCTATGGTGAGTTTTCATCCTACAAGTTCAGTTCAGTTCAGTCGATCAGTCGTGTCCAACTCTTTGCGACCCCATGAATTGCAGCACGCCAGGCCTCCCTGTCCATCACCAGCTCCCGGAGTTCACTCAGACTCACGTCCATTGAGTCGGTGATGCCCTCCAGCCATCTCATCCTCTGTCGTCCCCTTCTCCCCCTGCCCCCAATCCCTCCCAGCATCAGAGTCTTTTCCAGTGAGTCAACTCTTTGCATGAGGTGGCCAAAGTACTGGAGTTTCAGCTTTGCATCATTCCTTCCAAAGAACACCCAGAGCTGATCTCCTTTAGGATGGACTGGTTGGATCTCCTTGCAGTCAAAGGGACTCTCAAGAGTCTTCTCCAACACTACAGTTCAAAAGCATCAATTCTTTGGCACTCAGCTTTCTTCAGAGTCCAACTCTCACATCCATACATGACCACTGGAAAAACCATAGCCTTGACTAGATGGACCTTTGTTGGCAAAGTAATGTCTCTGCTTTTGAATATGCTATCTAGGTTGCAAGTTAGACAGATCATGAAATAGATGACGATAGTCATCTGTGATGATGGTGAGGGAATGAGGGAGTTCCTGTGGGACTCTGGAATAAGAGCAGGTGAGCCGGTGAAGGCAGTGACCAGAGAAACCTCATGAGATGTAGTTTGACCTGAGACTTGAAGCCTGAGTATGAGTTTACCTGGTGGCTAGGGAAGGGTGTTTTAGAAAACACATGCAAACTAAAGTGTGTCTGAGGATTCCCAGGTAGGTTATGATGGAGGGTGTGTAAGATGGGAGAGGCCTGAACAATGAAACAAAGGTGGATGTCTTGTTATTCTTTAGGGTTTGGAATTGTCTTAAAGGCCCTGGGGAGTGGCCAAGGGATATTAATCTAGGGAGGAACATTACCATGTTTGCATTTTAAAAGGCTTTGTGGAGGGTTTTCCTAAGGAGAAAGCTAATGAGCTCCCCATACCTACAAGAGAGAGAATAAGAGGGGAAAAGCTGAGATGAATGGATTGAATCCTCACAAGAAAGAGTTCGATCAGACAGAGAATGTGACCCTGTAGATGATTAGACAGATGTTGTGAAGACCTGAAGATCTTTTATAAAGCATGGTCATCTTTCACATTTTATTTTTTAGTTTTTACATTTTTTATGTATATGTTTTTGGCCACACTGCACAGCATGTGGGATCTTAGTTCCCCAACCAGGGTGGGAACCTGTGCCCCTGGCAGTGGAAGCAGAGTCTTAACCACTGAATTCTCTACATTTTAAAATGTGTCTGGTTGAGGCAAGATGTTAGATATGCTGAGATTTCCTAAAATATGTTCTTTAGAAGAGTTGCTGATAGATGTTTCATGAACAGAAAACAGAATTTTAGTGCTTTCCGAAAGTTTGGCTTGGTCACACTTGAAGAGGCCTATCTAATTACTGTGGGACTTTTACAGCCTTTAACATGCTATGCCTTGTGTCTTTGACTGGGACTTGGATTCAGGGTTTCCAAACTTTATTGATCACAGGACCTCTATGATCTTCTCTTCCAAAGAGCACACTTGGTAAAATACTGAACCAGATACATTTGATTCTGTTACTAAGATTTTCCCCAGAGGTTCTGAAATCTTAAAAAGTATTTAAGACCTGGAATTACTTTTCCAGAGTGTTTATCCATTACAAATGAGTGATCTTACAGTTGTCAAGCAAGTCTGTCAAAATTGAATAATAACTAGTCAATGACTACTTTTTAGATTCCTTATTTTATGATATAATTGGATAAAATATGAACATAACTAGAATCCTAAGGGCCAACTTAGACAATTCAGGAAACCAAAAATATACTCATTTCAAATAATTAAAAGAAGATAGGGGATAAGCTGTCCCTTATCCCTCTATATGAAGATATTCTCTGATAATTTAAAACTCAGAAAGGGAGTTAGAATTCTAATGTGCAGTTTAAACAAAGAGAGATGGAATTTTGGAGTCATCTACAGAATGATGTGCTTCCCTGGTGGCTCAGTGGTAAAAGAATCCACCTGCAATGCAGGAGACACGAGTTCGTTCCCTGAGTCGAGAAGATTCTCTGTAGAAGGAAAAGGCAACCCACTCCAGTTTTCTTGCCTGGGAGGAGCCTCGTGGGCTCTAGTCTGAGGGATTGCAAAGGAATTGGACATGACTTAGTGACTAAATAACAACAACAACAGAACGTTTCCATTGGGAATGTGACATTAGGTTGGCAGGCATGAGATTAGGGATATTCAAAAATACGTCTGAAAAATAGATATTCTAGTGATTTAATCTAACCCTTGAATTGCAAATAGACTTTAACTTAGATGTCAATTCCAATTAGTTGCAGTGTTGTTTGAAGTGTTAGGTTCTGAAGAGTTGAGAGTCTCCATGTAGTTGGATAAACATGGTGACTGATGAGCAGTATATGCCTTGTGTGGGGAAAGAGAGAGTGAGGCTCCCCATCCTTGCAGTTGCCATTCCCCTTTGAAGTCATACTTGGAGGTGTTAGGTAGATAGAATAGAGAAAAGAAGTCCAAAATGGCGGTGGCTAAAAGACAAGGAAGGTCTGAGGACCACAGTGAAGACTTCAGGCAGAACAAACAGAACAAACAGCACTCCTGGCTAAGCCCAATTTGCATAGGGCAGGCCCAGGTGGAGGAAAAAAAACATAAAAGGAGGAGCCAAAGCACTTTCTCATGGACTCTCTCTCCCGTGTGCGTGCGCTCCTTTCTCTCTCTCTCTCTCTCTCTCTCTCTCACTCTCACTCTCCTGCTATCTTCTAAATAAAAATGGAGCTGTAACACTGATTTGCCTAAGAGCTGTAGCACGGTTTGTCCAAGACCCAAGACCTGTGACGCGCCGAGGGCTTTAATGTCCGTCACTCCAAATCTTTGTTGTGATGAGACAAAGAACCGAGGAACATACACTCGCATGACAGAGGTATGTAAGTCATAAAGTGTTCTGGTGAGGTGGATTGGGTAAGAAACAACTATTTGAGACATTTAGGTTATTTAAAAATGATTTAGAAGATCTTGTCAGGTCACTCAAAATGTACTCGACCTAGGTTAGAAAAGAGAACTTTGCGGAAATGCAGTACAACAATGGACCCCCGTAGAAAGGAGTCCTTGACAAGGAAGTTCAAATCTTTCAGCACATAAAGTGTAAGGACTCAAATTTAGTATAGTGTCAATATGAGAATTTCTGTTGGAGCCTACGTGATTAGTCTTTTCTGTGAGTACATTGAGTTCATATTCATTATTATCTTTTGCCAAGCAAGACTAAATCCGTCACAAAATTCTCAATATAAAGAACTTTCTTTCCTTTAGCAAATGAGGCCTCTGTTTTCCATAGGGATCCCAGAGTCCCTGCAATGGACAACACTGTCAAAAGGAAGGAGACTTCCCTGGGAATAGATAGGGAAAACAGTAGTATGTCCTTGTTGATTGTGCAGTCCCGGCAAATCCTGGCCCAGTCTCCCATGGTGGGGGGCCCTCGGCCTGTTGGCGGACAAGCTGCCGCCCAAGTAGAGTGACGCACCCCGTGAGTCAGGGCCACTTGCAACTTCACACCCGGCTTCCTGCCCAAATCCCTGCCGATTCTGTTTCTTAGCCAAATGACATCAAGAACAACTTGAGGAAAATATAAAGAAAGTTATGCCCTTTTGAGACAGTTTATTTCCAATAGTGTCTAGCCTGTGGCTTAAATTCTGGACTTGAAATTAGGAAAACAGAGTACAGATTAGACAAAGTCAGAAGTGGAAATTTCTCTGTGCCATTCCCATCGTGAACAGGCACTGCCGCAGAACTCTGATGATTCAGTTTCCCTGGGTCTCAGTGTCCTCATATTCTCAATTGGGATGAGAAGAAGCCTGGAGGTGGAGACAGTGAAGAAAGCAATTTTCATATTTCATAAATTCTAGATAATTTATCTAAAGAATTCCCTGCTTTCTCCAGACAACAGCCAATCCCATCATGAGATCAGCAGTGAGATGACCCCACAAACTGGATGGAATAGAGGGAACCCCCACCACCCCACCCCTCCCAGCGGCTGCAGGAAATCTCCAAGGTTTGTCAAACAAGTGATTTGAAACTTCTGTGATCTCTCTGGCTACATTATGGTTTCAGATATTGCCAGTGCCTGTGGCTCTTGAGATGGGTATCATCATGAGTTGGTACCTCATTCCGCACTGTATCATAGTCCACTTTACAACACTGCCCACAGAGGTCTGGATCATGTGGCCCCAGGTGACTATTTACTGGTGCTACTGCAGGTGTCCTTTCCCTAGGAATAGATATACATTTCTGAGAATCAGGCTGTAAACAATCCAATTGCATTCAAAGTCACCTTTTTCCTTCGGAAGACTTGTGTACAGGGTTGTGTATAGACTGGCATAGGCTTCCCAGGTGGCTCAGTGGTAAAAATCCTCCTGCCAATGACTTGGGTTCGATCCCTGGGTTGGGAAGATCCCCTGAAGAAAGGAATGGCAACCCACTCCAGTATTCTTGCCTGGAAGATTCCATGGACAGAGGAGCCTGGTGGGCTACAGTCCACGGGGTCGCAGAGTTGGACACGACTGAGTGAGTGAGCACACACTTGCACATAGATTGGCATAGCACTTCTTTTGTGATTGTTGTTGTTCAGTCGCTAAGTCATGTCCGACTCTTTGGAAAACTCAGCAGTAGCCACAGGACTGCAAAAGATAATTTTCATTCCAATCCCAAAGAAAGGCAATGCTAAAGAATGTTCAAACTCTCATACAAAATCAGGCTACTTTGGTCAGATATTGTTCTTTATAAGGTGAGAGAACAAAATATCTGACCAAAGTAGCCTGACTTTTTTTGTCAAGAGAAGGCTGACTTCATTTTTATTTTTTGTTGCAATGAAGGTGCGTCCCAGGTGGCACTAGTGGTAAGGAACCTCCTTGCCAAGACAGGAAACATAAGAGATGTGGGTTCAATCCCTGGGTTAGGAAGATCCCCTGGAGAAGGAAATGGCAACCCACTCCAGTACTCTTGCCTGGAAAATCCCATGGGGTCGCAAAGAGTTGGACATGACTGAAGCAACTTAGCACATTGCAATTAAGTGTGCTTAGATGCATGTCTGTGCAATGTGACTCCTTAATTCAAGTTGAGGTTAAGTCGAGAGAGAAGGCTTGGAGCCTTCTAGTGTCTTTCTTCCCTTTGTTCTGTCTCTCCAGAAATCTGTGGACCACAGGTGTTTACCCCTGGAGCAGACACACCAAGGTTATATGCCCAGTGAGGCTTTGCTTTCAATTTCTTTTGTAAAGTGGTTGAAGGGTCTCTGGTTGGGAAAGAGAATGTGGGAAAACAACCGACAACCAAGGGCCAGGCCGCTGCAGCGTTCTCTTCAGTAAACCGGGGTTATAAGAGGACACATGGGAGCTCAGGATTTGAACACTGATTCTGTTCAAACAATCCCTGTCTAGGAACCCCTCTAAAGTCTTTATACGTGTACAAATATGTACACACACACACAATTACGTGATGGGCACCCTGGTTGAAGACCACTGCCTTAACTCCCCATATTCACCCCAACTGGAAAATCTGGTTGCTCTTCTAAACTGAGTACTGCAAGTTTGTTGACTGTTTGCAATGTACCAGTCAACTTAGTTACCAAAGTTTATCTTCCTGAAAACCTTGCCATGGGTAATTAATTGTGCCATCCAAAGTCACGTAGCAAAAGACTCAGGAACCAGACTGAGCTTCTCTTAGTGCTTCCTTCCTCCCCCAACTGCCCTGAAGTCATTCTTAGTAAACGAGACTTGGTCAGCTGAGTATTTGAATTAAGGGAAGGATTAAAAAGGAATCCTCGACCTCTGTAGACTATTTCTGATCAAAGTCCTCATATTCCACCAGCCCCCAGGTAATGTCTGGTCACCTGGTTTTGCCTTCAGCAAGAATCCTGTTTAGCCAGAACCCATTATATTTGCTCTTAGTACTTTTTCATTCACCCCCCACCCCCACCCCCACCCCCACTCTGTTCCTTAGCTTTTCCTTGTGATTCGAGCCCATCTCTCTTCCCTACTTAAAAAAAAAAAAAAAACTTTAATTTTTTAGTAGTAGCCCTCCTTGAATAAAGTCTTCTTTACTGTCTTTAAAGAGGGTCAAGAATAAATTTTAACACTTCAGTAGGGCTTTAGATAACCTTTTGAAGCAGTCTGATTTACTTAGAGAATTCTACATAATAATATGGGCTGGTAAAGAGCCCTCCTGCCAGTGCAGGAGACACAAAAGACATGAGTTTGATCCCTGGGTCAGGAAGATCCTCTGGAGAAGAAAATGTATTAATTAGATATTATAATTCATAAAAAAATGACTTGTTAATCCATAGAACAGGTTTCTAAGGTCTTTTTGAAATTTACCAAGTAGTAATATAAAAGATTCAACAGCTCTTAGTTTTTATTGAAAAAAAAAGATAAACTATCTCCAAATTACTCCTAAATATTATAAAAATAATTTCCCTTTAAAAATAACTGGCCAAGAATCCAGAAGAAGCTCTTTTCCCCCCCAGACTTTAAATTTTTTATTTTGTATTGGGGTATAGCCAATTAACAATGTTGTGGTAGGTTTAGGTGAACAGGGAAGGGACTCAGCCACACATATGTGTATCCATTCTCCACTAAACCCCCCTCCCATCCAGGTGGCACATAACATTGAGCAGAGTTCCATGTAATATACAATAGGTCCTTGTTGGTTATCCATTTTAAATATCACACTGTGTACATGTCCATCCCAAACTCCCTAACTGTCGCTTCCCCTACCCCACAGCAACCATAAGTTTGTTTTCCAAATCTGCGAGTCTTTTCTGTTTTGTAAGTTTGTTTGTATCATTTCTTTTTAGATTCCGCATATAAGGGATGTCATATGATATTTCTCCTCTGCCTGACTTCACTCAGTACCACACCTCAAGAGGTCCATCCATGTTGCTGCAAATGGCATTACTTCATTCTTTTTAATGGCTGAGTAATAGCCTGTTGTGTATATGTACCACATCTTCCTTTCCATTTGCCTGTCGCTGGGCATGTAGGTTGCTTCTGTGTCTCGGCTGTTGTAAACAGTGCTGCGGTGAATGTTGGAGTGCATGTATCCTTTTGGATCATGTTTCAGAAAAACCTTTCAGACTCTCCCTACTTTTTGCTTTTATTTTCTCTTTTATCAGTTATTTTATTTGTTTAACTTTGGCCGTAAGAAATCTGTTTTTACTTTGAAATTAAAGACACTCATTTTTGTCTTTGAATTTTTTAACAATATAGTTATGTAGAAGTATAGCTTATTTTTGATGTCTCAGGCTAACTTGACAATTTATAGTTTTTTGTTAATTAACAATGATTAGTTTTACTGCCTCTATCCTGTTGGATACAAAAGCAATAGTACCTAATTATAGTCTAGTTTCCCCCTTTTAAAATTCTTGTTTATTTTTTTTCTAACCAAAAATTGAGATATAACTCACATAGGCATAACCATTTTAAAGTGTACAATCAGTAGCTTTTGGCACACTAACTTTCTTTCAAGATAGCCACCGCTTTTTTTCTTTTTAGTTTTTTTGGCCACACTGAGCAGCACATTGGATTTTAGTTCCCGGACCAGGGATCAAACCCACATCCCCTGTGCTGGAAGCACAGAAGTCTTAACTATTGGACCACCAGGGAAGTCCAGGGTCACCTGTTTAAAGCACAGACTTCTACCCTGGTTCTTCCAGTTTACATATGAATGGCTTTTCTGTTCTTGAAGCACAGAGCCCAGCATGATGCCAGGCAATTTACTGGTCCTCAACAGACATTTGTTGAGTGAATAAAAGAACTGAAATGTCTGCCTTTGGTTACTGAGCTACTCTTGAGCAAGCTCAGAAATTTAAAGCGTTGAAAGATTTCAACATCCCCTTGAACATAATGATTCGCTGCTGTTGATTCTTCATCTTGACCCCTTTTTGTGAACCCCACTGGCAAACAGAGTACAGACAAAGGTTACTACCCTCACTAAAGTTACATGCAAATCTGGGTGTTGAAAATGTCCATAGTAAAATGGTGGCTGTCACTCACATTTCTTTAGTCATATTTCTGTTACATACCTCTTTACAGGTTTAAAAAATTTTCTTTGCCATTATAGATGTATCTCATCATGGAACTTGGGCCTGCAAAACACCAAGCAGCTTTCAGCGTGGAGTCTGCCAATCCACTTTGAGAGTGTGTATGTGTGTATGCAACTGCTTGCTCCTTCCTCTCCCAGGACCCCTCCCGGAAGTCAGAGCCTGTGGACAATGGGGTCTTCAGTGTTTGCTGAAGACAGATCAAAGCCATGGAATTCAGTTTATAGTGTATAATGGATGAGGCAGACAGGTGCCCTGAAAGAAGAAAATATTTTGTGTTTTGAAATAGTTTCGAAGTGTTGGATTTATTTTTATTTTGTTTTCATTGGTTTATTTTTAAAAGCCAAATCATGAGTCTATATGGAAAATGTGTGTGGTTTAAAAAACACTTCCTGAAAGAAATCAGCAATAGGGACTTTCAGTTTTCATTTTCATGTCAAGTTCAACACAGTAAACATGTTCTATTGAAGCGAAGATGCACATAGAGCTTTCTTCCCACAATTACGTCCCTTTAGGACAGCCTGGCTCAGCGTTAAGGAATCTGCCGGGAGATGTGGGCTCGATCCTTAGGTTGGGAAGGTCCCCTGGAGAAGGAAAAGGCAACCCACTCCAGTATTATTGCCTGGGAAATCCCATAAACTGAGGAGCCTGGCAGACTACAGTACATGGGATTGCTAAGAGTTGGACACTGAGCAGCTGAGCACATACATGGCACAGCTGGGTGTTAGCTCTTAACTCCCTCTCTAGGGGTAAGTGTTCTATGAGATCCTGCAGCACCTAGCCTAGTCACAGCAGAAGGTGGGACCCTCATGAATTAGAGCACACAGGTACATATCCTGACCCTGAGGGAGGAGTACCTCTATAGGAAATCGTTAAAGCTTCTAATTAATTCAAATTAATTGATTTAATTTTACAGTTTAAAAATTGCATTTATAATCCACCTGCCAATGCAGGAGATACAGGAGACCCAGATTTGATTTCTGGGTCCAGAAGATCCCCTGGAGGAGGAAATGGCAACCCAGTCCAGTATTCCTGCCTGGGAAATCCCATGGACAGAGGAACCTGGTGGTCCATGGGGTCGCAAAAGAGTTGGACACAACTTAGTGACCAAGCACACATACTAATCAAGCAAAGAATCCTTTGTGAAACACTGATTTTTGGGCTACCTCACCTCTTGCCTCTTGGATTGTTGTCATTGTATCCTAACTGGTGTATCTACCTCTGTTCTCAGGGTGCTTGAATACAAATTAGAATGGCCAGATAAAATACAGAGTGCCAAGTTAAATGTGAATTCCAGACAAACGGAAGGAATTCTTAGTCTAGGTTCGTCCCCAAATATTTGGTACATTTTGCCTCCAAATATTACATGGGATGACTGCAACATATGATGGAATGACATCGTGAAATCTTTTAAAAATTCTATTAGTACTGACTGTGGCATATGATGGAATGATTTAAAATGAAATCTTTTAAAAATTCTTTCCATCTGTCAGTGCTGACTGCTTCAGATCTCAGCACCCAGCCTCATCATGTGCTCTTCCCTGCTTTATATTAATTTATTTTGCATTTTTATTTTCCTTATTATCTATATCTTTCCACTAGGAGGCAAGGCTTTTGGCGATAGGGAATTTTTTCACAACTAAGTTCCCAGCATCTACAATAGTGCTTGGTAGGTGCTCAACACATTTATTTGCTGACTAAATGAAAAAGTGAAAGTGTTTGTCACTCAGTTGTGTCTGGCTCTTTGTGACCCCATGGACTGTAGCCCACCAGGCTCCTCTGTCCATTCTCCAGGCAAGAATATTAGAGAGGGTTTCCATTCCCTTCTCCAGGGGATCTTCCAACCCAGGGATCCAACCCCAGGTCTCCTACATTGTAGGAAGATTCTTTACTGTCTGAGCCACCAGGAAATCCCATATATCCTGTATATCCACATTCACACCCCATTGTCTTCTTACAGGAGAAGATGCACATTCTGTTCATCAGTGTACCAACCGTATTACCTGGAGGACAATAGAGATTCAAAAAGTGATTTTTGAATCACTTCAAAAGTGATAGCAATGGAGAAGGAATAATGTGTATTGCTTTAAAATTGATTTTGTTTGTATTCATCAAGTTTATAACCCTGACATTACCATTCTATACAAGAAAAATGACCATTGTATTCACTTGTTTACTGGAACAAATGTTAGGCTTACATTGTTTGCAAACACTAAAAAATTGGAGGGGCCTGTTATGTGGGAGCATTGTGGGAAAAGAATTTTGTTGGTTTCAGAGTAGTGACTTTGCTGCACACAGTCCGCCTTTTTGCTTTCATCATAATCAGATAGAAGGTTGGCGCACAGTACCTGATTGAAAACCTTTAGGACCAGCTATATTCAAGATTCAGACTTTCCATCCCAGGTTTTATTAATAGAAGGTAGAATGTGCTTCCTTACTGATTACATACTCAGCAGACTCAGGCAGACTTGACCAACCATGTCAATACTTCTGCAGAGAGATGTCTGGATAGTCATGCAGGGTAGGAGACAGACAATGAACAGCCCACATAGGTTCTGTTCAGGTTTCTCTACAAAAATGACTTTGATGCCAAACGCATGGAAAAAGTTGGTGTTTTTCTGCCTTGGAGGTGTTATTATTGCTGGATGGTAATCCTCATGTTTGTATGACCCCAAGGACTGCTGGCTTCAGGAAAGTTCCCCTTTCTGTTCTAAGTTCCAGCTCCAGTGATAGAATAAATGATACATGCTTCTAATTGAATGGCAATTCAGTGTCACCCAGTAAACCAGTCGTTTAATTTTGAATGATTTAATCTATATTGTTGTTTAGTTGTTAAGCTGTGTCTGACTCTTGCAACTCCGTGGACTGTATTCTGCTGGGCTCCTCTGTCCATGGGATTTTCCAGGCAAGAATACTGGATTGGGTTGCCATTTCCTCCTCCAGGGGATCTTTCTGACCCAGGGATCAAACCTGTGTCTTCTGCATGGGCAGATGGATTCTTTACCACAGAGCCACCAGGGAAGATGATTTATTCTATAAATACAAATAATTCAAGCAAATAGATGCAATAAAGAAAATGTCCTTTTATATTCAATATCCTAGAAACATGGCTAAAGAACATGGTTACATCATTAGTTGTTCAGAAATCAGGGTTTTCATTTAGTTGCTTCTAATTTGAAATCCTTAAGGCAGAGATTCTTAAAGTTTAGTGTTCAGGCTCTATAGCAGGAGTCGGCAAATTTTTTCCATAAAGGGTCAGATAGTAGTAGATACTTTCGACTTTGTGCGTTGCATATCTTCTCTGTATGTGAGTGTGTTATTTTTCATACCTCTGCCCCACCAACTCCATTTTCTGCCCAGAGAAAACTGCCTGACCCTGAAATTGTCAACACGTTAGGATAAAACTGTCAAAGAAAAATCCTGTTGTCATTTGAATTTATAAAATGTTTTGTAGGAGTTACCCTTGATCACACAACCACTTTTCTCACTTTCATGGATGATAATGAAATCATTTGTTGCTGGTGAGAAAACAGCTTCTCAACGTAAAGGCACTCCTTGAAAGAGGTTCATCTCCAGAGGGAGATGGCCCGCATGAAGACAGTGTGGGCAGCGAGGGGCTGGGTGATGTCAAGCCTGCCTCCTGCGTTCCAGATGACCTTCTCTAGGACACTGTTTAGGTATCCTCTGTTGGACCCATAACATCTAACTAAACAAACAAAATTCTGATTTTTTTTCACTTACTAAAAGTTAACTGCTAGCTTGGGATATTTGTGTTAAAGGGAAGTTTTAAAAATAAAAAATATTTCCGTTAAAGAAGTTAAATGTTACTCAGGAACAATAGCTAACATTGTTCCATCTGCTGTTTTAAAGCACTTTACATCAGTTCTTTAGGGTAATCCTCACCACAACCCTGTAAAACACGCATTGTTAGAAAACTAAGTCTTAGAGCAAATGACTTGACCAAGGTTGCCTAGACAGTGTCAGAACTGAGCTTCTAACCCAGATCTACAAAGTCAGCCTTATACTCTAGAATGTTATAGATATGGCCTTGTAAATATATCTAAAATTTTTTGTGTGAGAAGAGCAAAGTCCTGCTGCTTATGCCTTGATGTCTTTTTTCTTTTTATATTAATTTTAATTGGAGTATAATTGCTTTACAGTGTTTTGTTAGTTTCTACTACAGCAAAAGCCTTGATGTCTTTTGTAGATCATTTTATGAGAAAAATTTAAGAATTGGTTTTGCATGTAGTGCAATTGATGCCATTCATTTTGTCTAAGGAATGATGGATGACATAACTTTTTCTTTTTTTAGGGACACTGGCTCTTTTCTTTATAGCATAATCTTCTAGCAGATTTTTGCTGACTTTTCTCACATGTGGTTTTTAAAAAATTAACTTGAATTTTGTCACAAAGGTGCTTTTTCTAAGAGAAAGTTAAAACCCTTCTGATCATTTTTCCCATCCTAAGCCTTTAAGACAGTTGTAAGAAGGTTTGAAGCTTCCTTAATATGCATGAAAGGCAGTAAGGAAGTAGAAGGGGAAGGGAAGTCACTCAGTCGTGTCCGACTCTTTGCGACCTCATGGACTGTAGCTTAACAGGCTCCTCTGCCCATGGGATTTTCCAGGCAAGAATACTGGAGTGGGTTGCCATTCCCTTCTCCAGAAGGAAATAGAAAATAGTTGTTAATTTAGTACCTATGGTATGACTAGTAGTCTTTTCTCAGTCCCAGGTGGCACTAGTGATAAAAAAAACCCACCTGCCAATGCAGGAGAGGTTAAAAGACTTGGGTTTGATCACTGGGTCAGGAAGATCCCTGGGAGGAGGGCACGGCAACACATTCCAGTGTTCCTACCTGGAGAACCCCATGGACAGGCGCCTGGGGGAGTGGCCATGGAGTCACAAGACTCCATGACTGAAGCGACTTAGCAAAGGCTTTACATTTCTTATTCTCTAGGTTTTCTGTATCTAAAGTAGAGAAGACACATTAGTCCTAATTATTTTAAGCTCATTGAAATCTTTGAGAGTCTGTATTTTATCATTAGTGCATGGGCTAAAGCCTATTTTTCTCATTCTAGAACTAAAGACTGGCTGACCCTAGAATAGAAAAGTAATAAACATCCCTATGGAGACTTTCCCCTGGGAGAGGAGGTAAGAGGCTACATCATAAAGGTAATACAGTAATAAATACCCTGTTGGAGAAAGTGATGAAAGAGAAAGAAAGATCAGCTCTGTTCCTTTTGCCTTTTGTGCCTAATACAGGGGACTCCAGGTATCAAACCCAGCAGAAGGTATTCTCTAGCCAGACCTCCTTTTGCAGAGACAAATGGCTTAAGTTTTGCTGCTGATTTCTACTTCTTGATTTATCAATTCTGGGCAATATGTACTGACTTCTTGCTGTAAAGGATGAGAAGAATTCTTGTAGAAACTTCTATCTAAATTAATGTGTTTTGTCTCCTGATATTTGTAACCTCTAGTATTATATTCAGTTTTAGTGGTTGCCTTTAATGACTAGACAATATAGTTGACTTCTGTTTTCAGACTGGCTTTTAGATGTACCTGTTGACTGCTTTCCTAGGAAAGTTGAGGAAATTAGCAAAGGTATTCATTTTCTACTTTTTCCCTCCAAATTTTCCTTAGTTACATTTTTATTTTTATATGGCTGTGGTTTACATTAATAACATGTTTCATTGTCTGCTGGCATGTCTATCAGCTCCTGATTACCCTCAGGATAAAGTCCAAATTCTGTCCTATAGTAAATAAAGTCTTTACTCACCTGGCCCCCATCCTATCTCATCTGAGTACAGGAGTTCTCACCATCCTCAAGGCAACATAGGTTTTTATATCTCTGGGACTTTGCACATGTTATTGACTCTAACTTGGAAACTCCAACTGCTTTTCTTTCTGACAAATTTCTGCTCATGCTTCAAGACCCAGCTCCCATGGACCCTTTCTTAGAAGCCTTCCTGCTTCCCATTTTCTGGAGTGGTCAATCCTATGGGTCTCTGTAGCTCTCTTCAGCCCCATTCCAGCACTTTGATATTAATCTGTGATTTTGGGTTCATGCATCTGCTTTCTCTTCTTGAATATATGAACGTTAGTTTTGTGTATTCCATTTCTATGTCTCTGGTATCCAGGGTGGTTTTCTCACACAGAATGAATTAATACACAGAAAAGAAAAAGGTTTAACCCTAAAACAAATACATTTGGGATATTTCTGCTTTCCTAAATCAGTTTTGGAAGAAGGCAATGGCACCCCACTCCAGTACTCTTGCCTGGAAAATCCCATGGACTGAGGAACCTGGTGGGCTGCAGTCCATGAGGTCGCTAAGAGTCAGGCATGACAGAGAGACTTCACTTTCACTTTCATGCATTGGAGAAGGAAATGGCAACCCACTCCAGTGTTCTTGCCTGGAGAATCCCAGGGACAGGGGAGCCTGCTGGGCTGCCGTCTATGGGGTTGCGCAGAGTCGGACATGACTGGAGTGACTTAGCAAATCAGTTTTATTCAGCAAAGTGGTCCTTTCCTGATCTGGTTTGTATTTTTCCTTATTTGAAAGTCTTATCTACCTCCCTGGAGTGGGAATAATTGAAGGAGAAAATAATTTCTGCCTGTATTGCTGATAAATACTGATCTTTGCTACACTGAGTTCAAAAGTGAGGAAGGACAAGAGAAACATGCATCAGAACATGGCTTTTCATCAGCATATACCATTTTAGAAATTGAATGGCAGAACAGAGGGAGGGTAATATTACTTTGAAACAGTGTTTATTATCAAGGGCTGTAAATAAAAATAATTTGTCTTTCATCCTTACTTTTTTTTTCTTATATTAATACTAAGTCAAGTGAAAAAAATCATTAAATGTACATATGAGAAGAGAATCAATTCCCAGAAGTGTTATTTATTAATAACAACTCCTTAGAAACTACTACAACTCTATGATCTGTTTTGAGTAAACACAGCATGTGGCCACAGGTTCAGTTGAATTGGCACAATTTCAGTTCTTTGTTGACTAGAATCAGCTCACTGATTCTCATCTCTTGTTAGATTTTTGTTATGCTCTTAACTCCTACTGACATAAAATTGATTAAAGCCAATGGTGAAAACATGCTAATGAATTAAGCTCCTAGATATACTTATAGTTCTGTATGTCCAGAAACAATATGTTTTTTTTTTTTTTTAGAGGAAGGTATTTATTTAAGCAGTACATGAACATACACCAGTGAATATAAAACTTGTAAAAGGAAGAAGTGAAGTGTGAAGACCTGGAGCTTTACTGCCTGAGTTCAAACTCTGGCTCTCTCTTGCTTTCTGTATGCATAACTTTGAGCAAGTTACAGAACTTCTCAGAGAAGGAAATGGCAACCCACTCCAGTACTCTTGCCTGGAGAATCCCAGGGACGGGGAAGCCTGGTGGGCTGCCGTCTATGGGGTCGCACAGAGTCGGACACGACTGAAGCGACTTAGCAGCAGCAGTAGCAGCATACAACTTCTCTGAGATTCTTCTGTTATCTGTCAAATGGAAAATGCTAATGTGACTTAACACATATGACCTTCGAACAGTCTAGCACTTCATAAACGCACAGCAACTACTAGTAATTTTTATTTTTGTTTGAAAGAATACAGAAGAAAAAGCAAACAGTCGTTTCCCTATGGTGGTCACTACTAACCACTTGGGGTGTGTCCTCCCAGGGCATTAAATGTGTAGTTATAACCAAGAAAATAGTGTTGCACGAGGAGTGTGAGTGCTACGTTAACAATGACTCGGTTCAACAAAACCCAAGTATGTACTTCACCGAGAGTTTTTCTAAGGAAATTTACTGCAGAAGCCTAGTTTCTTTCTATATTACTTGCTGATTTTTCAGTAATGAGGAATATGCTAGAAGGTAATACAAGGCGATATAGTTCACAGATCAAATGTATGCACTGTCATTATGAACTCATTTTTCATGACAAACATTCTGGGCAAACAGACAAACTGTGAGTCTGGGTCTCTCTTTAACTTCATATGTATGTATATAATATGTTAAAAATTGGCCTTCTATGATGTCTGTTTCTGCTCATTGAGAGGAAAGCTGTTGCTTAGCAACCAGTTGTTTCTGCTTGACTGATGTGTAAAATGGAAAGCTGTGCAAATCAGAAGGCAAATAACTGTGTCTATTAGGAGTGAAGAGTTACTGGTTTTAGCAACTAAGTTGGCTCCCAACTTAGTTTATATTTCTTTGTGTAGAAAAGATGAAATATGAGATAGAAGCTGTATCATGGTATTTACTAATTATTTTTAGAGAACACATTAGTATATATGAAAAAGGAATATTTGAAGACTATTAAAAATTACCTACATTTTGAAGTATATGGTTAAAATTTCAGAAAGATAATATTTATATCAGAACAAAAAGGGAGAAAACTAGAACCCATACACTGAATTCTCAAGTTATAGCCAACAAAAAACTGTGTTAATATCCTGTGAAACTGTGAAACATGATTTTACATATATTTTCTTCATTCATTTAGGCTTTAAACAAAAATTATTCACTAGGGAAAGAGAGGTTAGGTCATGTGGTGATAAGATATTCTGTGGCAAGGAGAGTACCTTGGCTGCTGCTAACAAAAACTGACCCTGGCCAAGTGAAACTAAAGAGTATTTATTGAAGCAAAGTGGTGGTACTGGTGGTGCTCAGAACTGATGTAGTATTGGAGAGCAGGACTTGAAAACAGGTTGGGAACTCCAGAAAACTTCCTGTGATCTGAACCATTGCTGTTTCCTTTGTCTCTCAAGTTTCAAAAGCCCGGGGGTGGGGTTGTGAGGGTGGAGGTGGTGAGCAGCTGCCTGGTTGACTCTTCACTCCACCTGCTCCTTGGCTGAGATGGCTGGGTGGGATGGAGACAGGGAAGGGTCTGGTCTTCTCAACTTCCTTGGAGGTGTACATCTGGATTTATGGGATGGATCACTGCTCAGTGGTTTTTTTTCCCAAAAGGAAATCTGGGTGCTGTTGGGAAGAAAGAAATGGATACTAAAGACGTATATGTAGATGGATACACACACACACACACACACACACACACACACACACATATTTAGTGTAAGACTTACAGTGAGTGTCTTGAATCTTAACTAAACTCATCTATGACAAACTGCTTCTTTCTTTTCATGTTCCTTACCTCTAAAGTGGATATAGAAATATAATACTTTATGTGTTTACTAGGTAAAATAAAATTTATTGTTTAGCTGGTGGTATCTAGATCATTTTGCAGAGGTGCTATGTAAAAGTAAAGTTATAATTTATAAAAACTGAGTGTTTGCATATCTTTATCTGCAACTTATATAGAGTTAAATTTTATAATTTAAGTGCTTTATTCATCTTTATAAAATCTGTGAACATCAAGAAAGAAATCTGTGTAATCATAAAGTCTACATAATCATGAAGGTTAAGAAAGATATAAAATTAAACCAAAGTCATTGAGTCTAACTTTTTTTATACAGTGTGGAAGCAAGTCAAAAAGGCAAGAAGCCAAGTGATTCTTTGTACATAACTGGGTTTTTGACCTAAAGAAATAGTTCATTAGATAGTGAAAGAGTTCATCCATAGTTCTGTGGCAGCATATTTTGGCTCTCATTTACTTGACTGTCAACACATTGTCCTTTAACCTAAAAAGTCTCTGTTACTATTTGAATCTGCCACTTGGACTATTTCAGCAGTGATCAGTGAAAATAAATGACCAAGTTCTCCAAATCTTCACTCTGTATTAGGCTACTAGGTCAGCTCCTGAAACAAAGGTCAAAATAACAGTCACAAACAAGATAGAAGTTTCTTTCTCACAGAATAGTCAAATTTAAATAGACCATGGCTCATTAGGTAGTTTAATGCTGCAAGGGGTAACACTTTTTCTATCTAGTTGCTCCGCCACCCTCAACATGAAGTTTCCATCTGGTGGTCTAATATGACTGCTCCCACAGCTACTACATGTCTGCTTTCCAACCAGTGGAAAGTGGAGAAGGGTAGAGGGTAGGGCATACATCCCTCCAGCTTACTTGTATTGTCCAGAACCTATCACATGACCACACTTAGCTGCAAGAAAAGTGGGCAGCATAGCTCTTAGTTGGGTGACTAACTTCTATTTTTATGGAAGGGTAAAGTGGAAGTTTTCTGCCATACCATCTCATGACAAACTCATTACCGCCTTGTGCTAAAACAGAAAATGTCTATATTAAAAAATAACAGTAGCAACCCAAATGTCTATCCAAAGAAATAAACCCTGGAGCAAATTAAGTAATACTGTAAAGTAATGAGTAAAATTCCTATAGTGTGCATTCTCTACATACAAATTAAATTGTCTTTCAAACTATCAGTTAATATATATTGTATTACAGAAGTAATTAACCTACTGGGACCCCCAAGTTCTGATATCCTCAGAAGGTGGGTGATTAAGGGCACCTTTAAGTGTAATTCTGCTACTTTCAGGCTCCTTGTATCATTGGCATGTTGCTGAAATCCTATACAAGTTTTCCAAATGATTCTCAGAGAACTATGTGGCCTTATAATGAAAGCCTTAAAAATAGACATTCCCTTTGACTCAGGAATTTTACTTTTGGGAGTTTGTCCTAAAGAGAACAATGAGGGTGCAGAAGAAGATTCGTCTATAAGGATATTTATTGCAAATTTTTTTGTTGTAGAGAAAATTAGAAATAACCTAAATGTCCTCAGAAAGGGACATATATCATATCCATACAAGAGAATAACAGGCTGCCTTCAGAAATGATAGATGGAGAAATTTATTTAATGATATGAAAAGTTGCTCACACATATCGTTAAATGAAATATACAGATTTGAACACAGTATACACAGTCTTATCCAAAGTTTATAAATTAAAATTATAAATCTTCAAGAAGCCACACCAAAATATGAAAAGTGATTACATGTTTCTGGGTGGTGGTACTAGAGGTCATTATTGTTTTATTCTTTCTGCCTCTTTGTAGTTTTGAAATTAGGAAAGAAAAGAACACTTATCATTTGTATAATCACAGGGTTTTTGTTTTTGTTTTTAACACAGGAAGAAATGAAAAGCTGTGTTCTCTTAACTCCGAGCCAGATTGAGAATGGTGTGGGAAGACAGAGGTTCTCCCAGCCTGACCTCCAGGGAGACTTTTACTCTGGAGACAGTCCTTCCCTAAAGCCTCTATGAAAGTTTCATTACCCGGGCAGCAGTCACATTTACCACAGACAGGGTCAGATTTTAGATGACCCTGATACTAAGAGCATGGATAGTGCTCTATAAGTAATGAAAGAGGCTGTAGGTTTTTAAGGAGTGATAAGGATAATTTCTCTTGGTCTTTCATTCCTGGTCCCTGAGCACAAAATCCAGTTATCTTTGACACCACCCCTTCCATCCAATATTTGGCCATATCCTGACAATTTACTTCCACAGATCTGCACTCTAGGGAATCATAAACATTTCCCTTTTCTTTACCAGCTGAGCCACCAGGGAAGCAAATGAACCGCCTGCAATGTGGAAGACCTGGGTTCGATCCCTGGGTTGGGATGATCCCCTGGAGAAGGGAAGGGCTACCCACTTCAGTATTCTGGCCTGAAGAATTCCATGGACTGTATAGTCCATGGGGTTTCAAAAAGCTGGACACGACCGAACAACTTTCACTTCACTTTTCACTTTCAAAGGAAAAGGATGTTTTTCTTCCATCAGTCCATCTCAAGATTTTGTATATTAATAGATGCTTGGAAAACCATTGTGAAATGAATACAAGAATGACCAGGTGGATAAGATAATAAAGAAAAGGGAAATGTTTATGATGCCCTGAAGTACAGATCTGTGGAAGTAAATTGACAGGATATGGCCAAAGATTGGATGGAAGAGGTGTGGTGTCAAAGATAATTCTGGCTTTTGTGCTCATGGACCAGGAATGAAAGACTAAGAGAAATTGGAAGTTAGAAAGATTAGCTTTTAGTTTTGAAATGTAATATTAATTTTTAGATGATGGTGTGTGCTGTGCTTAGTCACTCAGTATCAGGCTCTTTGCAACCCCATGGACTGTAGCTGCCAGGCTCCTCTGTCCATGGGATTCTCCAGGCAAGAATACTGGAGTGGGTTGCCATGTCCTCCTCCAGGGGATCTTCCCCACCCAGGGATTGAATCCAGGTCTCCCACATTGCAGGTGGATTCTTTACCGTCTGAGCCACCAGGGAAGCCCATGAATATTGAAACTAAATGTTGGCAGTCCATGAATAATGAGACATCTAACATAAAGTTGGAAGTGAGAGTTTGGAAATCCAGAAAGAGATCAGAGATATTTATAGAGAATTAATAATTATGCATAGGATGGTTGAAATTTGGGGGCAGGTGCTTAGGAAGAAGAATTAAGAGCATTAAACTGACCTACCTTTGGGAGGAATGAGCACAAAAGACAGCTGGGAAAGCAAGCAGAGACTGACTATGAGGAGGGAACTTCTGCTCAAGCTTCACATGCTGGAGTTGGCTCCCCTCAGGTGATTCCACATCTTATTCACACTCTATTGCCAAACTCTTCCATAGTGAACTGAAAATTAAGTGCTAATGGGGAAAATTTCAAACATATCCAAAAAAATGAAAATATAAAAAATGTGATGTACTGATTACCCTCTGTATCAGTCAGTGCTCAAAAAGTTAAGCAGAACTACTAAGACGTGTGAACGTGAGTATTGTGTCTAAATACACATTATGTGTGTGTGCTTGTACATATGCAATTGTTCCTTTGTGGAACCTGGTTTATCAGTTGCTGTAAGACTGTTCCCCTTGATTGATTGCTGGAATTTGAACTGCACAGAGCAGGTGATCACAAGGGAAAGATGAGTCCAAAGTGGGAGAGAGTAAGAACCTGCTGGAGTTGGAAACTTCGAGGACAGGCTGCAACTCATCTTGCCTCGGACCTTGGTTTGTTGTGTCCAACAGAAGTCAGGGCCCTTCAACATAGAGCTCCACACCTTGCTGTGGAGTTGGAGAGGCTCAAGGAAGTTCTAGGAGTAGGCGGTACAGTTTTAGGCCATGCCAGGGTGGTGCACCGATAGAGAAAGACAATATGCTTGGCCATAAAAGTGGCTGTAGCTTTACTTTCAGTCCCCAAATTCCAAACAAGAATGTCTCTTATGGCCCACCCTAACCAGAAACATAGAGGAATGGAATTCTGGAACGTGTAGGCCAGTCTGGTCAAGTTATCACATTGCAAAGCCACTGTACCTAATTTCAACCATTTTTATCCCGCGGCAAGGCTTGTTTCATCTATTCCTCCATGTGCTTCCTGTCCCCTATCTATCTTCTTTTTTTTTTTTTCTTTTGGAAAAAAATCCTAGGCAGCATATAATTTTATCTTCTAACCATGTTGTACTTTAAAAGTTCAGATTTTTTTTGTCTCACTGTATGAGCCTCTTGAGGAAAGAATCCTTACCTTATTTAACTTACACTTCATATATATAGGTATCTTATAAATACTTATTGACTGAATGATTTATGATTTTTTTGTGTGACAGAGTAGAAGACTAGAAAGAGCTGATATTTTAAGGCAGTCTTTGTCCTGAGGAGCTCAGTTCAAGAGTTGCCACTCCCTAATGTTTTCAAGTCCTTTCTCTCATGGCTCTAGGTAGAAATACCCACTCCTCCTTTGTCCCCACTGGTGTGTTGTGTATATACTTCTACCACAGTGCCCATACATTTTATTTTTAATGCATTAACATGTCTTTCCCCTTCCATTAGCTTTTTAAATGACAGAACTGGGCTATTTGACCTTTCTGGGCTTTATCTTTTTAAACTATCAAAAGTGAAACTAATAATATTGGCCTCCCTCATCAAGATTCCTGTGAAAATTTCTCCTGAAAAGTTGAACTCTTCTCTTTTTATTGTTCTACTATTATGTATAACAATGAGTTATACATAATTTTCCATTATACCTAGTACCTTCAAGGACAGTACATGGTCTAATATACACAGAGGGTTAGAAATTCTCATCAGAAAAAAAAAAGAAAAAGAAATTCTCATCAGGACAATGGAGGTTCCACTTTTCTTACAAGAGTTATTAAAGGATTACGTGTCCTTCTACCATTCACATAGGCTGTTAGTCAGGACTCTTGACTACAAGAGACAGAATCTAACTTGAAGCAGTGTCAGCAAAAATGGCAACCATATTAGCTCATATAATGTAACTGCCAGGAAGGCAGGAACCACAGACTGTGAAAGTCTCTTACTTGGAAGAAATGTTCAAAGGGGTTTGGGGAGCTGCAAAGAATCTAGCTGGGATCTATAGGCATGAGTTAAAATCATATGTTGGAGGCCCTTGAGTGCCAGGCTGAGGAGTATGCACTAATACATTCTATACTTTCTCTTGCTGAAACCAATGGGAGCGTCAAATGAGTCCATGGAAGAACAATTTTGTTCTCTGGAAATGTCTAACTACAGAGCTCTAATACAGAGAAGAAAGCACAGCAGACTCTATAAGAGAAAGAGGTGTCAGTTGCACTGTTTCTGTCAACGTATCCAATGTTAGAATGTGCCTAGTTTAGTTCAGTCACTCAGTCGTGTCCGACTCTTTGCAATCCCATGGACTGCAAAACGCCAGGCCTCCCTGTCTATCAACAACTCCCGGAGCTTGCTCAAACTCATGTCCATAGAGTTGGTGATGCCATCCAACCATCTCATCCTCTGTTGTCCCCTTCTCTTCCTGCCTTCAATCTTTCCCAGCATCAGGGTCTTTTCCCAGTATTGGAGTTTCAGCTTCAACATCAGTCCTTCCAATGAATATTCAGGACTGATTTCCTTTAGGATGGACTGGTTGAATCTCCTTGCAGTTCAAGGGACTCTCAAGAGTCTTCTCCAATACCACACTTCAAAAATATCAGTTCTTCAGTGCTCAGCTTTCTTTATAGAATGTGCACAAAAGACATACAAAAAGTTGACAACAAAAATGGGAAAATTAAACGTGAATATAATTTTTAAAGCATTGGATAACATAAGTTAGTGATTCTCAAAGTGTGAGCTTCAGACCAGCAGCATCAGCACTACCTGGGCATCTGTTAATAGTTCAAAAACCTGGACCCCACTCTAGACTTACTGAATCAGAAACTCTGGGAGTGGGTCCCAGTACTTTGTTTTAACAAACTTCCCTGGTGATTCTGGTGACTGGTAAAGGTTGAGAACAACTGTGTGGTAGGCTAAAAATGACACCCAAAGATATTTATGTTCTAATCTCTGGAAGGGCTTCCCAGGTGGCTCTAGTGGTAAAGAATCCACCTGCTGATGCAGGAGTTGCAAGAGATGACAGTTCAATCCTTGGGTCAGGAAGATTCCCTGGAGAAAAAAATGGCAGCCCACTCCAGTATTCTTGCCTGTAAAATCCCATAGGCAGAGGAGCCTTGCGTAGTACAGTCCATGAGGTCACAAAGAATCAGACAGGACAGAGCACACAATGCTATAATCTCTGGAAGCCAAAAGAGAAGAAATTTGACCATGGAGGCAGAGATCCAAGTGATGCAGCCTTGAGCCAGGGAATGCTGACAACTACACAGAAGCTGGAGTGAGCAAGGAATGGATTCTCCCCCAGAGCCTGTGGAAGGAGTGCAGAGTGGCCTGGCCAATACCTTAATTTCAGTTTAATGAAACTGATTTCAGATGTCCGTTCTCTAAGACTGTTGTTTTAATTAATAAAGTTTGTGGTAATTTGTTAGAGCAGTCATAGGAAACTAATAAACACTGAAATAAAGAAAGAAGACTTATAGGCTAAAGTACCTAAAAATTCATTAGATTCTTATGATAAAAATATGCTTGATATTATTTAAACAACTCTAAAAGTAGTCTTTTGTATTAAATAAATTTGCTGCACCTAAAAGCATTTTCCTAACAGTTTAGTAGAATGTTAGAGTGTAATAATTTTCATAATGTTAGCATCAAAGATGGCTTTTATTTACCTTGATTTTCCTATGATAGCTAATCCTGCAGGAAATGAAACAAATATTGTTGGTTAGAAGAAAAAAAACAAGAGACACTTTGCTTATAGGTAAGATTTGCATAGGTTAGAGAGCTGTCATACAGCTTCCTTTATGGATAAGAAAGTGCTTTTGGAGAATAACAGTGGCATTTACTTATAGGAAAATGCTTCATAATAATTATGAGAGGACTTTTAATCTATAATCTATGCTACTTCATAAAATATTCAAGTTCTTTTTAAGATCTGGAACATCTTAATACTTATAATAATTTGTCTTGTGCACAGTGCTTCTCAGATCACTTTCAAATATATATATTCACAATCCTTACAACTACTACATGAGCAGAGTAGGTGTTTTTATTTTTCTTATTTTACAGATTTAAAAAATGATTCTTAGAAAAGTTAAATAACTGGCCCAAGGTTACAAAAAAAGTAGATATTAGATTTGAAAATTAGAACCTACCCAAATCTGCTGAATGCATCATTTCCTTAGCTGCCCTCTAGAAGGTGTATTAATGTTTGTGGTTAATTACGCTATGGATAATTACACTGAGCTTCAGAGGTCCTGTGATCTGTTTAATTTAACCCCAGAGGTAGTTGCTGAGCATCTATTGCATGTCTTAATCTGTGCTAGTTACTGTGAGGAACACAAAGAAAGGGCCAGACAGGGTCCTTGCACTCAAGTGAATTTCCATCACTATTAGGGAGGAAATGTCTATGTAAATGAAATGAATAAGTAGAAGAAATGAACTGTAGAAAAAAAAGTAGAAGAAATGAAGAATGAAAAGAATAAAATCAAATGCCACAATCTGGGTGACTCCATACAAAAGAAAAAAAAAAAACTTTGAAGAAAGATCTGATTCAGAGCATTCTAGGTGGCAAAGGGTGTGTTTGTGTGTGGCAGGGAGAATGAACAAAAGTGTAGAGGCTGAAACAGCTGCAACCTACAGAGAGAGAGGGATCAGCTGAACTTCTAGAAGCACCATGGATATGTCCTAAGGAACAGGAGCTGGGCTTCTTGGTGCCCCTGGTCTCAGACAATTAAACAGCAGTGAAAACCTCTAATATTTCCAGTGAACACTGTATCCTTGCAAAGTAAGGGAGAAGCACACAACTTGAAAATCCTCCCATTCTGTCCAGTTTTTCTATGCCAGACCTATGGACACCGCTCCCAAGAACTTACAGCTCTGTCTCTGCCTGTGTTTTCCGAGAATCCTAGTTGTATGTGTGTGCGTGTGTGTGTGTGTGCATGCTCATCTGTGTGTGTAGGAGTGTGTAAATATAGTGTTTGAACACCTGTCATAAAGTCCTTTTTAGGAAAAGAGGTATGTTTGTTAGGAAAATGTTTTGAGAGTGCATGGTGAGGACTCTGTTTGCAAGGAAACAGGGAAATCAAAGCAGTATTTACATAATAAAGTGGCAGGAATTTGGGAGAAGGGCTTACCTAGAGAAAGAGGGGAGGTTATGGCCAGAAGAGACCAGAGCTTGAGGAAAAGGACAATGGGTAAGAAAGAAATTTCTGGGGCCGGGATGGTTGAAAGGCTTTTAAGAACAGGGATCTTTATTTTTCCTTTTTTTGTAAATATTTTTACTTTTAGGCTCCCCCACCCCTCCACCCCCGCTCCACTGGTGGCTCAAATGATAGAAGAATTTACCTGCAATGCAGGAGACCCAGGATCAATCCCTGGACTGGGAAGATTCCCTGGAGAAGGAAATGGCAACCCACTCCAGTATTTTTGCCTGAAAAATCCTATGGACAGAGCAGCCTAGCAGGCTACAGTCCATGGAGTTGTAAAAGAATTGGACACAACTTAGCGACTAAACAACAAGAACAATAATACCCATTGTACCACATCTTCTTATTTTTGTTACTTCCATGTAAATTTTCTCCATTGCCTTGTCTCTTCCATAAAAGTAGTTAACACCCAGAACTTTGAGTCAGTGGTATTTGGGGAAGTACATAAAGTGAGGTGTATGTCCAGGAAGCAGGGCCATGTGCAACAAGGGGCAACAGCAATGGTCGTTCTCATGTACCGGCAAGGTAATCATAGACCAAGCTAAGTTAGAGCCATAGGTGACAAGGAAAAATCTAGGTACATTGTCTTCCTCCCCTCCAATCCCTGATTAAAGTCAGAAGGACATTGAGTTTTCCATTTCATGTAGCCTGGGGTTCTAGCCAATTTCATTTGAATAATCTAGGACATGGTGACCCCTGCATGTACCTGGGCCTCACCAGCTTGTGGTCAGTCACTCACAGTGACATTTCAGTCTCTGCTTCACTGGACTCCTCTGTCACCACAGAAAGGCCTTTCTGTTTGCTGAAAATCGCCAGCTCCTGGAGGAGGAGGTAGAGTTAGATTGGCTGAGGATAGAGTCTCCAGAGAGTGACTCAGGTTTGGCTTCTCCTGGCACAAGAGCCTATTTTCTGTTTACCAGGGGATTAATCATGGTTTCCAAATTGGTCCATCAGGACGCCGGCAGGACTGGTGAAAAAAAAAAAACGCAGAGGTGCTGGGTTTGGGGTTTTTCCATGCCCTGGTCAGCGATGTTCAGCAAGAAGAGGAAAAGATGTGATTCCTCCTTTAGAGTCTTGTAATAAATTATCAAGTGCTCTGTAACTCATCTGATTCTGATCCTTGTCCCTGTGTAAACACAGATTTATAGCAGCTAAGGTGAGATGCCTCTGTTCTTTCTTTTTTGATCAGCAGAAGAGGGAATTCAGTGTTTGATTAGCCAGGTGTGGTGGGTATTTGATTTAATTGGATGCAACATCTATTTAATGTATAACCAGCATGTGCTAAGGTACAGAAACCTAAATTTGATATTTACAAGATAATCAGGAAGGACTTGGAAATAGGTAGAAAATAAATAAGTAAATAAATAAATAAATGTTTTTTAGTCCTCAAAATAGAGGTTTGAGCTTTTTTGCTGGATTCATTACAGCCCTGATAGGATATACATTATCCAATATAATCATATACAAGCAATGAATCAACACAATATCTTTTTTAACTTGTCAGTGGTATCATAGAGAAGTCTTTTTAGAAGCTGAAGCAGTAATGGTTTTGCTGTCATTCATTGGGTTGTTTACCATAGAAGGTGGTTTGATGTTTTGAATTGTAACTATTTCTACAAATACTCAGACAAATCATATTTTCCCAGTGAGGGAGAAGAAGGTCTTGAAAACATCACAGATCATTTTAAAATGGAGAACTTGTTTTTCAGTTAGCTGAAATTACTTTAGATAATTTGTGAGACTTTAGAGTTTAATTTATGGGTGCTTATATTCTTATATTAATAAGCGTAGTATTTATTCAGTTGGGGAAAGTTGTATTAATCTTACAAAACAAGACTTTGTGAAGTAAATTGGTAAAAAAAAAAAGTGATACGTCTGTTATGCTATGTTTTCCTTTATTATTATTTCTTTTGGACTCATAAAATAATTAGAATAGAAACAACTTATCATATTGTAACATAGTGGTCTTTAGGTCCTGATTAATTTCCATCACTTCTATTGTTTGCTCTACATAAACCTGCATTTACAGCAAGTGGGAACTAGCATTATTATGGTATATGATATGATTAGAAGATGGACAGAGAATGAAACACTCTTCCTAACTTAGTCTTATGATATATGATATGATTAGAATATGGACAAACAAACAACAATGAAACACTCTTTCTAACTTAATCTCTAAACCCACTGATGCCTGAAATCATCCTTACTCTGTACAGTGGTTTAGCCACTCAGTCGTGTCCTACTCTTGCTATTCGATGGACTGTAGCCTGCCAGGCTCCTCTGTCCATGGGATTTTCCAGGCAAAAATAGTGGAGTGGGTTGTCATTTCCATCTTCAGGGGATCTTCCTGACCCGGGAATTGAACCCGGGTCTCCTGCACTGCAGTCAGGTTCTTTACCTGTATAGTATTAGGCATCATCAGCTTCAGCAGTGTTTTGTTCCTATGCCTCAGAGAATGATGACACAGCCTTAAGGAACATCAATAATCAGGAAGTATGACATTCAAGGAGCATGTTTTCAACTTTTCTGACACACTTTTCTTTTCTGTGCCATTAATTTGGCACTTAAAATTATTGGGAAAGAATGGCAGTACCCCAAAGTCCATTCAGTATTCCCTACAGATGACAAAGAGAAGACGGAGCAACAGTGACGGCTATTAGAACAATCATCCTCAGACTCTCTTCTGGATCTGGTTTACGCTTGGAGAGATCAAGCACACAGAACAGGAGAGTACAAACCTGGCACATGAACATCTGAATCTGGGGTTGGGAGCTGAGAGTCCAGGTGCTAATTCTGTGGACTTGGCCTGAGCCATGGGCCTCCATGTTGACTAAGTAAAGTGAAGTTGGGATTACATCAAAGTTAGATGGCTTCTGCGGTGCATTCCTTAGAAGCTATAAACTGAGGAGGTTTTAGTCAAGTGGTTTGGAGAAAAAAGCTTCTAGAGTTGCTAGCTATAGGGGCAGAGTCTATGGAGACAGTAGTACAACAAGATTATTCACCTAAGGTAAAACAATCTAAAATTCATTTCAAAATTTACAGTTAGAAAAAGCTTTAGGGGGCATCTGATCTACCTCCTTACCTGCTATATAAATTCCTCTACAGCTTCTCTAAGTTTTATTACACACTTTCTGCTTAAATACCCACAGTGACTTGGAATGCATTTAAATATCCATTTAGGTAGTAACCTTTCTAGGCCTTTTTACATAGCCCCACTGTTGTCTGCTGGGGGGCTTCCCTGGTGGCTCAGATGGTAAAGAATCTGCCTGCAATGTGGGAGGCCTGGGTTCAATCCCTGGGTTGGGACGATCCCCTGGAGAAGGAACTGGCAAGCCACTCCAGCACTCTTGCCTGGAGAAACCCATGAACAGAGGAGTCTGGTGGGCTACAGTCCATGGAGTTGCAAAGAGTCGGACATGGCCAAGCAACTAACACACACACACTCTTTATAATCTTCTAAGAATAGCCCCTTTGGCTTGCCAAGTCACTTTTTATTTCTAGCGATAATTATTTGAGATTTCTCTATTTTTATACAAAAGTACCATGTTGGATGCCATAGAATACAGGATTGAGTGATATAGAGTAGAATCCTTGGTTGTCTAAGACATTTCAGTCTAATGGAGGAATGTAAATACCACAAACACACACACACACACACTGCCTGGGAGGAATAATCAGAGAAATTTCAGGAAAGAAATAGGTTGTGAGCTTGGCCTTATATTGTGAGTAGAATTTGTAAAGACTTTTCCAAGAATGGCCTAAAAAATAAACAAGGGAAAATAATTCAGTAGGGGTCAGGTCACTTGCTTAAAGCCCCTGCTTCCCAGAAGGCAGTAGTGGGGAACTTTCCATGAAGGGACTTACTATGGGAGTTTAGATTATTGTACTCTATGATTTTTCAAAGATGAGATTAGTAGTTCTCCTTTTTCACAGAATGTTCCTGCTAAACAATATTTCCTGTCCCTGAAATAATCTTATACTAAATAGAATAAAGGAAGTAAATGGAGTTCCAGAAAGCAATCTTGAACCATACCCACTTTGAAAAAAAATACCAAAGGAGATATTTTTAAAGGTACTTTTATTTAGAAATTTTAAAAAGGAATGAACAACAAGGTTTTCATTGTTTGTCCTGTAGAATACAAAATCCCCCAGATTTTGTCCTGTAGAATACACACGCTAAGAGTTTTCAAAAACTTTGGCAAACTGGAACAGCAGAGGTTTGAAGGCTGCGGTTCTTTGATTTGCACTTCCTGGATGCGCTGTGTAGGTTACTACTGCCTGAATGTAAGCTCCCTTGTTCATCTCCCCCCTACCCTGGGCTAGTCCAGATCCAGATCTGCTCTGTCTCTCTGGGTTTGCTTACCAGACATGGAGGAGGGATATGGGCAGTGGCTAAACCACAGGCTAGAATGCAGCCTCTTCCCACTACTGACTCACAGGATGACAGGGCCAGATCGCTTCCCCTTCTGATGTTTCTGTTCATTTGTGTTTACTGGAGCCCTAGCAATTCTTCATTCCACAGAAATAAATGCGCATATTTGTGAGCGTGCTTTGGGACAAGGATCGAAAGAAGATTCTTTCTTGTTCTGTCCAGGCAAAGCACAGAATCATTTTCCCTCTTACTGTTGCACCATCACCACCCATGGGATATTCCATCAGGGATACACAGTGGCTTTCTCAGTGTTGCTTGTTTATTACAGGGTAAAGACAAAAATCTTGGGCTAACCAAGCTACAACCCGTGTTGACTCACATCCTTACCTTCCTCCAGCTGCTGGAGTAACAGGGTCTGTTGCCAGAGGGCTAATTTTACCTTCCCTTGATGTTTCATCCTTGTATTTCGTACACAGGATGGATTCTTATTCTTCTCTAGACACAGAAGTGCATTGCTTTATGCTACAAGCTGTCTATTGGATGAGCTTTGTGGATATCAAATATTTGTACACAGATCAGATTTCTCCCCCAGCAGAAATCATTGTCTCATAAGGGTTTTTTTGTTTGTTTGTTTTGAGTTGACTTCTCAATGGGATACAGTGGAAAGAGCATCGGAATAAGAAATAGGAGATTAAGCTTCCTATTCTGGCTTTCCTCCTGATTAGTCATGTGACTCTGGGCAAATTACACTCTGAAGTCCCACTAGTCTTCTATTTTGTCATCTCTACTATTTTGAAGTCAGGTTAGATGATTTTTATGATACAATTTTTGAATTCTTTAGGCAGTCTCAGTAATCCATGATACTGTTGCTTTAAATATCTTATTTTTTACCTTTCCTTAAGGACTTGGTAGTAATAATTATCCACTCTCGAGAATTAATGTGAAAGATGAATATATGAAGGGTAAACAGCATTTTAGGAGCAGGTTTCCAGTTTACAATTATAGCTAATCTTTTCTAGCAAAATATTTGACCATATAATTTAAGCAGTTTGATAAACATTCTGCACACCTCTGGACCCACCCTGCTTAGCTTTTCAGTCCGTAGATATACTTCCTTAGTGAGTTTTATACCTATGGCTTTAGATATCATCTACTATGGACTCATAGATTTAGATATTCAGCTCAGACTTCTCTCCTAAACCTCCAAACTCACATTCTGCAGTCTGTGATATCTCCATTTGGATTTCTAGTAGGTGTCTCAAACTCAGCATGTCCCACATAGAATGCCTGATTTCTGCTGCCTTCCAATCTGCTTCTCCCATCATTCTCCCCAACTCCATGCACAGCAACTCACACTTTTCACTTCTTCCAGAAACTCGATTATCATCCTCACCAACTCACTTCCTCTCCCCATCCACTTAAATGTCACCTAATTGGTCTCCCTGCTTTCTGTCCTCGTCCTTGCTTTCTCTCCTCATCTGCTTATGGATCATTTCCCAAACAGCAGCCAGAGTGACCCCTTTAAAAGTAAAGTTAGAAGTCGTGTCTCACCAAACTTTTTAAATTGATCTGAATCAGTAATTGATTCCTGATCATTCAGAGCAAAAGCCAAAACTCACAGCCCCTGTGACCTTTATATTTTCATCTCTGCTCCTCTCCTTTTTGCTCACTCTGCCCTTGCCACATGGTTCTCCTTGCTCTCCTGGGTCTTGCAAACATGTTCATTACTAAGACCTTTGTACTTGCTATTCCCTGTCTTACTATGTTTTCCCTATAAATACCGCACGACTACTGATTCCCTTGCCTCTTTCAGGTTTTTGTTCAAGTGTTCATATTCCTACTGCATTCTTACCTGAACCACTCCTCACCCTCTGATGCCCTGCCTCTGGGATTTCCTTTCATCTTCCTTTGTTTTCCCTCTATAGCTCTCATCATCTAATACGAGGTTTCTTGACTTTGGCATTACTGACCTTTTGGACTAACTCTTTCTTTTGGGGATTGCCCTGTGCCGTGGATTAACTCTTTCTTTTGGGGATTGCCCTGTGCCGTGGATTAACTCTTTCTTTTGGGGATTGCCCTGTGCCGTGCAGGAGGTTTAGCAACATAGGGATGTTGCCACCTTCTACCCACCAAATGCTAGCAACCCACTTCTTCCTCCCTAGTTGTGACAACCGAAAATAACTCCAGATGCTACCAAATGTCCCCTGAGGGGCAAAATAATTCCAGATGGAGAACCATGAGCTAATATAATATGTGTTTTACCTATTTATTCGTTTATTGTTCCTCTCCTCCCCACTACTAGAATAAAACCTCCATGAGAACAGGAAGTTTTGTCTCTATCGTTCACTGCTATAATGCAACCACCCAGAACTGAGCCTAGTGCATAGTAGGTGCTCAACAAACAGTTAATGAGTGAGTGAATAAATAAAATAGCCTCCTCCCTTTTCCCTCTGAGCTCATTAAGCTCCAGTCACATAGGACTTTTATCTTTCTCTTGTATGTCCTGAGCTCATTCTCACCTTTCTGCCTTTTACTTTTAGAGCCTGTTCTGGAAGGCTCTATTCACAGGTCATCATCAGATGGTGGATCCCAGCTTGTTACTCGGGTCTCTACTTAAATATCAAAGAGGTCTTCCTTCCTGATCACACTATCCAGCATGAGACCCCCTCTATCACCCTCTTCCCACCTCCACTGCTTGCCAGAGTTACTATCATTTACTCTGATTTCGTTGCTTCATTACATACATCTCTGACATGAGCTTATTTGTTCACATGGTGAATTTCTGTCTTTCCTCCTTAAATGAATGTTGTCTGAGCACTCAACCTTATATTCAATATGTTTATTTTTCATGGTACCCCCACAGTCTAGAACAGTTCCAAGCACATCATCTATGTACTGATTGAACAAATAAGCCTACCTCCTACTAGTGGATTTCAGAGTGGAAGAGGTTTCAATGGTTAGGAATGAAAGGTTATATCTGTTAGGGTTCGGTTGCAAAGAAGAGGATCCACTTTAGCTAGCTTAAGCTGAAAGGGGTTAATTACAGCTTTAATTCTGTGGCTCACAGAATCACTGAGAAGGCTGAAGAAATAGCCTCCATGTTGAGCTTTCACGGACAACTATGAAAGCCACACAATATCTGTCCTTACTGAAGGAGAGACTGCTCTTCAATCAGGAAATCTCTAGCTGAACAGAAGCTGAGGTGCCAACCACTGGCTCTGAGACCAGACCACTGCTGTCAGTATCAGAGAGCTAGCACTGCCCCAGAAAAACCAGATACCACCCCTCCCGGGTTTCTAGCAGAAAGAGCAAAACATCGAAGCTTGCCCACCAGCAAACTTGATTTTCCAGCTCTCATGGCTGTACTTCTGATTAATGTTTATTAATTCAAATAAAACCCTGGCTTCTAGGAGGTCTGGGAGCTGTGGCTTTTAGTGTTCCAGTGTCTGCAGCTCAGGAAGGCCCATTGGAAAGAGATTAGAATGAATGTGGAAGGCCAGTTTACCATATGCAGGTATGGTAATAAGGATGGAGAAATAAGTGATTAAAAAAAAGTCTTCAACATCATATCTGAAAGGCAAAATGGTCACCCTAAATACAAATAAAATAGTCAAGAGTCTCTTATTCAGAGTACCGATGAGTAGTGTTCAAACAATTTCAGGAAATGATTACGTTTTGTCAAAGATGCAGCAACATGTGATGAATAGCATTTCAGACAAACCAAGCTCAGTAAAGCCATGATCTGAGCTCCCCTGCAGAGCGGAACTGTTTATACCTATAGCTCTATGAGAAAAGTGTGAGATCCATCTGGCTGAGCACTGTTTTTCATAACTGGTCATGGACATTTTATTTTCAACTTAGGACACCGGTCAAACTCAAATCTTTGGAAAGACTCATTAAAAGGATGAAATTTCAGATTTGTGCTGGCTAATAAAGAAATTCATTACTAGATTTCATTTTTATTGTTTGAATAATAAAAATGAAATCTAGTAATGAATCTACTTTTATAAAATCTAGTAGTGAATCTATTTTTATAAAATATACTGTCAACATTTACATCAGATCACATAGTGCAGTGTGATCTAGTAATGAATCTATATTTATAAAATATACTGTCAACATTTACATCAGATCACATAGTGCAGTGTGTGTATATATATATATATATATATATATAAAACTTAATTCACTTTTTTGTAAAGATAAAATCCAGTCTTTTTATTCTTAACCTTCCATTTGCATGCTTTTAAATATTTAATTGTTGCAATTATACATGCTGTTGGTTTATCTGTTTTACACACTAAAAATCAAACTATAGAATCTGCATGAAATGATAATTGGGGAGCCTCTGCTCAACTAAAAATATAGAGATATAGACAAACCTAAACACAATGTAAAAATGTAATTTTAAGAATAGTATTTTATCAAATTTGGGAAACATGAAACTGTCTGCAACTTTTAAATTCTTCCTTTTAAGTTCTTCATGCTTAAAATAGCTTAAGGATTTCTTCCATTCTTTCTCTCCAATATCCCTTGCAAAGGACTTTTAAAATAGCTGCTCTTTATTGCGAACCTTCTGTGTGCTAGGTCTGGAACATTCTCTCTTTTAATCCTCATAGCTTCCCTACAGGGCATAGAAATTTCTGCTGCACCAGTGTGGACACTGAGGCTCAGAGAAATTGCTTGGGAGAGGCAAAGCTGGGATTGGAAATTGAGATTTGACCTCATATCCTCTTCACTTCAAAATTTACTTTTTCTCCGGCAACATTCATTTATTCAGTCACTCATGTATTCAATTAGTGCTACTCAAGGGCTCACTATGGACTAGGCATGTACTGTTTTCTGAAATTAAAATAATGGGTTCAAAAAAGAGCATCATCCCTGCCTGTATGGAGCTAGGAATCTCTGCTCCCTCTGGTTGGTTGCTTATTTGTGATTTATAGATGAGAATTAAATTCCTGAAACACAGACAAGAATGTAAAGTTTGCCAATTTTTTTTAAAATGTAAGAGATGGCATTTTATAAATATTCCCATGTGAAACAATATTAAAATGGATTACCAGCCCTAGGTTATATGTGTTTGCTTAGAGCCTTGATGACTTCAAGATTAATGAAGCACAAAAATTAATTAGAGAAGCTGAAACTCAAGAAATCCCTTGTGAGGAAAATAAGGGTTATCTGATTTTTACATGAGGCAGAAGCAATGACAGAAATTGAGTTCCTGTCAGGAAGGATCAAGCATTTCAGACACAGTTTAATAATGTTTCTGAGTAGTTTGAGCACCTTAGCCATCACTGCCAAATTCTCGAGTCAAGATACTACTAACGTCACCAGCCGTCAACTATAATATAAATGACAGAATCCATTGTGTGTGTCAGGACTTCAGTGCCTGGAGGGGCCGGTAGGTTGTGTACCACATGTGGAGGGCCAGATCTATTAACAGGTAGGAATATTCTTCACTTCCACACACAAAAATATGTTTTCTCCTATTGGTAGATCTTTCATTTTTTGCTCCTTCTTATTGAGATATAGACATAGGAAGTATTTCATTTTCCACTTTACTGTAGGAAAAACAACAGCCTGAGGGTTTTGATGAAGGTCTGGTGTTCACCTCACTCTGGGGGAATAGTTTGGAGTGGCAGGGCAGTGGGGCCCTGGAAATAACATATCTTGTGTGTAGGGGCAGTAGTTATTCAGCTCCTGCTGATGGTTGCCATGAAGGAGGACCTGGTGGTGCCAGATATTTCATTTTTTTAAAGAGAAGCCAGAAATATGGATTTTTCTGTGAAATCACCTGACATTTAAATCTTGGCAACTAATTTAAGGAAAAAAAGAAAAAAAAAAACCTCTTGCACCAACATTTTTGATAGAACGATCAGTCATCTTGGTTGGTCCAGGACCAAGGTGTTCTTTCATTGCTAAAACAGAGAGTCCCAGACAAGCTGGGATGGTTGGCCCTTCTAGAATGTGGAGGATAAAGAAGATATCTCTGTAAGCCACAGAAAGACTGTAGATGGTCAGTTTGTGGCCTCTGATGATTAGGACAATGGACTGGAATCCTAATTCACAGTGTCACATTTTCATAGGAGGGAGAAGATATTTGATGAACAGAGAATGGCTATGTACATCCGGTTATCACTTCTGCTCTCCCCACAGTCCACATCTGATGTCCATAGCCAGATTAGAAACTACCATAGTATACTGATTGCAGTGCTTTAGTGTTCTTTTTTTTCAACTGTCTATCCAAAATTTGTTCAACGAAGGAACACATATAGAAAGTGGGAGATCCAGAGGCTGAAGGAAGAGGCTGACTTCTCTGAAAGGCCACAGCTAATTAAAGGAAATGTTGATAGGTTATTGGGAAGTATCTTGGGCCAGACTATTTTTATTCTACCTAAGTTTTATAACTAAATATAAAGGTTAATTTTCACAAGTTTTTCTTAAATTAAAAAAAAAATTATAGAAAATTATCATAGGAAAGCAGCCTTAACACCGTGTAGTCCAGAACTTCCAATACAAAGTTGGGAAAATTGAGGCCCAGCATCCCATAGCTAAGTTAGTGGTAGAATGGTTCAACCTGCATCTGTTCGAAATGGTGTTGTTGCTATTTAGTTGCTAAGTCGTGTTTGATTCTTTGCAACTCCATGGGCTGCAACCCATCAAGCTCCCTCTGTTCATGGGATTTCCCAGGCAAGAATACTGAAGTGGGTTGCCATTTCCTTCTCCAGAGAATATTCCCGACCGAGGAATCAAACCTGAGTCTCCTGCATTGGCAGGCAAATTCTTTACCACTGAGCCACCTAGGAAGCTCTTGGAATGGTGTAGATGGGTGTCAGTGACATGATAAGGGAGGGCAACATGGCTCCTGTAAGATCCAGTTCTAGCAATTAAGAAAGTTTCATGGTACAAAAAAACCCATTAAAATCTAAAACAACAGAAGTTATTTCAAACTCTGCGTTTTGTTCACAAAATTAAAAAACAGTGAATCCCTAAATGCTCATATTGTTGAAACTCAACACAAATTGCATGCAGTGAAGGACAGTGAAATGGAAAAAGGCAAATCCACTATCAAGAAGATTACTGTATTGTATCTGGGCCATTTCATGTGCAAGGTACACATTTCAAACTAAAAACCCATGATTTGCAAAACATAGACAAGGAAGTTTAAAAGAAGTCTTTCTAACCACCGTTATCTACTTGGATTGTTTAGTTTCATTCCGTTCGAAATACGTCACTTCTTCACAAAAGAATTCTCTTTGAAGTCGGAGAATGAACTCTGCAGTGAGAATATGCCCCCGCTCCCCCAGGCCCACATGAGCAAGTAAAAAACAAGGCTGATCTTTATCTTACTACATTGGCGTGATGCACCAGCCAAAGAACTTACTGGTCATGTTTACAGTCACAAGAAGGTGTCGTTAGGGTCCAAAGAACCACAGATTCCTTGTTTGAATAATTAGAATTCCCCTTACTGCCATCTGGGACAATACGAAATACACAGTTTATCTTTGACATCTGTTTGTGCTAATTCCTGAGTATCTCAATAGAGTAAAATAGAGACAATGGCCCAGTAACTTGAATATCACACCAAAAGACCACAAAGGCCAACTTGTGTTTTTTGCAGACTCTAAGAAGCTCCTCAAGCTTGGAGGTTGGTTGGTGCTCACATTGTCTTTATTGTGGGTAGATACATATAGCTGTAGGCTACTTAAACATAAGCTTGGTGAATAGTTCAGAGTCAGAATGATCCTGGTCAGTGTAAGAGGCCAACACTTAATGAATTTATGGTTACAGCTGCCCCAGCACTTGCCATACCCCTCCTGATTAGATCCGGAAATGCAATAAGAAGGGAGAAGAATTTTAATTCTTTTTTTATTATTACAATATTTTAAAATTTATCTATTTATTTTTGGCTGCACTGGGTCTTCATTGCTACGCATGGGCTTTCTCTAGTTTCAGTGAGTGGAGGCTCCTCTCTAGTTGTGCGTGGGCTTCTGTTCCAGAGCATGGGCTCTATGGTATGCTGGCTTCAGTAGTTGTGGCTCTTTGGCTTATTTGCCCCTTGGCATGTGGTATCTTCCTGGACCAGAAATCGAACCCGAGTTCCCCTGCATTTACAGGCAGATTCTTAACCCCTGGACCACCAGGGAAGTCCCCAGTCAGTCAGTCAGTCAGTTGCTCAGTCGTGTCCAACTCTTTGTGACCCCATGGACTGCCTTGGGGAGGCACGCCAGGCCTCTCTGTCCATCACCAATTCCTGGAGTTTACTCAAACTCATGTGCATCAAGTACGTGATGCCATCCAGCTATCTCATCTTCTGTCGTCCCCTTCTCCTCCTGCTTTCAATCTTTCCCAGCATCAGGGTCTTTTCCAATGAGTCAGTTCTTCGCATCAGGTGACCAAAGTATTGGAGTTTCAGCTTCAGCATCAGTCCTTCCAACGAATATTCAGGACTGATTTCCTTTAGGATGGACTGGTTGGATCTCCTTGCAGTCCAAGGGAAGTCCTGGGGTATGTTATTAATTCTTGGTAACTATTTGGGGGTTAATTATATAGGAACAGGAAGCAACAAAACAGACTTATAAAATATTGCTTTGGTGGTCAGGCCAGATTCCCTTCCAGGACAAATTTTTAAGAGGGTGATTTGGGCTTTCTCTTTCAGAGGCCAGTCCTAGGAGTGTTACTGCTGGGTTGTGTGTGTGTATGTGTGTGTGTGTGGTTAAGCTTTAAAGCACAAATATTTGTCATACATAATTTCTGAGGGTCAGAAATCTGGAAGTGGCTTAGCTGGATGCTTTTGGCTTAGGTTCTCTCATGTGGTTGCAGTTGCAGTGTCTTCCAGGGCAGCAGTCATCTGAAGGCTTGGCTGGGGCTCAAGGGTTTACCTCCAAGATGGTACATCACTGGCTCAAGGTAGCTCATTCACATGGCAGTTGGCTGGAGGCCTCAGTTCCTTACCTTTTGCCTTCAACCTGTCAGTGGGCCTTCTTGAGTGACCTAACAAGACAGCTTCCCTCAAAGTAAGTGATCTAAAAGAGAAGATAGGACTGTCGTTAACATGGCTTTTGGAAATGGATTTTTGAGTTTACATGATTTGGTAGTACTAAGTTACTTCTTCATGCCTTAAAACCACAATAGTTGAAGGTAGTATGGATTTCATAAGAGTGACTAAGTTGCTTTAACATGGGAAGCAGATGAGTCCACGTTGAAAGATGTGGAAGGTGGAAGACAGCTCTGGCACTGAGACCCAGAGGAGTCTTTTATTTTTATATATATTTATTTGTATTTATTTATATTTTGGCTGCCTTGGGTCTTTGTTGCATCTTGTGGGCTTTCTCTTGCTGTGCAGCATGGGCTCTAGAGGATGAGGACTCAGTAGCTGTGGCCCAGGCTCTCTACTTGCCCTGCAGCACATGGGATCTTAGTTCCCTGATCAGGGATGGAAGCTGTGGTGTTCCCTGCACTGACAGAAGGATTCTTAACCACTGGATCACCAGGGAAGTCCCCCAAGAAGTCTTTTAAATAAATGACTCTTATATTGCTGAAAGCAGTGGTAAATTATCCTTTTTTAATATTTGGAACAGACGGATTTGAGCACATCGTTAGCCCAAACCTTCCATCTCAAAGATGGTAGTTGAGGGCATGAGAAGGATAATTTTACATAAATATTTCAGAGTATTGGTATTTGAGTCATTTTCTTTAATTAACCTTTGTTTATGGTAGAGTGGAACTTCCCTGGTGGCTCAGAAGTGAAGAATCTCCTTGCAATGTAGGAGCCACAGGAGACATGGGTTCGATCCCTGGGTCCGAAAGATCCTCTGGAGGAGGTCATGGCACTCTAGTATTCTTGCCTGGAGAATCCCATGGACAGAAGAGTCTGGTGGGCTACCATTCATAGGGTTGCAAAGAGTCGGATATGACTGAAGCAACTTAGCACGCACACACGTGGGTAGAATACTTTGTAGAGAATAGAAAAGCCGTCTCTGGACTTTCTGAGTTCATTGTGGACAAAGACAAAGTAGTGGCTGGCAGTGAGGAAACCAGAACCACCGTTCTTAGCAACCTCGACTCATGTGAGTCTGAATGTAAACAGAGCTCAAGAGTTTAAACCCAATTCTCCCACGCATGAGTGGGACAATGGGTTGTTGAAAAATTGTAAAGCTTCTTCTGAGTCTTAAAGGTTTTTGAAAAAGTAATGGAACATCCTGGGTAACTGGCTTAATGTTGTTAGCAAGACCTATTTCCTCTTTTGCCAAATGAGGCTGAAGATAGCAACCTTGTAGGATTATGGTGATTAGGAATAATCTAAACTGAGTGAGTGCTCAGTAAATGGTAGCTGATTTTATAATTATTACCATCATATTTTTTTCTTCAAGGCATTAAGCTTATGACCAATAGGCTTGGAGAACCTAGGAGAACATTTATCCCTTTGGTTCTCAAAACTGTATCAGGGTATCTGATAAGTGATGAGGGGAGAAGGGGAGAATGCCTCAGTCCAACGCAGCCGTGTGGCATAGTGCTTGCCCCAAGGCCACTTGTTGCAGAATTACCTGGTTGTTTGTTAAAAATACAGATTCTTGGATCCTGCCACAGGTCTACTACGTCAGTATATCTGGGGTTGGAACCATATAATCTGGCTTTTTTTTTTTTTAACCAAGCCACCCAAATGATTCCTGTGCCCACTAAGATTTGAGAACCACAGGAAAACATGTTTTGAAAGTCTTGTGGGGCTCACCGAAGGCAAAACAACTGAATTGATCTCGACCAGAAGTTTCCAACTTTTACAAAATTATGTACCCCCATCAAGAAAATCTTTTGTATAATATAATCCTAATGTTTGTGTGCTCATACTTATACCTTAATTCATAAATTTTTACATATATCACTATGCTAAATATCCTATACATTATAAGGCAACAGAGACATTTAAAAAAAGATGATATAAAAACCTTCTGTATAAACTTTAATATTTTCTTTTCATATCCTAATGGATCATATGGTATAACCCTTGGGATTCATACTGCCTAACCTGGAGACCACTGGTTAAAGCAAAGTGGTCCCTATGCTTGTGTTTATTCAATCACTTAATTAAGCAAACATTTACAATGTTCTTTCCAAATGTGAAGCCCGCTGTAAGCTCCAAGGGCTTGCGGTGAGTGATTGGCTTCTTCTGTCATATTGAAGCTCTAATAACATGACTACCTCATCGTGTGTAAACACTTTGTTATTTCCAGGGTCTGTGGGTGGGAGCGTTCAGTTCATCTCCTTCGGGCAGTAGAGTAGTGCTGCATCTAGTCACAAATGTATAATTTAACAGACTATTTGGGAATAGGGGGAAGAGTTTTGCCAAGAGAACACACTGGTCATAGCAAACACACTCTTCCAACAACACAAGAGAAGACTCTACACATGGACATCACCGGATGGTCAGCACCGAAATCGGATTGATTATATTCTTTGCAGCCAAAGATGGAGAAGCTCTATACAGTCAGCAAACAAGACTGGGAGCTGACTGTGGCTCAGATCATGAACTCCTTATTGCTAAATTCAGACTTAAATTGAAGAAAGTGGGGAAAACCACTAGACCATTCAGGTATGACCTAAATCAAATCCCTTATACAGTGGAAGTGAGAAATAGATTTAAGGGACTAGATCTGATAGCCAGAGTGCCTGATGAACTATGGACAGAGGTTCGTGACATTGTACAGGAGACAGGGATCAAGACCATCCCCATGGGAAAGAAATGCAAAAAAGCAAAATGGCTGTCTGAGGAGGCCTTACAAATAGCTGTGAAAAGAAGAGAAGCGAAAAGCAAAGGAGAACAGGAAAGATATAAGCATCTGAATGCAGAGTTCCAAAGAATAGCAAGGAGAGATAAGAAAGCCTTCCTCAGCGATCAATGCAAAGAAATAGAGGAAAACAACAGAATGGGAAACATTAGAGATCTCTTCAAGAAAATTAGAGATAACAAGGGAACATTTCATGCAAAGATGGGCACAATAAAGGACAGAAATGGTATGGACCTAACAGAAGCAGAAGATATTAAGAAGAGGTGGCAAGAATACACAGAAGAACTGTACAAAAAGGATCTTCATGACACAGATAATCACGATGGTGTGATGACTGACCTAGAGCCAGACATCCTGGAATGTGAAGTCAAGTGGGCCTTAGAAAGCATCACTATGAACAAAGCTAGTGGAGGTGACGGAATTCCAGTTGAGCTATTTCAAATCCTGAAAGATGATGCAGCGAAAGTGCTGCACTCAATACACCAGCAAATTTGGAAAACTCAGCAATGGCCACAGGACTGGGAAAAGACTGTATTCTTGCCACCTCTTCTTAATATCTTCTGCTTCTGTTAGGCCCATATCATTTCTGTCCTTTATTGTGCTCATCTTTACATGAAACGTTCCCTTGGTATCTCTAATTTTCTTGAAGAGATCTCTAATGTTTCCCATTCTGTTGTTTTCCTCTATTTCTTTATATTGATTGCTGAGGAAGTCTTTCTTATCTCTCCTTGCTATTCTTTGGAACTCTGCATTCAGATGCTTATTCAGATTCAGATGCTGCATTCATTCCAATTCAGATTCAGTTTTCATTCCAATCCCAAAGAAAGGCAATGGCAAAGAATGTTCAAACTACTGCACAATTGCACTCATCTCATGCGCTAGTAAAGTAATGCTCAAAATTCTCCAAGCCAGACTTCAGCAATATGTGAACCGTGATCTTCCAGATGTTCAAGCTGGTTTTAGAAAAGGCAGAGGAACCAGAGATCAAATTGCCAACATCTGCTGGATCATGGAAAAAGCAAGAGAGTTCCAGAAAAACATCTATTTCTGCTTTATTGACTATGCCAAAGCCTTTGACTGTGTGGATCACAATAAACTGTGGAAAATTCTGAAAGAGATGGGCATACTAGAGCACCTGACCTGCCTCTTGAGAAACCTGTATGCAGGTCAGGAAGCAACAGTTAGAACTGGACATGGAACAACAGACTGGTTCCAAATAGGAAAAGGAGTACGTCAAGGCTGTATATTGTCACCCTGCTTATTTAACTTCTATGCAGAGTACATCATGAGAAACGCTGGGCTGGAAGAAGCACAAGCTGGAATCAAGATTGCCGGGAGAAATATCAATAACCTCAGCTATGCAGATGACACCACCCTTATGGCAGAAAGTGAAGAGGAACTAAAAAGCCTCTTGATGAAAGTGAAAGAGGAGAGTGAAAAAGTTGGCTTAAAGCTCAACATTCAGAAAACGAAGATCATGGCATCTGGTCCCATCACTTCATGGCAGATAGATAGAGAAACAGTGGAAACAGTGTCAGACTTTATTTTGGGGGGCTCCAAAATCACTGCAGATGGTGACTGCAGCCATGAAATTAAAATACGCTTGCTCCTTGGAAGAAAAGTGATGACCAACCTAGATAACATATTGAAAAGCAGAGATACTACTTTTCCAACAAAGGTCTGTCTAGTCAAGGCTATGGTTTTTCCAGTGGTCGTGTATGGATGTGAAAGTTGGACTGTGAAGAAAGCTGAGCGCCAAAGAATTGATGCTTTGAACTGTGGTGTTGGAGAAGACTCTTGAGAGTCCCTTGGACTGCAAGGAGATCCAACCAGTCCATTCTAAAGGAGATCAGTCCTGGGTGTTCATTGGAAAGACAAGCTAAAGCTGAAACTTCAATACTTTGGCCACCTCATGCGAAGAGTTGACTCATTGGAAAAGACCCTGATGCTGGGAGGGATTGGGGGCAGGAGAAGGGGATGACAGAGGATGAGATGGCTGGATGGCATCACTGACTCGATGGACGTGAGTTTGAGTGACCTCCAGGAGTTGGTGATGGACAGGGAGGCCTGGCGTGCTGCAATTCATGGGGTTGCAAGGAGTCGGACACAACTGAGCGACTGAACTAACAGGACGGTCAAGGTGAGCCACAAGTGAAGTGGGTAGAGCCCTCCCTGAATTAAACAGAGCCTCATCTTTGGAGATGTGTGACACTGTGGATACAACGCTGCATTTGGTTCTAGAAGTCCTTTATGTCTGCACTTCATTCCTTACAGGCTGCATGGCCTTCTGTAAATTACTTACCAGTTGAGCTTCTGTTTGCTCTTTAGTAAAATAAGGATAATAACATCTTTTCTGCGTACTTAACACAATTGCTATCACAACCAAACTCACCTCATCTTTGATAATAATCCTACTGAATGCCAGGTTTAATCAATCAGCTGTCAGTCACTGTTTTATTGAGTGCCAGAAGGGTATTCCAAAGCGCCACCAGGTAAGTAGAATTTCACTTTCCCGATTTTACTAGAACAAGCAAGTTCTTATTTTCCTGAATTTAATAACTAATCTGTCACCCTTCCGCTCCCACAGAAGTTAAGAGAAGTGACTTCAAAGCTTGGCTTTGCTACTTTGATGTCTCATTTCCTTCAATACAGTTTTCTTGGGGTTCCTAGTGGCTCAGATGGTAAAGAGTCTGCCTGCAAAGTGGGAGACCCAGGTTCAATCCCTGGGTTGGTAAGATACCCTGGAGAAGGAAATGGCAACCCACTCCACTATTCTTGCTTGGGAAATGCCATGGATGGAAGAGCCTGGTGGTTATAGTCCATGGGGTCGCAAAGAGTCCAACACAACTGTAAAATGAGGATAATGATATTTACCCCCTAAGTTATTGTGAGGGTTAAGTGAAATAATTTATGTAAAATGTTTGGCACAATTGGAACATAGTAAAAATTGAATAAATGATTGTTACTTAAATGGCAAATATGACGAGGTACTCTTTTAACATTTTGGTAAATGCAGAGTACCACCTGATACATGGTTCAGAAATGGATTTCACATGGTGATTCTGAAAGAAAAAAAGTGATGTGCCCTTACGTTTTGTGTATAATTAACCTTCTTAACTGGTTATTGAGGAAGAAGCTAAAAGATAGATTTCTTTTAAGATTCAGTTGGAGAATGAATAATGACTAGCTTGACAGAATGGAAATTTTTACTGTTTTAGACTGGCCTGGATTTAAGAACTGCCCCAAACATGAAGACTTAATATTTACTAGAGATAAAAATAAAAGGAAAAAATTTTACTAGTAATCTTATTTCAGAGAGATGTGCTCAGGAAATAATGAACTGGTAGTCTATAATATGGGCCACAACAAGGCTTTGATTCTGACTTTTAAATTATGTGATACAAATCTTTCCCTATTGTTTAATAACAGTGGATTTTTTTTTCTTGTTACACAAGCTATTGACATAGCCTAAATCACTTAATGACCATGATGTAACAGACTGGCACTCCCTTCGTCCTTACTTATACCCAGATGATTTGATTATACAGGAACATTTTAACCTACCTTCATAATATACCTGCAGTATTTGTTCCTGTGTGAATTTATATGCCAGTTTCCCTTAAATGTCCTAACTATAAACCTAATCTTTAAAATGGGGGTTCTTCTCCTTTTGCCTGAGTTTGAAGCTGATCTTCTGTGTTCTGTTTTCTCTTGATAGCTTAGTGTGCTTTCCTAATCATTGTAGACTCACAAGACCATCAGGTATTTGAACAGGAGAGAACCTTGAAGATTTTCAACCTCTCTTTTCTCATTTTTTAGATGTGAAAACTATGACCCTGGCAAGTCAGTCGTTTTCATCAGTTTCAGAGTAGAGAACTGATTCTGGGTCACGGCTCTCAGCTTTGTTCCTGGTTTATTTCTCCTCAACTCAGCGTCTTTCCATTTCTCTGGCTTTTGGTATGATTGTTTCTTTCAAGTATATAAAAGTGTGGTAAAATCAGATTTGTTCATTTCTTTCCCTAGAACAAGCCTTGGTATGTGAGTGGAAACACTGGTATTTCCAGGTTTTAACCAGTGAGGTGTGGCACACTGGAATGTGGATGTGCCCCTGGATCTGGTTGTATTCATTCCATTGTGTCTTTAGTGTTGTGACTCGTAAATTGAGTATAACATTATCTACATTTTTAGTGAACATTTGCATGGAGAAATCACGTTTATTTCTCCTTTTCGACTGCAATATGACTTAGATGAAGTACTTCAGGATTTTACATATTCTAAATAGGTTTTTGAAAACCTAAAGTATTGAATAATACATTAGATACTGAAGAACCAAAACTCATTATTGAGCTTTAATTGAAGAGAACCATTATGAATGTTAATCTGATATTCTGGGAGTTGTAAGTAGTGTTTAATGATAGTATGTTTCACATTATTGAAACAGGAAATCTATTTAACACAAGTAAAAGTAATTAATTTAGCTGAAAAGGAAAAGTAGTTGTAAGAGATGTCATCAGAATAATGTAAGACAGGCTCCCAGAATTATCTGTGTTTATCGAGAAAAACAGTATAATGGCAATTTGGATATACCAGAAGGACATAACCAGAAGCTACAATTTCAGGATGCATAATTGTGAACAAAGACATAATCAGAACCAAACGTGCATTATTATATATTAGGGAGAGGAGTGAAGTGAGAGGAATCTTAGATTTTTAGAAATATGTAGATTGTATCCATTTCCTTATTTCCTTAGTCTCTGTGTTTAAGCTTCTGCTCCATCATTCTGCTGAAATCACCTGAAGGAAAGTCTCCAGCGAATTACGATATGTCAAATCAAGGAATATACCTATCTCAAGGAATATGTCTATTGTCCATCTTCCTGGACCTACTCTCTTTTTAGTGTCCATGATGATGCCATTGTTAGTTTTCTTCTGCTCCTCCCCCTTCCTTCCCCTGTTCCTTGAATATCAATATCCAATATTCCAAAATCAGTCCTTTTCCTTTTCATACTATCAGAAATGATGAACATACAGTATGGACCAAATCACGCATGCCCATAACAGACATTGCTAATTGATTTTGACAATTTTCTCTGATCCTGAATGCTATCCTAGGATTCTCAGAAATACTTCGGGCAACAATCACATGATCAGAGTTTGCAGATGAGAAGAATCTTTTTATACAAGACTTTATAATTATTTTCAAATAAGTAAACTTAACATCTGCTCGATAATAAGAAACACCCAAAGGAACTGTGTTAGCTTTTATTTGGGATTTGAGGAGTTGGTAGCAAGTTAATCTATTAGGGTATTTTCCTCAATGTTATAAATTTCAATTCAATGGCTAGTGAGAATAAAACGTGATTTCTGTTTATTCCTAGCCAAGGTTAAAGTGCTGCTGTGCTGTGCTTAGTCACTAACTCGTGTACAACTCTTTGCAACCCCATGGACTGTAGTGGAACCAGGTTTCACTGTTCATGAGATTTTTCAGGGAAGAATACTGGAGTGGGTTGCCATTTCCTTCTCCAGGGGATCTTCCTGACCCAGGGATCAAACCTGTGTCTCCTACAGTGGAAAGTGGATTCTTTACCAGTGAGCCACCTGGAAAGCTCCAAAGTTAAAATAGTAGCATGTAATTTTGTACTGTACTTTGTAACTGTTTGAAATAATAATAAATCCTCAATAATCAGGGTTGCGGACTGATATGTTTTCTGAAAATTAATAAAGTCAACAAATCTCAACTATTTACTACAAAGATGCTTTCAATAAAAATTGTTATGAAAGTAGAAAACTTTGAGCTTGATTTTTCTCCTTCCTCATTTTTTAAATTTTATATTGATCTATGAAGAAGAATTATTAAGCAACAAGGAAGTATTTTCCACTAACGTAATACCGCCTGAAAGTTATTTATTTATATATCACCTTTACCAATTTTTCTGTATTCTTATAAAAACACAATAGTACCTAGCATACAGTGCTAAATAAATGTTAGCAGTTATATAATTGTATATTATCAAAGATGCTTGGCTTAAACTGAGGGTAAGAAGTGTACATTTTTCAAGGCATGTAATAATGTGATTCAAAGTGTGATCTATCAGCTCATACAGCATTTATGGCAGTGCACATTCAATTTCAAGGTGGAACAGGAAACAGCCTGAGAGGAGGGCCAGCTTGTTTATAATGGATCTATTTTCTGGAGCAGGTATTGGCCCCCCTTAGTAAATATTTGGGGGTTTTTAGCTACATGGATTTGTTGTGACTACTCAGCTTTGCTGTTACAGTGCAAAAGCGACCACAGATAATACATAAATGAATGGATGTAACTGTGTGCCAGCAACATTTTATAAAACTAAGTGGTGTCCTGGATCTGTCCCAGGGATCATAGTTTATAGACCCCCTATTCACTATGGTGGTAGTCTTGGCGCTCAGTTAGTTTTTTTCACCCTGCAGGTTCTTCTCTCATCTTATTTTATTGTTTCATCCTCTGTGAATGTGTTTGTGTATTGGCCATTGCAATGTGATTCATTTTTAATGTGGACTGAACTTCAGTTTGCTCTGATGTAGGTAAGTTCTTTTGGACACTTGCCACCTTATCTGAGATTTGTTTTTCTTCCATTGAATATGGTTTATAAGCTGCATATTGAGATGGGAGCTACATGCAGTCTTTACTGGAAGACCTGAGCTCTGTGCTCTAATATAATATTGTGTTAAACATTGTATAATAAAGAGCAGACTCGTTAGGAATGTATTTTATTTTTGAACATATTGTCTCAGGCTTTAATTCAACTTCCCCTTTTTCACAGATCCCTGGAAAATGCTAAAGTCGGGAATGTTACCTCCTCCTGACATTGCCTGTGCACTCCTTTGTTTCACTAATCACCAGCTTTCTTTGTTGGGGTGTGAGCAATAATTTTCTGGATTTGTTTGATTCGAAATGTTAATTCAGTACTGTTTCTGGTAAGTGGGAATAGGATTAGAATATACTTCTCAATCCTTTTTATTTCTTTCTTAATATTTTTAGATGCCTCTTTTCAAAGTTTATGGCATAAGCTTAGATTCTTTCCTTGAATGGCAACTGAGGACTTTTTTTCCTCTTGCTATTCACATTGTTGTCTGTTTGTGAGAATAGTATGGTGGTTAAAGACACAAGCTCTGCATTTAGACTGCCTGTGATCCTATCTGAGGCCTACCAATTACTAAAATCTGTACTTCAGTTTCTACATCTATAAAATGTAATAATAATAGTATTTTTTCATAAATGTATTATGTTACTGAATAAGATAATATGTATACAGTTCTAAGAATAACACCTGGTACATACTAAGCACTATTTAAATTTTAAATATTATTGATATATGTTTTTGATTTTTGTTTTCTCAAATATTGGGATAGGTGATTTTGCTATTTGGTTTATTTTGCCATATTGACCTTCAGCTATACAATTTTTGCAGCTCTATAGTCATTCTTTATTAGAAATTAAACCTAAAAAGCTTACAACAAACTATTTATAATCACTTATGGACAGCAGTAGAAGCAGAAAGAAAGGGGCATTTAATATACTTAATAAATAAATAAATATGAATGAGGTAGCCTTGCAGCTCTGTTTGCAAATGAAATTGATTCATTTTCAGCTCCATGTAGACTTGACTTATTCTGCCAGCCTTGACTCACTTCAGACCATACACTTTCTACTTTGTCTGTTTGTCTCAGATCAACTCTCTTCCAAATCCTCTTTTCTGACCTTGTCTTTTGGCCACAAATTTCCTTTCCTCATCTCTTGCACCTGGAATGATGTTGGTTCCACTTTTCCCATTATTTCCCCTGTAAAGGAAGCCTTTGTGCTCCTAGCTCTAAATGGCAGAGAGGTTGGTCATTGCTTGCTTATGTTTTCACCTAGAGTTTTAGGTATAGACTCTGCCTTTCCTTGGGCTTCTCTGGTGGCTCAGCTGGTAAAGAATCCACCTGCAATGTGGGAGACCTGGGTTCAATCCCTGAGTTGGGAAGATCCCCTGGAGAAGGGAAAGGATACCCACTCCAGTATTCTGGCCTGGAGAATTCCATGGACAGTATAGTCCATGGGGTCACAAAGAGTCAGATGCGACTGAGTGACTTTCACTTTCACTTTCTGTCCTTCATTAAATTTGAATGTGGTGAACGGATTCTATCCAAATCAGGGGCACTGGCTCCTTAGAAATCCTTTAACTTGTAAAGATTAATGAAACTTTTTCAACTGGTTGCCCCGGGGCTAGGGATTTATGGATAGGCCTAGTTTTGTGCAGATTTTTTTTTTTTAATTCCTACAAGAATCACAAAATATTCACTTAACATCCAAATTCAACATATTTAAAAACAGGTAAAAAACTGTACAGTATTTGATTACTCCTGGTTCTTTTTAAAGATGGTAGTTTCACTTCTCCTGAGACTTTCATTGTCTCCAAAAGAGAGGAGTCCTTGCAATTTTGGATAGTTTTGGCTTCACTCAAATGGCACAGAATGAGATTTCTTTTTCCATTCCAAGTAACTGTATACAAATTAGGAAAAGTGATAAGGCAGAAGTTTGGCCTCAACTTCATATTTCAAAGTTAAATCATAAAAGGCCTTCTTTCTAATTTAAGTTAAAGTTTTTTCTCTTTAACTTTTAATTTTGTATTGGTGTATGCTGCTGCTGCTGCTAAGTCGCTTCAGTTGTGTCTGACTCTGTGCGACCCCATAGACAGCAGCCCACCAGGCTCCTCTGTCCACAGGATTCTTTAGGCAAGAATACTTGAGTGGGTTGCCATTTCCTTCTCTTGTATTGGTGTATAGCCAATTAATAATGTTGTGATAATTTCAGGTGAACAGTGAAGGGACTAGGCCATACATACAATATGAGGTGTTTTTTTTTTTAAGATTTTGGGATTATATTGCAACAAACTGAAAATAATTCTGTTCAATAAAAGCAGCATCGCTGGATGGGATGCACAATTAATTTTTTGATAAAGTGAAGATCAGCTAGAAACACATTTTATCTCAGTCTTTGATGAAAATATTTCTCAAAAATGTACAGCCATTCTCCTACCTTAATATTGAACTTGTGAAGATTATCTTGACTTGGCGCTGACCCCAGGACTTCGTCTAAAAATTAAAGAATATCTTTGATAATAGTTTGTTTTTGTTTTCTTTTAAAAATAGACCTTTTCCATGAAAGAAATTTGTTTATTGAGTTCTGATTAATTGAGGGCTTGATATTTTTCTTAACTCTTGTTTATATGCTACTACAGATGAGGTGTAACCATAATATTTGGTCAGTCTGAGTTAAATGGCTCATGACGTCAATTACAAAAGTCTAGATCTAATATTTCCACATTTCTGTGTAGCCAGTCTACATGAGAACCATATGATGAACCAGATCTTTTAGTCATGTCTCAGTTCAGTTCAGTCCAGTTTAGTTGCTCAGTCGTGTCCGACTCTTTGCGATCCCATGAATTGCAGCATGCCAGGCCTCTCTGTCCATCACCAACTCCTGGAGTTCACCCAAACTCTTGTCCGTCGAGGCGATGATGTCATACAGCCGTCTCATCCTCTGTCGTCCCTTTCTCCTCCTGCCTCCAATCCCTCCCAGCATCAGAGTCTTTTCCAATGAGTCAACTCTTCGCATCAGGTGGCCAAAGTACTGGAGTTTCAGCTTTAGCATCAGTCCTTCCAAAGAACACCTAGGACTGATCTCCTTCAGAATGGACTGGTTGGATTTCCTTGCAGTCCAAGGGACTCTCAAGAGTCTTCTCCAACACCACAGTTCAAAAGCGTCAATTCTTTGGTGCTCAGCTTTCTTCACAGTCCAACTCTCACATCCATACATGACAACTGGAAAAACCATAGCTTCTACCATATTCATATGACAAAAAAGGAAAGAATGGTAGCATGCTTCTTTAAACCAGTTAGGCAATATTTCAGATTAATTCTAAAAATAATATAACAGACCCCTGTGTTACCGTTGTCCAGATTTATCATAGGATTTGAGGACTTCTAAATCCTGAAAAAAGTAAGTGTAAAAGGTGAAGCTGTCTCCCTCCCCTTCATAGTCTCCCTTTCCCTCTCTCCTTTGAGGTCATTATACTGAAGATAACATATGCATCCCATATTTACTGCTGTACAGTAAAATTACCCCTAATTCTTAGTGATGTAAAACAACAACCCCTTGTTATTGCTCATGAGTGTACAGGTCAGCTGGATGATGCTGCTGACCTGAGATGGGCTGGGCTGATCTGACCTAGGCTTGCTCATGTGTCTGTGGTCATTTGGCAGGTCACATGGGTTCTCGTTTGTCTTACTACAGCTCTACTCTTGTGTCTAGTGGTTAGCTGATTGTAGCCAAGGGAGATAGGGCTGACTGCACCATGGAGTGCTCATCACTCAGCAGGCTAGACCAAGTTTATTCTCTAGATACTAGGAGGTTCTGAGAGGAAGAGTAGAATGGAAGTGCGTTTAGCCACTGGCAAACTATCGCTTCTACTGCATTCTGTGGGTGAAAATGAGAGTCACGATGACATGAGATTCCAGGGGTGGGAAAACAGACTTCACTTCTTGGTGGAAGGGGTGGTAAAGTCACACTGTAAAAGTGGATCTCTAGGAGGGGTGGGAAGTTATGGCTATTTTTATGATTCACTGCAAATCATGTATTTTTTTCTATTTATGTAGATGTATTTATATTTTATTTTTATAAGAATTAGCATAGTTAAAAAACTCATTAAATATATGGCTTTATAGATAGTTTTTAAAAAAATTGTAATTGTGTTTTTGAAATTTACTGTTTTGATAAATTTATTACATCAATACTTATCTATACCTTCTCTTGCTGCTGGGCATTTGAATTATTTTCCATTATTTTTTGCAATCACAAGCAAAGCTGCAATGAACATGCTGTACACAGTGTTGTGTGCATATAAGAGGGTTTCTCTAGGTTAGTTTCTAAAAATGGATGGATTGTGTGGTACAATACATGCATTTTCAACTTTATTGGGTATTGTCAAATTGTTGTCCAAATTGTTGCACACCATCAGGGAGTATAACAGTTTCATTTCTCCTACATTCTTATGAATTACAGTTTGTATTATCAGACTTTATATTTTGTGGAGCCACTAGGAGAGTATCATCATTTTAATTGCATATTCATTCAGCAAGTTTGAATATATTCCGTATGTGTCAGACTTTATTTTTCTGGGCTCCAAAATCACTACAGATGGTGACTGCAGCCATGAAATTAAAAGACGCTTACTCCTTGGAAGGAAAGTTATGACCAACCTAGATATCATGTTCAAAAGCAGAGAATTACTTTGCCAACAAAGGTTTGTCTAGTCAAGGCTATGGTTTTTCCAGTGGTCATGTATGGATGTGAGAGTTGGACTGTTAAGAAGGCTGAGCGCCGAAGAATTGATGCTTTTGAACTGTGGTGTTGGAGAAGACTCTTGAGAGTCCCTTGGACTGCAAGGAGATCCAACCAGTCCATTCTGAAGGAGATCAGCCCTGGGATTTCTTTGGAAGGAATGATGCTAAAGCTGAAACTCCAGTACTTTGGCCACCTGAGGCGAAGAGTTGACTCATTGGAAAAGACTCTGATGCTGGGAGGGATTGGGGGCAGGAGGAGAAGGGGATGACAGAGGATGAGATGGCTGGATGGCATCACTGACTCGATGGACGTGAGTTTGAGTGAACTCCGGGAGTTCATGATGGACAGGGAGGCCTGGTGTGCTGCGATTCATGGAGTCGCAAAGAGTCGGACATGACTGAGCAACTGATCTGATCTGATACTGGCCAGATAAATTTCCTTTTCTGTGAATTAATTGCCCATTTGTATATTCCAACATTTAAATTTTATTTTAAACCTTAAAAGTGTTTCCATAAAATTGTTTGTTTTTTAATTATTTCTTATGGTTAAAATACATATAAATAGTGGAAACCAGTCCTTTTCCAATTATATGTATCATCTTTTAGATGTTGGCATTCATTTTAAAGTGGTTTATTGTGTCTACTACTATACAGATGCTTTTATATAGTAGTATAGTCAAATATTTCTATATATTCATGGTTTGTATGATTTTTTGTCCTGTTCATAAAAACTTTTCCTACCAGGGTGTCATAAACATATTTTCCTGTATTTTTCTCTTAAGGTTTAAGAGTTTCTGTTTAGTTTCTTAATCAGTCTGGGATCTCTTTTGTGTGTGATGTAAAATAGGGCTCTAATTTTATCTTTTTCCAACTAGAAAGCCAGTTGTCCTGGTACAAGTTATTAAATATATAATCGTTTCTTTCTCAATGATTTGTGATGCTAGCATGTCATATCCCGAGTTCCTATGTCGATGTACATTTATTTCTGGGCCCTTTGTTCTTTTTGATTGGTCTCATTTTTCCATCTCTGCACCCTTTTGCATTGATATGCCCTTTTAATGGCTGCAGCTTTACAATAAGTTTCCTGTTCAGTGGGGATAATATCCTTTCTCATTCTCTAATAAAATTATTTGGCCCTTTGCTCTTTTATATTAAGTTTAGAAGCAGCCCTTTAAGTTAAAGGGTGGAAAGTTCCATATAACAAGAAAAAGCAGAATAAGGTAAGAGGGATTAAGAGTGGAGGGGAAATTTATAGCCTTAAATAGGGTGATGAAGATAGGATTCATTGAGAGGTAGGTTTTGAGGGAAGACATGTAGGAGATAAAGAATTTAACCAGTTATCTGGGAAAGAATCTTGTAGGCAGAAGGAACAGTCCTTACTAAGATTCTGAACCAAATGTGTCAGAAAGAACAAGGAGGACGGTGAGACTGAAGCAGAGTGAACAAGGAAGAAGCTAGTAGGAGTCAAAGTCAAAGCACTTATGGGGGCAACTGAGAAAGCTGAGCGCCAAAGAATTGATGCTTTTGAACTGTGGTGTTGGAGAAGACTCTTGAGAGTCCCTTGGACTGCAAGGAGATCCAACCAGTCCATCCTAAAGGAGATCAGTCCTGAATATTCATTGGAAGGACTGATGTTGAAGCTGAAGCTCCAATACTTTGGCCACCTGATGCTAAGAACTGACTCACTAGAAAAGACCCTGGTGCTGGGGAAGATTGAAGGCGGGAGGAGAAGGGGACAACAGAGGGTGAGATGGTTGGATGGCATCACTGATGCGACGGACATGAGTGTGAGTAAGCTCCAAGAGTTTGTGATAGACAGGGAGGCCTGGCGTGCTGTAGTCCATGGGGTAGCGAAGAGTCGGATATGACTGAGCGACTGAACTGAACTGAAGCCATTGTAAGGATATTGGCTTTTGTTTTGTATGTGGTGGGAAGTCATTACAGTTTTTTTTTTCCCCTAGGCAAGGCTTTATGAGGGCCCCTGCTACGGGGGAGCCTGGTGGGCTGCCGTCTCTGGGGTCACACAGAGTCGGACACGACTGAAGCGACTTAGCAGCAGCAGCAGCAGCAGCTACAGCAGGAGTAGTGAGAACAAACAAGAAGGTCCCTTGCGTGCTCACTCCCTGGGGGAGGGCGAGCTTGTTCCTCCCGTGGGGTGAGGGTAAGAGTGTGTCCAGGTGTCAGGCAGAGGAGTGGCTTAGGTGTTTTGCCCACCCCTCTAGCGGGGTTGAGTGCAGAGGGCATGCACTATACCCTGCTTTTGCTCCTAACATTCAGTTTTTGCTCCTGGCTCTTCAGAAGTGGCAGCAAATTTTTTTGGTCTTTTGGTATCTTTTGTCCGTAATTTGCCCCAATGCTTCTCCTCAAGCAACAAAATACAAAGAAACTGTATGGGACTAAAAATAGCTGCATTGTAGAATTTCGAGTAGAGTTGTGACACAACCTGAATAAATTTTATAAGAATTACTCTGGCTTCTGTGTGGAGAATAGAAGGCAGAGAGTAAGCACAAGAGCAGGAGACCAGTCAGGGAACTATTGGCAATAACCCAGGTGAGAGGTGTGGTGGCGTGGACCCAGGTAGTAGCAGTCTGGGTATGACAAGTAGCTGGATTCTGCCTCTGTTTTACAGGTAGAGTCAACAGGATTTCTTGATGGGTTTGGTGTTGGGATATGAAGACAGACAGGAGTTGAAGATGACTCCAGGGGTTTTGGCTTGAGCAACTGGAATAAAAAATTGCTATTACCTGGCTAGGGAAGATTGGGAGGAACAGTTTTAGGGAAAGATCAAAACTCAGTTTGGAGCATTCTGAGTTTGAGATGCCTATTAGATGTTTAGGAGATGAGTCTGGAGTTCAGGGGAAAGGTTCAGAGTGGGGATGTAGATTTGGGACTCGTTAATGTATATCTGGTATTTAAAATATAGAGACCAGATGAGATCATCTAGGAAGTGAGTATAAAGACAAGTGGTTCAAAGACTAAGCTCCCAGATAAGTCAAAGACATACAAGGGACCTTTTCGAGGAAATGGAAATGTTCTAAAACTGTATGGCAGTGGTGTGGTTGTGCGACTTGGTAAATTTACTGAAAATCTTTGAACTGTGCACTTAAGACGTGAAGTTTGTGCATAGTCGCTCAGTTGTGTCCGACTTTTTGCCACCCTGTGGACTGTAGCCCACCAGGCTCCTCTGTCCATGGGGATTCTCAGGGCAAGATTACTGGAGTGGGTTGCCATGCCCTTCTCTAGGGGATCTTCCTGACCCAGAGATTGAATCCAGGTCTTCCACACTGCAGGCAGATTCTTTACCAACTAAGCCACCAGGAAAGCCCAGTGAAGTTTATGGTATGTATGTTATGTCTCACTTTAACAGCCTTATTAATATATATTTTTTTTAAAAGAAGTCAAACAGATTAGAAGGAACTAGTAAAGGCTATTTGAGGAGTGGCCAGTGTTAAGGGGAAAAAACCAAGGGAAAAAAAAAACAAGAAATTGTGGGCAAACCAACTCACTATAACTTCATTTATATTTGTTTGTTCTTCCCTGTATTATTTCTCTACTGTATTTTTTCACAGCTAAAGTTGGATAAAAGAAATGAAAAGTCATTTGACTACATTCTTAATACATGTTCACACCCCTGTTCTGCCAGCTTTTTTTTTTTTTTTTTGGTTCGAGTAGCAAACTTTAAAGTTTTGCTAGACAGGATTTTCTCCGCTAAAGAATTGATGATATTGGAGAACAAAGGTAAAGATGAGGGGAAAAGCTGACTTCACACAGAAGAATCTTTGCTAAGATGAGCTCTGCAGGTGTAGAAACAACAATGTAAAATGAAGTCATCTGGTCCTGAGTCCCGAGCCCTGGGCATTCTCCACAGGGGTTGGTGGTGGGCTTCTTGGTAAGGTGAAAAGCAAAGTTCACAACGGGTTAAAATGATGTTAAACAAATGTGAAAATCCTGTGGCTTTTCATGCTGTGATATGGAGCCTAAGACATGTGGGTCATACTTTGTGGCTTTAGGAACTGATTGTGTAAGAGGCAATGGCAGATGGCTATCTTCTAATATAAGGGCTCTGGTCGCATTATGCAGAGCAGTGTAGGGTTTAGTCATCATCCTGTGGAAGCCTCCCCTTTATTTAAAGGGTGTGGTGTGTTGCAAGATGCATGAAGTCACTTCTTAGAGGTGTACTTAATAAGGGAGGATTAAACAGAAGCAAATACAGTTCTCAGGATCAGAAGAAAAACTTGTGAGCAATTAAAACATATTTTAATCGTTTTTTTCTTCATGCTGAGAAATTATGTAAAAATCTGAGGCCCAAATAAGGAAACTGAAAAATTAACTCAATATATTGAAACATAAAATGTAGTAGGTGAGGGAGTAACATATCATAGATAGCAAATGAAATCAGAACAAATTCATGCCAGCCTTTTATATCTTCTACTAGTATGTTTCTTGAGGATGAAAATAAATCAGCTAAAGATCTCGAGTAGGAGTTGGATAAAATACCTATGATAGATTGGAGTTTGGGGCATTTTGCCTTCACTGCTGCATTAGCATGAAAGATAATTATTTGTTTTAGCACGTCTCATCCAAAAAGCTTGTAACTAATATATGTGGATCATTTTGATTAGAAAAAACACATTATTTTTTCCTAATAAACTACAGCTTATTAGACATGGCTAATCCACAAATCACAGAAAGCTTTTAAAATTACTCTGAACACATTGCCATTTCATTTTTTTCTGGTGAAGAGGACCTACTATCAGGAAGGAGCAGGCGAGGTGGTCCACTGGCCTCTCGGGAAGGAGTTGGAGGGATTAAAAGGCTCAGCAGTGTTTCTAATAGAATGGTGGGAGTTGCAGAGAGCGGGTTCCCCTGGCGCGTGGTGAGTTCACTCCTGTTTCTGTAGCTGAGAGAGGGACAGTCGCCGAGAGGCTGCCCAGAGATGTGGCCCTTGGTTTACTGAGCAACAGTCCTTCTAGTGGCACTTGACTCATAAGTAGAATGTCTCCTCTGTGCCAAGCCGTAGGAACAATGAATAAACTGTCCTGTTGTGCAGGCTGCTGCTGACCACGAGTGAGTCGCCTGAGGCCGTCAGTGAGATCAGGCAGCCTGAGCAGCCGGATGGATGGGGATAGTAGCCGTTTGCTCACGCATCCATTTAACACGTTTTACTGTGTGTCATCTAGATAGCTTGGTAGTAGATGCTGAAATGTAACCATGAGCTAAGTAGACATGGATCCTGCCTCCATTAGTTTAGTAAACTGATACAGAATTAGAACCTGTGCTCAGTATAAAGGAGAGGCACAGGAGTCGGTGATAGAGTGTTACGGGGTGGGGTGGAATGGAGCTGAGGGAGTAGGGTGGTTGGGGTTTAAAAGGAAAGAGAAAGGGAGCGGTGAAATGGTCTTCTGGTCCAGCAGTTATGGTGGCATTGCCCAATTTTCCAGGAGCCAGAGGCCTGCCCTGAAGGAGCAGGAGGCCAAGAAGCAGGGCCACTTTGAGAGTGGAAGCTCCCCTGGGCCAGTGGCAGAAGGAGCATGGGGCTGGGAGTCGGGTGGTGCTGGTGAGGGGGTGGGTAGTGGGGATGGAGGTGAAACCCGGTCCTCAGAACAAAGCTAAGCTTCAAATGCATGGGGCAGGAGGGAGTGCTGTCATCCACGCAGCCTCGGGGATATTATAAAATAAAAAAAGCAATTATATGCTTACTTAGAAACAAAACCAAGCCTTAACAAAATCAGCAGTCCCCCCTCGTCCACGATTTCTCTTTCTGCATGTTCAGTTACCCATCGTCAATTTCAGCCTGAAAATATGTGGGAAAATTCCAGAAGTAAACAATTCATAAGTTCTAAATTGCGCACTGTTATGAGTAGCATGATGAAATCTCTCGCTGTCCACTTCATCCCACCCAGTGTGTGAATTGTCCCTTTGTCCAGCATGTCCAGGCCTTTAGTCACTCAGTAGCCAGCTCTGTTTCAGCTCGACTGTCTCGGCGTAGTGGTGCTTGTGCTCACGTAACCTTCATTTCACTTAATGCTGGCCCTAAAGCGAAGACGAGTGATGCTGGCAGTTCAGATACGCCAAAGAGAAACTAAAGTTCATTCTTCAAGTAAAAAAGTGAAAGTCCAGATAGAAATAAGTCCCAGTGTCTCTCTCCCTAGACAGGGCAGGATCAAATCAGATACACCCTTACTCTTGGGTTATCATTTTCTTTAACTCATCACGAATCACCATCCTTCAATTAGCGCATTTATAATACATTTCCCTTTAAAATGACCAAATACTTGGCTTTGTGGCTCTGTAAGGCAGTTTTAAAAAGTCAAAAGTAAGCAATGACTTGAAATCATTTCTTTAAAGAAAAGGAATAAAAAGTTGTAGCTGTTGTTGAGTCCCTCAGTTGTGTCTGACTCTTTGTGACCCCTTGGACTATAGCAAGCCAGACTCCTCTGTCCTTTACTATCTCTTGGAGTTTGCGCAAATTTATGTCCGCTGAGTCAGTGGTGCTATCTAACCATCACATCCTCTGCCTCCTCCAGTGAATATTCAGGGTTGATTTCCTTCAGGAGTGACTCATTTGATCTCCTTGCAGTCCAAGGGACTCAAGAATCTTCTCCAGCACCACAGTTCAAAAGCATCATTGTCTTTTTAATTTTAACTCTTCACCCCCCTTTCTTTCTTCACTTCCTTCCCAGCTTTAACTGACTGCTATTTTTATGTAGGTATTTGGTTGGTGATGGACAGGCGTGCTGCAGTCCATGGGGTGGCAAAGAGTCGGACACGACTGAGTGACTAAACTGAACTGGACTGCAAAACTCAGTTGGGATGTTTTCCTCTTTATTATTTAAATATTGTACTGTGCTTCCATCTTTGGCTTGTATTTTCTCTCTTATTTTTCATAATTTGTCTCAAATCCCTTTGATACCTCAGGCCATTCAGGACTCCCACCCTCTCTCCCTTTTTACTTTTTGAATTACTGAATGAAGTTTCACCAGTCACTCCTTCTTCCTCCACAGTGGTTGTGCACCAGAGTGGGGTTGGACTTTGAAGAATTCACTGGTGCTTGAGTGGCAGCTCTCCTGAAGGGCAGTGGTTATCTTGTGCACTTCTCATATTACTCAGATGCAGAGTGAGGGCATAGTCTTTCTCATGTTTTATTGACAGATTGAAGTGATAAAGATTAAACAGTTTCCTCAGGAACAATGAGTCAATGATAAAGTGTTTTGCCAATTATCTATTCATTAGAAGTTGGTCCATTGCCAATATTCTTCTTCTATAATAAATCTCAAATAAACATAATAAATACTCTTGTAAACACAAATAACAGCTTTGTGAAGATCTCAGTTGCAGGCTCTTGGAAGGGGTCCCTGTTGCTCTGTGCTCTATCCCCCTGAAGCACCCTCTTTTTCTCAACAGGCTCAGATGTTCAACCTGACTGCTCTCCAGCCAAGTCTCCCCTCTAAGCTGAGATCCTGTGAACTATTTCTCCTCCCCTTTAACAAACGAAATATCAGAGATTAGAGTTTCCCAAAGGTTACTGAGCACTTAACTTATTCTACATGCTTTGCTTAAGGTCTCTGCTATTATCTCCAGTTTATTCATATTTAATACCATATATTTAAGGCCTGATTCAATCCCTGGGACTGTATCTCTTGGTCTTCTTGTTCAAATGTATAAAATCCCATAGAATATGCCTTCAGTTAACCTGTTTCTGGTTTAGATGTCTTGACTCTTGGTTGAAGTCAGTTCGATTATATCTGGACCCTGGATATTTATGTGTGGCATGATGGGAATGTTGTCTAAGGGCTGGATGAAGCCTTCTCTCCAAACATCTCTGGATGGTTCACTGCAATAAATTATCTTCCTTTCTCCCCAAGAAGCCCACAAAGAAATTTCCCTTCTCTGTTGGCAATGCTGGATCTATTTCTGCTGCATGGCATGAGGTTGTTTTATAAACTTAAAAATAGCCTCTTCCTTTTATTCTCATTCTTCTGTTACTCCACCCCGCTGTTTGTTTTATCCTTGTTTCTTCTCTTAGCGAGTTGTATTTGCTGAAGGATACAGAAGTCCCACCATGGGGGTGGGGGGCAAGGAGGTGGGACTATAAATTGGAAACAGCTGCAAAATGGAGGGAGGTGAGGACAATGCTTTTGTCTAATTAGAAAAACAAAACCATTTCAAGTTTTCGATGCTCAAATGGCCTTGCTTATTAATCACCATCACAATGCAAATAATAGTTAACAAAGTGCCATGTGGTTTTACATGTATTAAATACTATATGATATTTAAAACATGTTCTTCCTTTTTTTTTTTTTTTAACCTTCACTTTACAGGTGAAAAACCTGAGGTTAGAGTTTGTACAGGTTGCCCAAGGCTACGCTGGCAATAAATAATGCAGCAAGCTTCAAACCTAGGTCAGGATAACACCCAAGTCCACATGTGCTGATTCTCTGCATTCAAATGTGAGAGGTCCAGTGGGAAGAATTTGTTGCTATAAAATAAAACATATATGATAAAAACACAAAATCTGTGCAGCCTGCTGTGTTGCAGTACAAATGTAAACGGAGCACACACAAATGGTTCTAATCAGTATCACTCTTATGCAGTCGAACCACTTTTTTGCTGCTTATTTCCTCATCTTGCTAGTTTTCACATATCTCCACCCGCTTTTCCCACATGCCTAGAAGGTCATTTCCTGTCCTCTAATGATGTGCGTGTAATGATGAAATCAGAGGGTCCCTATGTTTGGGAGGTCCTGGGTGTCGCCAGCAGTTCCTAGTTCATCCTTTCTAAGATCGAACTGTAAATAATTATCATCCTTATCCAAATGTATTAGGTTTTTCATGCTACCAGAATTTTATAGTGCAATGATTTAGAGGTTGAGCTTTGGCATTTCATAGGTCATTGTTTTAGATTTGTTCTCTGCCATTTTCTAGTTTTGTGACCTTGGCTGTATGCTTTCTAAATTTCAGTTTTCCTTTCTATAAAAGGGATATAGCGAGAGTACTTGGTGTGGTTATTAGGATTAAATGAACTAAAGCTAAAAAGCACCTAGTACAGTCCTTGATGTAATAAACAATAAATGTTAGCTGGTACTATTAAGAGTAAAATACTAATTTCATACTTTTCTTTATTATGCAGTGAGAGAACACAAGAAATGGCTTAATGAATCCTCTGAACTGTATAATATTAATTTAGATTGTTTACAGGGACAATACAAAGTTCTATAAATCTTATAACCTTTCTAAATTAGGAGACTGAATATATTAGAAATGGCATTTAGATGGATTCAGTTCATTTGTTTTTTTGTATTTGTTTTATTCATCTTCCCCCAGTTTTAATATGCTGCTGCTGCTGCTGCTAAGTTACTTCAGTCGTGTCCGAATCTGTGCGACCCCATGGATGGAAGCCCACCAGTCTCCCCCGTCCCTGGGATTCTCCAGGCAAGAACACTGGAGTGGGTTGCCATTTCCTTCTCCAATGCGTGAAAGTGAAAAGTGAAAGGGTAGTCGCTCAGTCGTGTCCGACTCTTAGCGACCCCATGGACTTTGACAAATAAAATAGTATATACTATATATTATATATTACAGATACAATGTGATTTTTTACAGCCATAAATTCATGTTGTTTTTTGTTCACATTTATTAAGGTTTAGTTGACAAAATAGTAAGGTATTTACAGTGTACATCATGATGATTTGATATACATGGTAAAATATTAACCACAATTAGGTTTATTAACACCTTGTCACCTCACCTAATTACCGTTTTGTGTGTATGTGTGATGAGAACGTTTAAGATTTATTCTCTTAGCAAATTTCAAGTACACAGTACAGTATTAATAACTTTAGTCACCATGCTGTATGTTACATCCCCAGAGTTTATTCATCTTAATATAGCTGAAGGCTGGTACTGTTTGACAGCATCTGTCTGTTTTCCCCACCCTCTAGTAACTAATGGTCTACTCTCTGTTTCTATGAGTTCAACATTTTTTAAAATTCCACATATAAGTGGAATCATGCAGTGTTTGTCTTTCTCTGTTATGTCTTATTTCACTTAGCGTAATGTCCCCCACGTATATCCATGTTGTTGGAAATGACAAGGTTTCTTATTTTTGTACGGCTGAGCAGTATTACGCTTTATACATGTGTGTCTATATATCTTTGTCACGTCCGTACCACATTTTCCTTAGCCACTTACCTGTTGACGGACACTTAGGTTGTTTCCATATGCTGGCTCCTGTGGATAATGCTGCAATGACTGTGGCAGTGCCGATGTGTCTTTGAGATGCTGATTTTATTTCTTTTGGATGTATACCCAGAAGTAAAAGTTCTGGATCATATGCTAGTTTTTATATTTTTAATTTGTTGAGGAACCTTCATACTGTTTTCCATAATGACCAATTTACATTCCCATAAGCAGAGTACCGTCTTTCTGGTGCGTGTGTCAAATATTTTCATGTGAATGTAAGAGGATTTAAACTCAGTTTTTAAGTCTGACTGAGCACTGCTCTTCTTCCCAGAGTTTAGGATTAACATGAGAAGAAACTGTATTTTCTATTCTGGATAAATTTTTTTTTTTTTTTTTGAGATGTTTCCAGAATTTGTTTCTGTGATTCAGAACCAGCCACAAATGTTGTCTTTCTACCCTCACAAACCAGCAGACGTCATTTCCCAGGCCACCTCTAAACAGGGACATAGTGGACAATTTTGATGAATAGCTAATCTCAACTTATTTATGTGGAAATATGCTTGAAGCTTTCAGGATGCTGTAGGAGGCACTTAAAACACAAAACGTGGATGACTAATGCGATGAGAAGGCTGACCCGTAAGCAGAAAAGGAAAATCTCTCTTCTGAATTGCACTGATTGTTTTCAGTGTTCTTTTTAAAAAAAAAAAAAACAAAAAACTTTTATTTATTTATTTTACTTTTGGTCGCACTTGGTCTTCATTGTGGCGCCAGACTTTCTCTAGTTGTGGTGAGCAGGGGCTGCTCTTCCTTATGGTACTTGGCCTTCTCATTTCGGTGGCTTCTCTTATTGCGAAACACAGGCTCTAGGTGCACGGGCTTCAGTAGTTGCTGCTCGCAGGCTTTAGAGCACAGGCTCAGTAGCTGTAGCCCATGGGCTTAGTTAGTGCCCAGCGGCATGTGAAGTCTTCCTGGACCAGGGGTCAAACCTGTGGCCCCTCTGTAGGCAGACAGATTCTTATCCACTCTACCACCAGGGTAGTCCCTCAGTGTTCTTTTAATTTTACCATCCCAGATACTTGAAGTCTGTAAGTTCTGCTAGTCTAATACCTGAAAACGGTTGTTATAAGGATATTTGTGTCTGGTAAAAGATCACAGGCAGATCTTGAGATGAATTGGCAGAAGGGCATAACTCGATAAATTCTTTTGAGATGTTTGTTCGGAATTGAACTGATTATCTTAAAGTTGTTTTTTAAGGAAACAGGGGCAACAGTATTCTGTAAACTTATGTACTCTGTAAAGTTATGAATAACTCTTAAAATATGCTGTAAGATGGTCTTAGCCTTAAATAAATGATTAAACTTATTCTGAATAATCTTAGGGAGAACGATAAGACTAATGAGAGACAAAACTAGCATGGCCGAGATAGGAACTCTATAGAAAGGCTTTGGAGGGAGCAGTGGGCTTTCTTGGGAACTAGTGAGTTTCCAGTCCCTGAGCATGTTTAAGCATGATTGTGCGTCTACTTGTCACGGATGTTACAGAGAATGCTGACAAAGTCAGCGACTTTCGTTCTTACTCTCTTACAAGGGTATAGTGGAGTTTACAGAAGCTATAAGATCAGTGGTTTCACAAGTGTTTAAATAAAAAAGTAGATGTAAGAATAGAGCTATCTTCCATTAAAGCAGACATAAAGATTTGTAAAAATGTAAAGTGATGCCATTCTTCTAAACAATTTTTGTTTGGAAAAATATTTTTTATAAAATATTATTTATGCTAACATACTATATTTATTAAGATTATTTTAAATGAATTAATACACAAATATTTTGAACTTCTCACTTTTTATTTCTAATACAGTAAATATAAAGAGTTATGATTCACATAAATACAAACTATCTAAGATCCTCATACTTGTTATCTGTTGCTATGTAACAAATCATTCCAAACTTTGGCTGAAAGTGGCTGAAAAACAACAGATATTTATTATCTCTGTTTCTGTTGGTCTGGAATTTGGGAGCAGCTCAGCTGGGGAATTCAGAGTCTCACGAGCTTGCAGGCAAGATCTTGACCATAGTTGCCATAATCCGAAGGCTTAACTGGGGCTGGAGGGTCTGCTTCCAGGAAGGTCCCCTCCCTGGCTGTGGGCAAGAGGCCTCCCTGCATTGTCTTATGTGCATGCTAAGTCGCTTCAGTCGTGTCTGACTCTTTGTGACCCTGTGGACTGTAGCCCCCCAGGATTCTCTGTCCATGGGATTTTCCAGGCAAGAATACTGGAATGGGTTGCCAATTCCTACTCCAGGGGATCATCCTGACCCAGGGATTGAACCTGTGTCTCCTGCCTTGGCAGGCAGGTTCTTTACCACTAGGGCCACCTGAGAAGGCTTGTCTTATGAGTCCTCACAATATGGCAGCTGATTCCTCCAGAATGGGCAATCCAAGATAGGATAAAATGGAAACCATGGTGTATTTTGTGACCCAGCCTCAGAAGTCAGGCTTTATCATTTTCCCACATTCTCTTCATTAGAAATGACTAAGCTAAGCCCACACCCAAAGGGAAACGCATTAGGCTCCACAGAAGGGATGAGCGTCAGAGAGTTTGTGGACGTATTTTAAAACTGCGGCAGTCCTCTTTAAGAACTGCTGGACTGGATGATCCTAAAGGGTATTTTTAACCCCAAGTTTCCGTGGGGAAGGGAAATGAGGTAAATGTTTAGGTCAGAATAATGATCCGAGAGGCCTTCTTGAAAGGATTTCCCTTATTAGCCACCTGGCAAATTTCCATCAATTCTTTAAAACTAAATTGGGAAATTACTTCCTTCCGAAAATATCTAGGCCTCTTCCTCTGTACTATCTCTGCACTTATGTATTATGTCTGATATTATGCTTTTTCACACCGTATTGCAGTTATTTTGTTTCTTATTCTCTCTTCTTATCAGACGGTGAGATTTGGAAGTCAGAGATGTTATCCTATGTTATTCTTTCTCCGGTATTTAGCACCACGTCATCCTTATCATCTTCTGAAGTCACATTTACTCTTGTTTATTCATTTATTCTTTAATACCATTTCATCTTTAGTGTCTTATACTGTGTTAGGTGTTGGGACAGATTCCTGTTCTTATGGTATATTTTACTAGGAAGACAGACAATAAATAAGTAAACAAACCAAGCCAAAAGATAGTTTCAGAAAGTGACCCATGCTATGAAGAAAATAAATGCAGACATAACTATGGGGTTGCGTGGAGTGGGGGTCACTTTAGGTAGGGTGGTTGGGGAGCACTCTAAAGTCTGCAAATCTGGCCCTCACTGTCCCAGCCCAGTTCCCCCAACATGAGACAGACCTCAGAGTTCTGGGTGTAGTGGCCTTAGGACGTTCAGAAAATGTCAAATCCAAGCTGCCATGTAAAAGCAGGAAACAGATCTGAGGTGAAGATCTGTAGGGTCAGTGTGGCCAGAAGGGGTGCATCTGTTACTCGCCTGTGGCTGTTTCTTCAGCCACAGAGTTAGCAAGGTTCCTTGGGCAGAAATGTGAGGACAGAGGAGGTTGCCAGTCACCCAGGGTCACTCAGAGCCCACAGTATACGTAGTGAAGTTGAGCCTTAAACCCAGGTCCAGCCATGGACTCAATACAGTTACAGTCTTGCTGAGAAGAAATAAGTTCTTCCCAGTTCCCATAAATTCTGGGAACTTTCTGGAGGGAGAGGAGACTTGCCTATTTCAGAGGACCAGAGAGCACAGGTGGAGGTGTCATTGCAGTGCGTGTGGGACACAGAAATGCAAGGCAAGGAGTTGAGTGTGGGAGCGGCAGGGATGGTTCTGGCCTTTCGTGCTCACACTTGTCCCATCCCTTCAGGCCAGGTACCCTCATGTTCTTTTGCTCCCCTATCCAAGGCTGTTCTTGGGGAAAAATTCCCAGACCAGGAAATACTCAGTTGGTGTGTAATTCAGGTGTGGTTCAGCAGGTTTCTACACATCAGACTTGCTCAGTTCTTGAAATTTACTTGGGGAATGATTCCAAAGATTTCTTGTGAATTTGCAAATATTTAAAAAATTTAGTGTTAATATCTAAAAACCCAGCAATTAACAACGTAACTAACAAAAAACGCTCCAAATTCTCAGATGTTGACTCCTCCGTGAAACTTCCCGAGTGGTCAACACTGTCTACTCTTTATGGTCATAGCATTTTGTATATGCCTCTTTTTAAGTCCTTATCATATTTTATGCAATTAATTGTTTACAGGTCTCTCTTTTGAGGGCAGGGACTGCCCTTTACTCACTTCTGGTATATTTCACTGGGGTCATATTCTTATTTTTCTTTTTTTCCTGTGCTCATTTTATCACTGGCGTGTGTGCTTGTGTGTGTGCTTAGTCACTCAGTCGTATCTGACTTTTGGTGACCCCGTGGACTGCAGTCCGCCAGGCTCCTCTGTCCATGGGAGGAATACTGGAGTGGGTTGCCATGCCCTTCTCCAGGGACTCTTCCCAAGTTCAATAAAGGAAAGGGGAATCTAAAGCCATGAACATGAAGGTGCAAGGGGCTGGTGACTTCTTGTGATATTGTCCCTTCCCCCAGACAGTATCAGTGTACTGCAACAGTGGGCTTGTTGGCTGAATGATGGCTTATCTTTCTTACAAAATATCCCTAATAAGGGAAATGCTTATAATATTAAATGATAATAGAGCCAATTGAATTGAATGTAATATATAATAAGGCTTAGGAGGAAGATCTAGGAGGAAATGAACCAAAAGATTGAAGTCATAATCTCTAATTAGCAGCATTATTTATGATTTTATTTTCACCTCTTTAATTTTATGTATTATCTGAAGTTTCTAGAACAAGTATGTATTAATATATGTGAGATAAGGGAATTTGATGCCCCCTCCCAAATATCTCTCAGGAAAGCGGGAGTCTCTTTACATTCTAGTCCTTCCAGAATCCTTTGCATTGTGGAATGCTCTCTCTGACATTTTTTGATCCACAAAATACTATCTGGGGAAGACACATTAGCTTTAAATGACCTCAAGAAATAATAAAATTTTAGATGATTATGGTGATATTCTAAATTAAAAAAAAAGAGAAAATACATTTAACATCAATTTAATGAATTATTTCTTTGGGATAAGATCCCCAAATTGCAAGCCTTAGATGCCATTATAAGTCAGTTTTCTAGAATTCCCTTTACAAAGCAATACTGTAAGTGGTCAAATTATTAAGATTATGAATATACACTTGTACAATAAATGGAAAAACAGTTGTCATAGTGTTTTGTGAATAAGTACTTGTGGCTTGAGATAAAAATTCCAGTGGCAGCATCATAGTTAAAACACACTAGATGAAAGAAAAGATTATGTCTGGAAAACTGTCAGATGGCTCAGAAGTGTCTCTCATAATATGAAGGAGGCTTGCCGCTAAAGACACATACAGCAACTTTGAATCTATGCCTTAATGAACGGAAGAGTAGGAGAAACAGTATTTCTAAATCGAATGTTATTTATATGATTTAAAATATGCATGCAAAAAAATAAATAAAATATGCATGCTTAATTAAATAATTTAAACGTTGACATTAGATACATAACTATTTCATCTTTATCCCTAAATGTTTATATTTAAGTTAGTCAAAACCATTCAATTTTTTTTTTTTTTCCTCTTTGGGAAAGTGACCTTATGTTAAGGTCACTTTCTATTCCTGTACACTTTTATAATAAGAGGAAAATCAAAAGCACAAACTTGTTATTCCTTCCAGGGACTCTTAAAATTTAATAGGCATTCGTGCTTTTATGTAAGTAGTTAAACTTTAATGGTGAGAGCTCAGTCATCAGCTGGTGGATGGGGAAGGGATTTAGGGATGCAGCTGGGTCTCAGTGACTGCAGAATAACACAAGGCAGGGCATTGACTTAAACCTGAGAGAGGCTGGCTTTGCAGAGAAAGTTTCTACCAGGGGAAACTTGTTGGAGGAGTGGCTTTTGAGCTCACTCTACAAGCGGATGGAGGACTTCTTAGAAAGAAAGGAATAAAAAGGTATGTGTTAGTGATCTACTGCTTCATTACAAACCACCTAAAACAACACTCGTTTATTTATCACTGTTATTTGGCTTGGCAATCTTGGCAGAGCTCAGCTGGGACCACGTGTCTCAACTCTGTTTGCAGCCTCTGGTAGTTCAGCGGGTCATGGACAGCCTCATTCACCGCTCACAGTCTGGGGCCTTGGTAAAGGATCCTGTGATGGCTGGGGTGCTGGGCTTCTTTCCCCATGGGGTCTCTTTCAACCTCACGGATGGGCTTGTTCATATGGCAGCAGTGTTGTAAGAGCATGAAAGCAGAAGCTTCAGGGCTTTTAGAAGCCAAGGCTTGGAATTCATAGGACGTCACCTGTGCCACAAACTATTGGGCAAAGCAAGTCACAAAAGTCAGCTCAGATTCAAGGCACTGGGGAAATAGTTTCCACCTTTCAATGGGAATTGTTATAAAGAATTTGTGGCCATATTTAACTTATTAGAGGGCATTATATGGGCAAGGGAAGCTTCTAGACCAGAATAGAGACAAGAAAATGTCAACTGTGTAGTCGGAATTGTAAGGACTTCAGCCTGATTGAAATAGAGGAAGCTTTTTAGTGAATAGCTTGTAATGATACCAGGTAGGCATCCTGAAGGGCCCAAGGACTGTAAACTCAGAACCAAGACTTTGGTGTGAAGGTTAGCAAACCTCAGTGCATGTGCCCTGTCCACTGCTTCAAATGATCCCTTTTGTAATTTGTCTTCAGTATTGTTTTCGCTTGAGAAATACTTTTGCTTTGAGATCTTAGAAGACCCTATGTCCTTAAAGTGCCGTGTCCAGGAATGGGCTTTTTGTTTTTAAAAAAGCTTAATTCTTTGTTTATTTTTGGCTGCGCTGGGTCTTTGCTGCTAGGCAAGGGTTCTCCCTAATTGCAGCAAGTGGGGGCTACTTTCTAGTTGCAGTGTTGCAGAAAAGAGCTCCAGAGAAGAATGGGTTTTAGAGCACGCTGGCTTCAGGAGTTGCAGCTCATGGGCTTCGTTGTGTCATGACATGTGGAATCTTCCCAGACCAGGGATCTATCCAATGTGCCCTGCATGGGGAGGCAGATTCTTAACCACTGGACCACCACGGAAGCCCCAGGAATGGACTTGACCAAAGCCCTTATAAACTTTCAGAAGACAAGAGAGCACAGAAGCAGTAAAGGACCTGAGCTCTGGAGCAAAACAGACGTTGGTTCAAATCCTGTCTTCACCACTTGGAAACCATATGACATTTGATTTGTCATTTCACCATCTGAGTTTCCTCCAATATCAAATAAAATAGTACCTACCTCACAGGATGGCTGTGCTGATTAAATAATAAGTTTGCAGATTTTCCTTAGGGTTTTAAGCATTAAATATGCTTCCCTGGTGGCTCAGACAGTAAAGCGTCTGCCTGCAATGCGGGAGACCCGGGTTCAATCCCTGGGTTGGGAAGATCCCCTGGAGAAGAAAATGGCAACCCACTCCAGTACTCTTGCCTGGAAAATCCCATGGACAGAGGAGCCTGGTAGGTTATGGTTGATGGGGTCGCAAAGAGTCGGACACGACTGAGCAACTTCACTTCACTTCATGTAAGTTCTCAATTACTATCAGCTGTAATTACTGCCTTTGGATTTTTACTCTTCATCTGTAAAATGAGATACTACCTCTGAAATTCTAGAGTCTTATGCATAACATAGCTAATGAAATTGAGCACGAAGAGATTTGCAAATATAAGGGGCTATGCCCATTCCTGAGGAGAGTGCTCTTTATTGTGATCTGCATTTGAAGAAGGTCTGTTTCAAACTAATTGCTTCTCCTCCCTGAAAGAAAACTGACTTTATGGCAAGTGTGTTTTACACAGAGTTGATACTTTGATAAATAAATGCATTTATTCTCTATTTGAATGTATTATATAAGATGATCAGGAAGCTGGATCCTGCTTACTTTTAACCAAATAGGTTTCCCCTATTTAACAAATATTTAAAAACTCCTACCATGGTACCAGCACTATGCTGGGTATTGAAGATAAAATGGTGAGAGAAATCAAAATCATTTTTCTCAACAGTGCTGCATTAAATAAAGCCTAAGTGAAAAAATATACAATTTCCACACCCTGCCCCCCCCCCCAGCCCCAGGGAATATTTACAGATAGATCCCTTAATTTTTTTGTCCTCAATCCTAGGACATTATTCATATTTACTAGAAGTAAGTTAACCTATTTTGAAAAAACCACAGTTATTTTGATAGAAAATTCTAGAGCCATCCCCTAGTCAGACAGTCCATCTGTTTGGCAAGTAGAGTGAAAGCTCTATTGACTAAAAAGTGTATGGCTTCCCTGAGTCCATTAACCAGGGAAAGAGAAGTTTCCCTGAGGCTGGTTGGACCCCTTATCATTTTGGTGGCACAACATATAGTAAGGAAGATCTTAACTACAGGTACATTAAGAAAAATAATCCATACTCATCCAAGTCAAATCAGTGTCTCCAGACCATGTGATTTGGAATTTATGCTTGGTTGTATTCATGTTTTTCACATATCTACAAACATGAATAACCTTATTGACTCAATAAATAGAAATCGTCTTAGTCACATGTAAGAGGCCCAGTTTAAGTTTTAGAAGACTTGAAAGTCAAGCTCAATGTCAATGAAACATAAACCATTTGATTGATTGTGAAACTAGCTCCAGCAGAAAAATAGGCCATGTCTGCCTTCATTTCTGTTTCAGGAAAGTACCTAATTGTGGATGGATCTTGGTCCCAAACTGGAGGTCACAGCCAGAGAAAAGTGCTCCATGTCTTCCTGATTATTTCATTTGGAGCATCTGGAGAAGGCATGAGAAATATCTTGCCTCTCCACTCTGTCTCACTATCACTTAACTTTCCAAGCATCTGTGTGTGTGCTTAGTTGCTCAGTTGTGTCCAATTCTTTGTGACCCCATGAACTGTAGTGCACCAGGCTCTTCTGTCCATGGGATTCTCCAAGTAAGAATACTAGAGTGGTTGCCATGCCCTCCTCTAGGGGATCTTCCCCAACCCAGGGGTCGAATCCAGGTCTCCCGTATTGTAGGCAGATTCTTTACCGTCTGAGACACCAGGGAAGCCCTTCCAAGCCTCTATTTAGAAGCATATACCGACCATTCTTCCACTCTTTCCTGTACTCCTGCTGCTGCTGCTGCTAAGTCACTTCTTTCGTGTCCAACTCTGTGTGACCCCATAGACGGCAGCCCATCAGGCTCCCCCGTCCCTGGGATTCTCCAGGCAAGAACACTGGAGTGGGTTGCCATTTCCTTCTCCAGTGCATGAAAGTGAAAAGTGAAAGTGAGGTCGTTCAGTCGTGCCCAGTACTCCTGATTTACCCCTATAATTCTCCTTTGAACCACTATGCAGGAAAATAGTTGAATCAGTTACATTATCTTATGTCATATGTTTTAATTATAATCAGGAAATGGAAAGTTTTGGCATACAACTAATTATCAGACAAAAGAGGAATGTTTCTTCAAATGTGGTGAATAGAATACCATATAATCTACTGTCAATTAGCTATGAATGTGCCCACTCCAGCACTTTTTAAATGAGTCCCACAAGAAAACGGAGAAATACATTTTTAATGGAGCCACTTGTGCCTCCAGGCCTTGGGAACTTTAACAAGGATCACTCTATGAAAAAAAATTGCTATAGGCATGTATAATAAATTAAACATGAATTTAAAATTATCCACTGAGTCTTCCTAAAGGATTGAGAGGCTGTAGGGATAATGAAAATGCAATGTTAATAAGCAATCAGTAGTGATTTTAAAAAGGGACTGAAAAAGAAGGGCCCATATAAATTTCACCTTTGCTGAAAAATGAACTCAAAGTATAACTTCAAACTAGTAGTGCTAATTAATGTAAGCTTGCAATGCAAGGAATTACTTTATTTTATGTATTAGTGTAGTTTCATTGATTCGTTTTGTTACATGTTTAATCATGTAAACAATTTTAAGAAAGAAAATAATAATAATAATAGTATTTATGAGTTACTTTGATGGGACTTTTTGTAAATTATCCCAAGATTGTATAGGAGACAACTGAGTGTAGAGACATTAAATAGCTTGCCCATGGTCATTGAGCTAGGATCTGAACTCTGGCTTCTGTAAATATTCCTTGTGGTTCCTTCCAGCTACGCTATTCTAGCCAAATCCTATTGCCTCTTGAAGGTGGATTGATGAAGAGAAGTAGCTAAGGGCTCTGGTATCAGAATTCTTAGTTCTAATACAATCTCTTACTCTTGCTAGCTGTGTGGTCTTGGATAGTTTCTTCCTATTTAAAATAAAACTAATAATGTAAGGGTTGCTGCTGCTGCTGCTGCTGCTAAATCACTTCAGTCGTGTCTGACTCTGTGCAACCCCATAGATGGCAGCCCATCAGGCTCCACTGTCCCTTGGATTCTCCAGGCAAGAGTACTGGAGTGGGGTGCCATTGCCTTCTCTGATGTAAGGGTTATGTGGACTTAAAAAATATTAACAACTTAAAAGTTGAGAGTTATGTTTTATTCAGTGGGAATTTTTAGAACTTCAAACCTGGGAGATAGTATCTCAAGTAACCTTGAGAGAGCTACTCTGAGGAGGCGAGGAGAGGAGCCAGGTTATATAGAAGTTTTGTAACGAAGGGCAGGTAGTTTGATCATCAAAAGTTTATTATTAAGTAAAGAAAACCAGATATCCCAAGTTAAAGAATTTAGCACTTTTCTATATATAGAAAGCTACAAGGATCTGGGTTCACTGAAATCATTCCTTTGATATGCACCTCAGCGATTTGCAGCCAGTATCCTGTGTTTTTACATCCTGAGTTTCCTCAGGGCTCACCAGAGGGAGTGGCTGCTGTCTGATGGATGCTCAGTTCAGTTCAGCTTAGTCATGTCTGACTCTTTGCGACCCCATGGACTGCAACACACCAGGCTTCCCTGGTCTATCACCAACTCCCGGAGCTTGCTCAAACTCATGTTCATCGAGTCAGTGATGCCATCCAACCATCTCACCATCTGTCATCCACTTCTTCTCCTGCCTTCAATCTTTCCCAGCATGAGGGTCTTTTCCAACGAGTCAGTTCTTCGCATCAGGGGGCCAAAGTATTGGAGCCTCAGCTTCAGCATCAGTACTTCCAATGAATATTCAGGACTGATTTCCTTTAGGATTGACTGGTTTGATCTCCTTGCAGTCCTAGGGACTCTCAAGAATCTTCTCCAACACCACAGTTCAAATGTTCACATTTCTGATGGCGGCTAGTGGCAGGTATTCTTTCCTTCCTGAGTTCCCTCAGGGCTCACTAGCTCACCTTCTGTTGTGGCTACAATTGCTGATGTCTGTGATATCCTTTGTTTACTGATTTGGCAGGAAATACTCCATTTCTCAGTTAAGTGAGAAAATGCATACAAAGCAATCAACCCCATGCCTGCTATGCAGTGAGAGTTCAATATGGGTTATAGTTATTGTTACGGAAAGTAAACAAAAGGAAAAAGAATGGTGTGGCTGCCTTAGATGACAAACAGCCCCAAAGTAGTGCCATATGTTCTTTCTGCGTGTGGGAAAACAGCAGACTGCTCACTCTGTTGAGTCATCAAGCCTGGGTGATCACAGCCTGTCTCACTCACGGTTTAGGTCTGAAGTCCCTAATGCATCTGACTGGATGATGCTCGCATCTTGCATTATCTGGGAACAATGAAGAAGACCCCTCAGCTCCCTTTGGGTAGTGTCATGGCAAGTTCATGGTCAGGGTGGTTTCTTGTTTTCTTCTCATGTTCTCCTCCTGGAGCTGAGTCAGCTGGGAACTTTCCAACAGGTTTCTTCTTTTTGAAATATCTCTTCCATCCCTTAGTTGCTAGGGCTTTTCCCTGTAAAGGAAGCCTGATTTAACATTCCTAACTATATTGAAGAACAACAGCTTGATAGTAGCTTTTTGAAATTCTTTTCTGAAGATGTTTTAAGAAGAGTAAGATGGGTTGAACTATGTTCTTTTTTTCCCATTTCTGTTTTTTAATTTATTTTTCAATTGGAGGAAAATTGCTTTACAATGTTGTGTTGGTTTTTGCCATACAACACAAATCAGATATAACTATACATATATGAACTGTGTTCTTTCAAAACTCATATGTTGAAGCCCTAGCTCCCAGGACCTCAGAGTGTAACTGTATTTGGAGATAGAGTCTTTAAAGAGGTAATTAAAGCAAAATGAAATCATTTGAGTGAGCCCTAATCCAGTATGACTCATGTTTTTATAAGAAGAGAGAGGTTAGGACAGGGAGATGACCATGTGAGGACACAGCAAGAAGCTGACCATCTATAAGCCAAAATCTCAAGAAAACAGACCTGTCAACACCTCAGTGTTAGACTTCCAGCCTCCAGAATTGTGAGAAAATTAGTTTCTGTTTGAGTCACCCAGGCTGTGGTGTTCTGCAATATAGCCCTGACAGATGAATACAGGTAGAATGGTCCTTAGGTGGTCTTAAAGCAGGAGATCCTACTCAGGTGCTCTCTGGTGAAGTCTGGGTCTGAGGAGGAGCACTCACTGCCAGGTCACTGAGGGTCTCCGTTTGTGAGGGGCAGTGGAGGGACAAGATGCTGGGAACTTTGAAGTGTCTCTCTTGAGAGGGTATTCCATCTTAAATATCTTTCTCCACAGGTCTGGAACTATATCATTAACAATTTTTGTGAAAGTTTTGAAACTTTTTTTTTAGTTCAGTAATCTCATGAAAAAATAAGATTGGGATCACTGGGGACGCTGTTGGTAGACTACGGATGTGGGATGTGGATTTTGGAGAAAGGTTCCAGGAAAGGGGCAGTGAAGGAGAAGATGGAAAGGCACAGATCATCAAGTCCTTTCCCTTCCAGCTCTGCCCAGGGCCAACCCCTCTGACTGGGCTTACAGGAAGAACGGGGGAGTTTTGTTCCTTCCTTGGTACCTCATTCCCGGAGAGTGAGGCTCTCTGGGCTGGGGGCACAGGGCTGCGGTGATTGCTTCATGGTTGATGGTTGAGATGACCATCCTTCGAGAACCTTCCTTTGACCTTGTAGGTGCTGCAACATTTTGATCAGAAATTTCTGCTTTAAGTGTAAGGGATGTGTTACAAATGAGGAAGGAAATAGGAGAGCAATCAAAACAAAACATTCTGGCCCCAGTTCAGTAAAGCAGAACACATTCCTGCCTCCTGCCCTCCTTCAAATTGTTTAACAATTTTCCCTTTTTGTTCTTACTTCTGACTCTAGTGTGGTATCGTTTATAAGCTTGGTATTTTTGTCATCGTTTTTCCTTAAACATGGGCACAAAGAAGACTTCAACAGCAGTAAATAGTAGCTTGTGGAAATGCTTTTGTGTTTGAAGTCTGGTTAATTTGTCCTTCAATAAGATTTCTGCTCATTCCCACTCTCTCTCTCTTTCCTTTCCCGAAATTTCCCCTACAACACTGCAGCCCATCTCCACACCCTCAGGATGTTAGCAGATTTAAAGGAACAGAATGTACCTTTTTATGACTGCCAAGACTGAAAAAAGCCATTAAGACTGTATGATGAATTTCTAAGGATATAGTTAATGATCAGTAGGGCAGATTTTGTGAGGCAGGAGCTGTTCCAAAGTTTCCGATAGGTTAGTCTCTGTACACATTGAGAGTTTTGTGTGTGAGATGGGAAATTAGGAGATGTTACTTTTCTTTTTTCTGCTTATTTGCATATTTAAAATTGTATACTATAAATAGAGCTTCCCAGGTGGAGCTAGTGGTAAAGAACCCACCTGCCTAATGCAAGAGACCAGGACTCAACCCCTAGGTGGGGAAGATCCCATCCAGATACCACCCATGGAGAAAGACATGGCAACCCACTCTAGTATTCTTGCCTGGAGAACCCATGGACAGAGGAGCCTGGTGGGCTATAGTCCGTGGGGTCGCAAATGCTGGACACAACTGAAGTGACTTAGCATGCACACATGTACATACCATAAATAATCACTGTTTCCTAATGTGTATGTTCACACTTAACCTTATAGCAAGGACAAAAGACAAAAGACTAGCCCTATACCTGTTATAAAAATTATCTCATTATTTGTTACATTATTTTAAATGAATTTTATTTCATTTCGTATACCATACTTTATTTAACCATTTATGTCCATTTCTTAACATTTCAGTTGCTGTCATTGTTTTTGCCATTGTGCCTGTAGTACCCACAACTGTGACTTCATGGGGGTGTTGGCTGCATTCAGGTAAAGGGGAAAGCTTGAGTCTGGTTTGCAGATGGCTCTTCTGATACCAGCTGACATGGACTGCTGAGGTGCCTGGAGGCAGCTGGAGGTTGGAAGAGGCAGGTGAATGATACCCTCGGATTGGGCTCCAAGGTGAGACCCGCATGTGTGCTGTCCAAAGAGCATCTACTTCAAAGGAGACTCTCTATAAAAGGGTGGACATTGTAAGCTGCTGTATGGATGTCTCTCAGCCTCGTCTCCAGCTATACCAGTGTGTTGTAAGGAAGGTAGGAATAAGGGCTGAAGACTACGAATAACTGCAACAACAAAATTTCCCCTTATAAAGACTGACTTGGTCATTGGCCGCTTTGAGTGCCAAGTGTTCTAAGCAATGTCCAGTCCTGAACATTTCATATTGTAGCATATACTAAGCGAGGCATGGAGGGGTTAACCACAGTGTGAATCCTTTCTGACCCAGCAGCACCAGCTCCAGTTGTAGAATACTGAACTACCAGGACCTGTATCACTATTTGGAAACAGTGTCAGGGCTCATTGAATGGGGTGGCTTGGTTTTCTAGAAGGATTTATCTGTTGTCCTGATTGATTCTGCTCTCAAGAGCCATTCCCAGAGCAATAGAACACTCTGAAGAATCTGTAGTGGATTCCAACACCATTCTGTAGGTCTTCTGCACCAAGTGAACTGGTGATGACTTTTGACTAATAGGGCTAAGAGATGAGTTTTGACCATCATCTATGGGTTTCTATTTACTCTTATCCAGGTTCACCCTTGTGGGAACGATTGTGTCTTTCTCTAGAGCATGGATGACTAACTCTAGTGATGTCTTAGGCTATGCATATGTTCTTCCTCAAAGAACAGGCTTGGAGGGCAGAGGATCAGTTGATTTCTATGGAAGGCTTTGATTTTTTCTAATGCCACCCCACACAGTGCTGGTTCCCTTGCTCAATATTGACTTGTTAATCCAGGAAATGGTTACATATTCTTTGACTTAAGTTTTTTTTTTTTTATTGTAATAAAATACATGTCCCATAAAATTTACCATTTTAACAATTTCTAAGTTTATAATTATTTCTGTGACATTAAGTCCATGAATTTTTGCTTCTAAACTTGAGCCCACCTTTCCTTTCTGTCCCTTGGACTGCAAGGAGATCAAACCAGTCAGTCCTAAAGGAAATCAGTCCTGAATATTCATTGGAAGGACTGATGTTGAAGCTGAAGCTCCAATACTTTGGCCACCTGATGCGAAGAACTGATTCATTGGAAAAGACCCTCATGCTGGGAAAGATTGAAGACAGGAGGAGAAGGGGACGACAGGATAAGATGGTTGGATGGCATCACTGACTTGATGGACATGAGTTTGAGCAAGCTCTGGGAGTTGGTGATGGACAGGGAAGACTGGCGTGCTGCAGTCCATGGGGTCACAAAGAGTTGGACACGACTGAGTGACTGAACTGACCGACTTCCTTTGTGTATGGAAGCTTCATTCTCTCCAGTTCCACGACCATGTGTCCTTCATGCCAAGCTGCCATCAACTGAAAAATAAACTAAGCTGCCATCAACTGAAAAATAAACTATCATCTTAAGAGAAACATTTCTTTAAAAAAGAGTATTCCTGGCAAGTTTCTGTGAATATCACTTACAAGCCACATTCCTATTTCAGAAGTTAATATGTAGAAAATGCAAATCACAGAATGGAATATATATATATATATATATATATATATATATATATAGCTTCTCTGTGTCCTGTGGCAATGACAGGAGTTTTAAAAAATGTTTTGATGGGAAACGACACTTTCTGTATGGCTTCTATGACAATCAAGCTGGAAACCCATAGCTTACTAGGGAATGACAGGTGCACCATGACACCTCTGAAATAAAAGGGATGTTTAGGTTTGTGGAGAAAAACAGTCTGTTAAGACAATCACAGAAAAAGTTTTTATTGAAGACTAAACAACCACTACCACAGGAAAAGGTTTCATACTTACTGAACAGCTACTTTCTGCTGAGAACTTTACATACATTTCTCACTTTGCCTTCAATACAATCTTGGGAGGCAGGTTTGATCCACGTTTTACAGAAGAAGATAAACAGGCTCAGAGTGTTTCAATAATTTCCAAGATCTGATGCCTGGCAAGTAGTGAAACTGGGGTTTGATATTTGGTCTGAATGACTCTAGTGCCTACACCATTTAACTCCTGGGCTCTCGCCACTCTGTAACATGATAGAAACAACTGAATTCCCTGGTTTCCTTCTAGGCTTGCAGTCTTAGTATGATCTTCTGCTTTAAACCCTCTGGTGGCCATTCCTATAGAATCATTTGTTGACTGATCAGATACTACTTTGTGATGTGTTTCTGTTTTTTGACCCACATTTTAAACTCTGTTATTAAATATTCTATATATTTTTGTCATTTCTTTTTCATAGATTATAAACCCTGAGAGGACACTGACTTTGACTGTTGTATCTCTCACAGCATTTTGTGAATCAGTGATGCTCAATTACTACCTATTGACTTGATTTTAATGAATGTTAGGGAGACATTTTATGATATAGTTGATCTGAAATAAAAGTCATTCTAAAGATCATTTAAACAATTAAAATATGGTTCATGGGATTTCTGACAATTCTTATACCTCCAATTCAGAAGATTCAGGGAGATTGATGAGTGAATAAATGGAATTTTAAAATTTGAGGACGGCTTTTTCATTAAGGGATTCTAGAAAATATTATTATTGCTTTCCATATTTGCTTTAGATTTCAGTCACATTCTCATTATATTCATATTTTGTTGTCAGTTGGATTATACTCCACCTGATCAGGGAAACTTCCCTTACCAAACAGACAACATTATCATTATTTTTGGGTTTGTTTTTTTTTTGAGGTTTTTTTTTTTTTTTTTTTGGTGTGGACCATTTGAAAAGTCTTTACTGAATTTGTTACAATATTGTTTCTGTTTTATGTTTTGGATTTTTGGCCATGTGGCAGGTGGGATCTCAGCTCCCGAACCAGGGATTGAACCTGCAACCCCTGCGTTAGAAGGCAGAAGCTTAACCACTGGCCCACCAGGGAAGTCCCTATTACTAATATTATTAATTTGACCTCTGAACTTTACCTTTTTGAATATTTCAGAAAACTAGTGCTGAAAATTTTTCATGCTGAAATATCTATCAAGATCAAAGGAGGGCAGGAAAACAAAAGCTAATTTTATTCAGAAGTTTCTGTTCTCTCTTGGCTTTGGCCATTGTTTCCTCCTTGGGACACTTCCCTTGAGAGGGAGACACTGGGCAGCAGCCTTGAGTGTCAGTGAGAATTGTCTCAATGAACAACAGAAGAGATAAGCAAACTTTCTTTCATTCCATGGTAGTACTTATTTTGCACTGGAAAAGTACATGTAATTCAAACTACTATAATTCCCATTCTTATGCCAAATGTAATCCTGGAGGAGACTGTTGCTGGCATGAGGTTTTACTGCTTCAAAGCCAGTAGCTTGGTTTTTCCATCTGGGCTAGGCATAGATTTTGTAAGCTTTCCCCGCACCACCCCCCGACCCCGCCTCTGCGAGTTACTTATTCTCTGGTAAATTCCGGTGCTGGGCTACTGTAGGATATATGCAAGGCTTTGGCCCAAGAGCTGGAAATGTACTATGGCCCTTGTTTAAAAATGTTTAGCTACTGGAAGTACAACTAGTTCTACTGAGGTTTGTGTTGGCCACCTCAGGTTTGTGGATTCAGTTCAGAGTTTTGATTTAGCTCTACAAGGTTTTATGGCTTGGCTACCTGAGTGACTGGCTCTCACACTATTCCTTCCTCCAAACTGGGAAGATGTGTTGGAGTATTTGGCTAAAGAGTAACACATTTTCCTCTGGAACAGTCATAAGGGTGGCTCAAGTGTCCTTGGAGGGTGTTCGTGTTTGGAATTCCCCTGTCTGGTCTAACACTTCTCCAGTGGTTGCCTTTTCCTGATGGGGAGGTGTTTAAGTACTCTGTCTTATGTAGTATCTGTTGCACTGAATTAATTTATGTAGATTTTCTCAAAGTTTGGAGCCTGTATTGGGTCCCTGTTGCTACAGCAACAAATTACACAAACAGTGCAAATTTATTTTCTGGTGTTCTCGTGTTCAAATCAAAAGACATCTAAGAGGCTAAAAGCTGGATGTCAGCAGTCCTGTTTTTTTCTGGAGGCTTCAGGAGAGAATCTGTTCCTTACCACTTTCACGTCTCGAGTACCCTAGCATTCCCTGGATATAGCGCTTTAAACTCTGCCTTCAGGGTCGCGATGGCTTTTCCTCTGTGGGTGTGCTTAGTGCTCAGTCGTGTCTGACTCTTCACGACCCCATGGACTGTAGCCCAGCAAGCTCCTCTATCGATGGGATTCTCCAGGCAAGAATACTGGAGTGGGTTGACATTCCCTTCTCCAGGGGATCTTCCTGACCAAGGGATTGAATCCAGGTCTCCTTCATTGCAGGTGGATTCTTTACTGTCTGAGCCATCAGGGAAGCCTTTTCCTCTACTGTAGACAAATTCTTTCTTTCAATTACAAGGGCTCTGCTTACATTTAGGGCCCACCAGTAATCCAGAATAACATCCAAATCTCACATCCTTAGTCACATCATTTTTGCCATATAAGGCTCTAGGGGATTGGACATGGACATTTTGATGGAGGTGGGGGTGGGTGGGGGAGGGGCTCATTATTCAGCCTACCACAGATCCTGATGGATCTGAACTTGAATCCTGTCTCTAACAATGTTAAGCTTTCTAAAGCTTAGATTGCTCATGTCTAAATGTTGATAATAACGCTTATCTCTTACTAGGTTGATGTTTAGATTTTGATGAGTAAAGTAAGTATGGTAGGTATCAGGGACCCCATAGGCTTCCAGTAATTTTTTTTTCTTGTCTCCTCTTATAGTATCTGAAAAATTAACGATTTCAGTTGAAGGAAAGTGACTCAGCTTTATAAATACTGTAGTATCCATACAAAATACTAAAATTAATTCTGCTGAAGTGATTATCATGCAGACAAAATACTGGTTAATATCTAGTTAGGTGTCCAAGTCAGCTTGAAACTGTAATAGAACCCAAGAGAGAATGTGTTATTATGTTGAGAGATGTACATATTGTAATATGAATGAAATTAGAAGCTCTCCAACTTAAATACCACATTGAGGATTTTCCCCTTTTAATATCTACTCTGATTTGTCTCAACAGATCAGCCTACTTTGTGTTCAGGGGACAAGGAGTGAGAGATATATCATTGAAGTGTATCATTCTTCAAATGCTAATATGGTCTTTATTTAGGTATGGGATACATTAAAGCAATGATAGTTTGTTTAATGAGTATTAATTGAGCATCTCTGATAAGGTCAGACAGTGGTCAAGATGTTGATAATGTAAAGCTGAAAAGCCATGATTTCTACCTTTAAATGGTTTATAATCTAATGGGAAGACAGAAATAAAGAAATAATTTCCATAGATTAGAATAAGAATTGTAATGGGTACAATGGAAGCACAGGGGAAGAAGCACATGGAGGACAGAGATTCTTGAGCTGACTCTTTGTTTGTTTACTTTTATTTGCATTTAGTTTTTGCAGCATTTATTTCTGGGCCATAAGTTTTTGTTTCCTCAGTTTCTTCTGGGGTATCTTTTTCTTCTGGGAAGATATCTTCTGTGAAGCCTCCTCTTCTGGTTTAGGAAAAATCTGTTCTTTTTCAGGAAGGATCATCTCCATGTGGCAGGGAGAGCTCATGTATGGGTTGATCCGACGATGAGCTCTGTAAGTCCTGCCCTGCATCTTAGGGGATTTGTTCACCTGGATGTGCTCAATGACTAGAGAATCTACATCTAAGCCCTTAAGTTCATCATTACTCTGCATTTTTGAGCACGTGTAGTAAAAATTCAGCTCTCTTGCTGGGCCACTGACCCTGTGTCCAGCCCCACTGTGTGGCCTGTGCAAAGCTACCAACTCCACCGTTGTAATGACGGAATGGCACACGTTGCTTCTTTAAGGTGACATCCTTCAGATACTTGGTGGCTTTTCAGATTGCATATTCTTAATGGCCTGGGCAGTTTCACAAGTATTCTTAAAGTGAACATGAAGATTTGAACCTCTTGATTTGCATGATTTTGTGGAATTTTCTGGGTCAAGTGAATACTGTACCATTTTTAGAGGTCACCTCAGGCTGCTTACTAGAAAAGCTTGAACCAACTCTTGAGGAAGGGAAAGGCTATTTTCCAGGTGAATATGGGGATAGATTAATCTAGGCAAAGGAAGCTGTATCTGAAGGTGTATGAAGGACCATAATATTACATGCTCACAAAACCATCACTAGCTTAATGTGGTAGCAGCAGAAAGGTGTAGAAATTTATTTTAATAAACAAACATCTCTGACATTGAATTCAAGGGAGAATTCAGGTTCATTTTGTGTGGGTAACCCTGGATAACATGTATTCATTTATTCAACAAATATTCCTTGGGCAGTTACTATATATTCTGGGCATACAAAGTTTAGAGGAGTATATTCTTCTTGTTATTTAGTCAGTAAGTCCTGAAGGTCTAATATAAGAGCTATGATCAACGTGTTCAGACTAGAAATTTGAAGAATTTGCAGTTAAATGCAAGTGGATATTTCTTATGCTGAACCTTTATGAAAGTTGAGAGTCATGAAAACTGGAGTTATAATAGAACTTAAAGCCAGTAGTGGCCAGTAAAGGCAGTAGTGGCGATTGACTCTTCACCAAAGATTTGCATTCCCTTTTCAGAGTGAGGAGTAATTACTGGGCAGTGGCTTCTTGGAAGGGCTGCATTCCCAATTCGTCTTACACTTCAGTGGGGACATGTGACTATCTCTCACTAATGGAATCTGGCACACACAGCTTGTTGGCTGAGGTGGTTAAGAAGTAGATACCTTTTCCATCTTCTGTTTCCTCCCTCATCTCTGGCTGGATTACAGAAAAAAAAAAAATAATCCTCTGTGTTTCCCAGGTTGGTGATAGTGGAGGCACAAGACAGGACTTGGGTTTGTGGTATGGAGGAACTTCCTTATTACATCATTGTAGAGGGAAGAGTCGAGTTTCAGAGGCCAAGTCAAGCTGGTAGACATGTTACCTGGAAAAGGATTTAAGAGAACAATCAAGCTGAGGATAGTGTGGTCATAAACAGAGACGGTTTTGGGAAGGGCCATCTAAAAGCTCAAAGTGAGCCTGTGAAGGTCAAGAAGACCCTTGTGTGATAAACATCACAAGACTGAGAGTTCGCCTGAATTCAGTGATAGGCTTGAGGGACTGTATGTATCTTTATGGGGAGCTTGTTTCCTGAAGGAATCACAGTAAATGAGACAGTAACAATGGAAAATAATTTATCCTTCTCTTTATGTCCTTCTTCAGTTTTATCTTTTCCAACCTAAGCAAACCCTCCTTTCCCTTGTTTTTCTTGTAGAGTTTATAAAATTATTTTTAGTTTCTTCTGGATTCATTTTAAGTGTGTAGAATTAAATATAGTACTTCTTGTGTAGTGAGTTTACTGCAGAGGTCAGTGAGATAGTTATTCTAATATCTGAATGTTATACATTTGATGGTAGTGTTAGGAGGCTGAGCTTTGAAATGAAATAGTTTGGATTTGACTTCCCAGTTAGACTTAAAAATTTGGTGCTTTTGGGTAAAATACTTTCAGCCTCAGTTTTTGCTTTTATAAAACAAAAAAAATAATGCTGTGTCATATGACTATTGCCATGTTAACAGCTCAAAACTTAATGACTAAAGCAATAACCACATGTTATTTCTCAAGAGACTGTGGTAGGGTTGGCCGAACTTGGCTGAACTCTCTTATATATATCTGAACTCAGTGGGTTGACTGATCTAGGATGACTTTAGCTGTGATGACATAAATGGTCTCTTATCTTCCAGCAAGTGAGTCCACACTTACTCATAGGGTGACTAGCAGGGTTCCAAGACAGGCAGCGTGGAAGCACACAGGGTCTTGTGCGACATGGAGTCAGAACTGGTGTGATGTTGCTTTGGTTGCATTCTTAGGCCAAAGAAAATCCAGCTGAAATTCAGAAAATGAAGATTCTACCACTTGATGGGGCAGCAGGGGGAGGGGAAAGGAAAGAAGAGGTACAAAGTCACATAGCAATGCATGTGGATGGAGGGGAGCCAATGAAGCCAATGATGCAACCAGTCTCCCACAGATCCCTTCCTCCAAGAGATTTAATTGAGATTTATATGGAAATGACAACCCACTCCAGTATTCTTGCTTGGGAATCCTATAGACAGAGGAGTGTGGCAGGCTACAGTCCATGGGGTTGCAAAAAAGTAGGATACAACTTAGTAATTAAGCAACAAACTCTGTCTCTATAAACTACCTAGCACCCAGTAGACAATCAATCAATTTTAGATTTTTTCCCTTTCATTCCTCTCCTTTACTTCTTTTCTCTTAATGAAGTCTGAAAAATTATTAGTTTTCTTAGCTGCTACATTTTTATTCTTGGACTTGAAATAAATCCTCAACTAATTTTTTTCTGGCATGAATCTGTCTCTCTCACCTTCTATATTTATTTAACATCGTATATTTTCTGATCCTCAATTTAAGGTTTAAAACTTACCCTTGCTGTTGTTCAGTTGCTAAATCGTGTCTGACTCTTTGCGACACCATGAACTGCAGCATGCCAGGCTTCCCTGTCCTTCACTGTCTCCCAGAGTTTGCTCAAACTCATGTCCATTGAGTCAGTGATGCCATCCAACCATCTCATCCTCTGTCACCCCCTTCTCCTCTTGCTCTCAATTTTTCCCAGTATCAGGGTCTTTTCCAGTGAGTTGACTCTTCGCATCAGGTGGCAAAAGTATTGGAGTTTAGCTTCAACATCAGTTCTTCCAATGTGTATTCAGGGTTGATTTCCTTTAGGATTGACTGGTTTGATCTCCTTGGGACTCTCGGGAGTCTTCTTCAGCATCATATTGGAGAAGGAAATGGCAACCGAATCCAGTATTCTTGCCTGAAAAATTCCATGGGCAGAGGAGCCTGGTGGGCTACAGTCCATGGGGTTGCAAAGAGTTGGACATGACTTAGTGACTAAACTGTGACAGCAACAATGGTCCATATACTGTGCAAGGTGTTGTACATAATAGTGTGGTGACCCACTCAGGAGACAGACTTCCTGGGATTGAATCCCAGTTTTGCCACTCAGTAGCTCTTTGACCTTTGGCAAGTCACTTCACCTATTCTTTGTAAAGTGGGAATAATAAGAGGATATTGTATCATATGATTATTGTGAGAAAAAAATGATTGAATATTTCTGAAGCCTTTAGCATGGTGCTCCCACATAGGAAACTCTGTATGAGTAATTGTTAAATAAAAATGAGTGAATAAAGAAATCTATTCTTTCACCTTCAGGTTTTCACAGTTAGCGTGTAATCTCAAACGTACAGTTCCAACATTGTTAAACGATTTAGCACTTTCCCCCTGAATACATAGGCTTCCCTCATAGCTCAGTTGGTAAAGAATCTGCCTGCAAAAAAAAAAAAAAAAAAAGACTCTGCCTGCAATGCAGGAGACCCGGGTTTGATTCCTGGGTTGGGAAGATCCCTTGGAGAAGGAAATGGCAACCCACTCCAGTATTCTTGCCTGGAGAATCCCATGGGTAGAGGAGCCCGGCAGGCTACAGTCCATGGGGTCGAAAAAGTCGGACATGACTTAGCAACTAAACTACCACCAGCACCCTGAATACATAGGAAAATTATAATATAAATAGTTATTAAATAAATGAATGAGTGAATAAAAATCCTTAACTTCAAGATATTGTAGCAGTACACTGTTGAATGGATGTAGCCACCAGATATTGTTGATTGAGTCAAAGCTCTTCTCCCTGAGCCCTATGTACCTTTTGAATTCCTCTCAACACAGTATTGCAACAACTTTTACAAATGATTCCACGCAAATACCCAAGGAGCAAACTGTTTTTCCTGCCTAGTCTTCTGGGTTGCTCCTTCTTTTATGGGAGAATGCTATCCATACTGTTTCATAGCTGAAAAAATTTTTCTTTTTACTTAGCAGTCAATTATTAACATATTCCTATGTTATTAAATATTCTTCCACAACATCATTTTTGATGGTTGCATACACCTTTGTTGTATAAAAGTAACATAATTTAATTAGCAATCTCTATTTTAGGACACTTGTTTTTAGTTTTTTAATATTATATGCTGTGCTGTGCTTAGTCACTCAGTTATATCCTACTCTTTGTGACCTCATGGAATGTAGTCCACCAGGCTCCTCTGTCCATAGGGATTCTCCAGGAAAGAATACTGGAATGGGTTGCCATGCCCTCATCCAGGGTATCTTCCCAACCCAGGGATTGAACCCAGATCTCCTGCATTGTAGGAGGATTCTTTACCTTCTGAGCCAATAGGGAAGCCCTTTTTGATATTATAAACACTGCCATTTGAACATTTTTATGGATAAAATTTTGTGTACAATCATGATTATTTTATTAGAATGGATTACAAAAAGTAGATTTGTTGAGTAAAAAGATGAATCATTTTTAGCTTCTTAATAAATTTGTCACACTCCCTCCCCCCAAATATTATTGTTGTTTATATCTTACTGTCATCTGTTCTAGGCATTAATATTAAATTTTTTTAGCAACTTTGGTAGGTACAATGTTTTCTAGTTCCTATAATTTGCATTTTATTTGACTAATAGTGTGGTTTAACTTTTAAAACATAAATATGGCCCTTTTAATTTTCTCTTTTGGGAATTTTCTACTTATTTCGCTTGTCTGCTTTTCCATTATGGTAATCATTTTTTTCTTATTATTTGTACATGCTTTATATTTTAATGTCAGTAACTCCTAGTCTCTCATTTATATTACCAAATTTTGAATTGTATGTAGCCAAATCTAGCTACCACTTGGAAAAATTGTCTTTGGTGTTGTCTTCCAGTAATTTTGTATACTTAAGTAGTTAAACCTCCTAAAATTGATTTTTGTGTGTATTATTGAATCCAGGACCTCACTGGATTGATTTCTATTCCCATCCTTCCACATTCATGCCAGTGAGAGCAGTCATGCTCAGGGCAGGAGCCTGAATTGGAAATAGCATTGTTCGTCTAGTCAAGGCTATGGTTTTTCCAGTAGTCATGTATGGATGTGAGAGTTGGACTCTGAAGAAAGCTGAGCGTCAAAGAACTGATGCTTTTGAACTGTGGTGTTGGAGAAGACTCTTGAGAGTCCCTTGGATTGCAAGGAGATCCAACCAGTCCATCCTAAATGAGATCAGTCCTGGGTGTTCATTGGAAGGACTGACGCTAAAGCTGAAACTCCAATACTTTGGCCACCTGATGCAAAGAGTTGACTCATTGGAAAAGACTCTGATGCTGGGGGGGATTGGGGGCAGGAGGAGAAGGGGACGACAGAAGATGAGATGGCTGGATGGCATCACTGACTTGATGGACGTGAGTTTGAGTGAACTCCAGGAGTTGGTGATGGACAGGGAGGCCTGGCGTGCTGCAATTCATGGGGTCGCAAAGAGTTGGACACGACTGAGCGACTGAACTGAACTGAACTGAACTAGTGAAGCATCTACAGCATATATATCAGTGAAGCCAGAGGAACGTTCTGATAGACTTTGTGTTTGCTTTGATCTCATCTTATTTTCTTCTGCGTTCTCATCATCATTGTTTTTTGCAGCTGAAATAACCACTTCCTTCCGTTTTCTCTGAAGTTCACTTTAGTAAGCTCAGTGCTGCTACAAACTGACTAAATCGAGTTTAAAAAATCTAGCTGAGTGCACAAGCATTCCTTCCTATTATAATGGCCTTAATATTTTTTATTATTTTAGCTCAACAATATTTTTTTTTGCTTATTAATACTAGTTTATGGGAAATAGTCAATTACCCAGAATACAGGATCAAAACTAAAATCTGTTTTCAAAATGTGAACTTTTGACACTTGGAGGATTTCATTCCAAACTCTCAATTATATAATTACAAAGAAATCCATGTTTCAGGAAAACATACTGAATCTTAACATAAAATTCATGTCACTTATCACAAAGTTAGATAGTCAAGAAAGGACAAACAACCAGTGTTCAAGCTATTTAGTCAATTAGTTCCCTATGAGTACAAAATATCTAGGAATCACTGAAGGGGACATTAAACAGTAGCGGTATTTACAAATTGAAACTACATGAGACATTGAGAAGAAGCTTTTGTTAGTAAACAATGCAATAGATACTTTTACAAACCGCCCCTCAAAAATGATGCATCTGTGAACAGTATGATAAAGGTCATAGTGTTGAAGACTTAAATTCAAGGTTGGTAGAGTTGAAGACCAAATTCAAGGTCGAGTACTGATAGACTTTAAAGCAAGGCTGTTGTGATGAAAACTCTAAATTCAAGGACAGATTGTCTAAGAAAGGACAAATAACCGGGTATTTCTGCTTCATTTTAAATCCTTATTCAAAACAATTTCCTCCCACTTATATGTTTTTATAAGTATAAAATTTTTAAACAAAGAAATGTCTGTTTCTTAGTAGAGAACTATTTTCCCATTGACTTCAAGAAGAGAAAAAAAAAAATTCCCATTTCCTCCTCTACTTCAAAAACACAAATCCAATTCCTAAAGTAGTGTTGCTTAGAATCCAAGGCCTGGCTCAATATTTCATGCTAGTTTTATTGCTATAAGCTGAGAACAATTTATTTACATTATTGAGAATTCACCCCGGGTCTTCCATCAGCAGTGGAAGTGTTAGCGTTAATTGCTCAGTCATGTCCGACTCTTTGCGACCCCATGGACTGTAGCCCACCAGGCTCCTCTGTCCATGGAATTCTCCAGGCAAGAATACTGAAGTGGGTAGCCCTTCCCTTCTCCAGAGGATATTCCCAATCCAGGGATTAAACCCAGGTCACCTGCATTGCAGGCGGATTTTTTACCATCTGAACCACCAGTGAAGTCAATTTGCTTAAAAAAAAAAAAAAAAAGAGTGAGAACAATGATGTCTTCAAATGATAACATCAAAGACTTTTGTCTGTCTCTCCTTCTGGTCATCTTCATAAAATTCATCCTTATCTGCTGATTCTTATCATCATCTTCCTTCTCCCCCTCTTCTTCCTCTTCCATCTCTTCATATTCATCAGAACCCATTTCCAATTGAGCTATACATACCCTAAATGTCAGACATGCCATATGTAATCGGGGAATGACAACATTAAAGATCTTGTTCTTTCAAGTAAAGAAAATGGAAGGTATAATATCCCTTCATATAGCCTGATGTTGTAGAGAATGTGGTACAGCTTGTGTATTCATATACCTGGCCTGGACTGATGATTGGAAATCACCAACTACTCCAGGTCCCTGAACTTCTTCCACATCACCTTCAGCATTTGTTGTTTTCCAGTAGCAATGATCTAACTGACAGGCCTTCTCAGGAAGTGAGTTTTTTGACATTTCAATCCTGATTTGGTACATGAAGAAATAATGGGGTGGATGTAAAGAACTAAATTCTGGCAGAGACAATGTGGAAACTGAAACTGTAATATCCCAGTTATTGCTACACACGCTGGGCCATGAACATACCTGAAAATTTGGTCTCTGATGATAGGGAAGCCCTCTCCGCAGTACAACATTGTTGACATAAGAAGTAAACCAGTCAGTAAAAGTCGCACTTAAACATGTCAATAGCAACTGGATTCTGAGCCATTTGGTCTGGATATTAGCAGAAGATTTCATTTTTGTTTTGGCCCTCTGCAGTTTCCATTGCTATATGTACTGACTGAAACCAGTATATATGCAAAAGTTAAAGGGAGACAGTATTTCAGTCCCTATCTCTGGTAAAAGCCTCCAGAAGCTGTATCAAAGTCTAAAAATCCTCAGAATTATAGTGATTAGACAGCACTGTGCTTCCCAACAAACCAAGAACAACTGACTTCTGCCCATTGTGGATGATGAGAATCAGGAAGCTTGCAGCTTATCTGAGCTTCCACAGCATCTATTGCTTGCTTGCTAAGTTGCTTAATCGTGTTTGACTCTTTGCAACCCATGGACTATGGCCTGCCAGGCTCCTCTGTCCATGGAGCTTCTCCAGGCAAGAATATTGGAGTAGGTTGCCGTGCCCTCCAGGGGATCTTCCCAACCCAGGGATTGAACCAGAGCATCTATATCTTCCTTTTTGATTACCTGCTCTCTTTTAGAGTGTAAACCATCTGAGGACATCTGGGTTCAAATATTTCTTGAGACCATCCCAGGCCTTTTTAATAGCATCATTATGGTCATTATACCTTCCTACATCAAAGCAAGTATCAATGAAGAGGAATTGCCAACACTGACTCTTCTATGTTTTGTCCTCCTCAGATATCAGCCACTATTTTTTGCAGTGTCTTTTCCACAGCAGATCATGACTTGATAGCTAACTAAGACTTTGACTGATGTTGGAACAGTTGATTAGGTCCCTGTAGTCCAAGAAGGATAAAATGAAGAACACGGGATCATCGGCAGGCAGTGATACCAGGATCAGGGACACCAGCTCAGTCTCCATGCCTGCCATCTTGCCTGGCCTCCGCCCAGCCCTGGCCCATTCCCACTGCCCCCACTGCCTCAACAGCATTTGTAAGCTGTGCATTCTATCCATGAAATGGATATAAGATGGAGGTTCTTATCATTAGCTCCAAAGTCCTAGAAATCTTTTTGTCTCTGAAGAGGCAGCACATAAGTGAATACTCTTGTGAGTACCCACATGAATCAGTAAGCAGTTGTGATATGATAGAATCTGCCACTGATTCCTGATTTAAATTTATGTAAGGGAAAGGAACTAACATTTATTGGGAACCAGATACATACATGTATTTACATAATTAAGTCCAGACTACAGTTTTCCTGAGGTTACTTATCAGCACTCTGATTTTCAGAAGAAGAAATTGAAGCTAGGGGATTAATCAATTTGTCTAAAGTCATATAGCTGGTATAAGGTGAAACTGACATCTTAAAACATTTAGGCCACTCAGGATCATGACTGCATTTATCATATTAACAGTCCACTAATTAACTCGTGGCTTAAGAATATACCTTAAATGCCAAGATCAAGTAGCAAATCGATGTGGTACTCTGGACAAGCCTGTGTAATCTGTATCTGTAGCCTGTGTAATCTGTATCTGTAGCCTGTGTAATCTGTATCTATTAGTCTGTATAATCTAGACCCAAAGTGGGAGCATAGTTTCTGTGGTACCTTGCTCTGTGCCTAGTTCAGTGATGGTTAGTTAGGCTCAGGAATCTGACTGCTCCAGTACTTCTTTCTTATGTAGTCTCAGAATTTCTGATAAAAAAGACATTAATACTTACTAGCCACAGATCTGATGGACATGAATTTGAGCAAACTCTGGGAGATAGTGAAGGACAGGGAAGCCTGGAGTGCTGCAGTCTGTGGAGTCACAAAGAGATGGACACGACTTAGTGCATGAACACACACATGGCCACAGATTTGTAGTCCTAGAACCACTGACTTCAGTAGATCATCTAAATAATCTCACTTTTAATTTTTAACACTTTTAATTTTTCCTAGCCTAACAGGAAAAAAGTTTACCTTACCAAAATTCACTGCAAGACATATTTCTTGAACAAGACGGTAATGAGGCAATGTCTGGTTCCTGTTAAAAATCATAAATAAATGAATCATAACCCAAACAAAAGTATAGACTTCATCATAAACATAATTACTGCCCAAGGCATTGTCAGTAGAACATGCTTTGAGAAACATGAAAGGAGACCTTTCTTTACACCTTATTTTAGTTTAGTTGTCACTTGAATCCTTCCTGACAGTTTAGAATCTGACCTTTTTAAAGTGGCTAGAGAAGGAGAGATACATTACTCACAGTTTGAAAGAGCTGCCAAATGTATCCAAAGTTCACACCAGGAAGGGACCAATGTGCTGTTTGTTTTGTTCATAGTCACATAGTTTTGTTTCCATAGAAGTTTGAATTTCATGCTCAAGATTAAAAGTAGTAAAGTGCCAGTAACAGTCACTGTTTCTGGGAAAGCTATGTAAAATTTCAAATCTAAACCTTGTTTCCCTTGACCTGTTTTCCCTTCCTGTGGAAACTAGCTTTTGTTTTGAAATCTGACATAGTAATAGATTGTTGTGAAGGAAAACAGGAGAAAACAAATCTTGTTTTAAAATATTGCTGATATGCATGAGTATAACATGTTTATTATTTTTAAGCCAAGCTTTTTGTTTTACTTGTTTAGAAAAACAAACTCTATGCCACAGTGCATAAGAGTGTTATGGAGCCATGCAAGGGTGGTCGGTTATTTTGGTGGGGAAGGGAGGGTGGTGGGTGGAGGATAAGAATTTCATGCAAAAGACCTACATAAAGTAGCATAAAATGAAACTTATCAGTAAGAGTCTGAGAGGCAGCTTGACATACTAGAAAAAAATCCTGGATGCAGAGTCAGGAGATCTGTGTAAATTCGAAGTGGCTGTGTTGGGTTTAACTTTGAAATATTCTGTGAGAGGAAGTAGACTTGGGAGAGGAAGGAAGAGGTACTTCCGGAGCTTCAGAGTGGAACCATGAACGCTAAACAGAAAGGATAGCTCTGGACAAGCCTGTGTAATGTCCTGACTGAGGAAAGACTATTACTCGGGGAGAAGTGGGTGTGTGGATGAACCTGGGAACTCTGTCTGGTTTTGGTGAGGAGTATGCTTGATTATGTGCAACCTAATTTCTGCCTGGAATCATCCTTGCTTATCTCTTTAAAGACTATGAGGCCAGTCAGGGATCTATACTCTGCTGGTAAACGTGACTAGAATAAGAGACTCAGGTGAAATCACCTGGGAAATAAATGTAGGTAAAGAAAAGGGGAAAAAAATCCAAGATCATTCCAAAGTTCAGAGATTGAGTAGAAACAAAGGGGTTTAAGAGTGGAATAAAAAAATCCAGTGGGGTAAGAAGAAAATTAGGGAAGTAGGTGACACTAAGGACAAGAGAGGAGAGTGTTTCAGGAAGTAGGTGTTGATCAATAAAGCTAAGTGTTGCTAAAAGTCCCAGTAGGATGGAGGCACAGATGCGTCCATTGGATGCAGCAACATCAGCTTATTCATGACCTCGATGAGAAAGTGGAAAAGTTAGAAGCTTGATTGAAGTGGTTGAGATGAGATTGGGAGGTAAGAAAGTGGAGACCGGAGATTACTCAATAGTCATTCTTTTGAAGTTTTTGCTGTAAAGGGAAGGAAAAAAAATGTGATGAATATTAAAGGGTATTTTGGATTGGGAGGGTGAGTTTTAAGATCAGATGAACTGGACATGGAACAACAGACTTGTTCCAAATAGGAAAAGGAGTACGTCAAGGCTGTATACTGTCACCCTGCTTATTTAACTTCTTTGCAGAGTACATCATGAGAAACGCTGGGCTGGAAGAAGCACAAGCTGGAATCAAGATTGCTGGGAGAAATATCAATAACCTCAGATATGCAGGTGACACCACCCTTATGGCAGAAAGTGAAGAGGAACTCAAAAGCCTCTTGATGAAAGTGAAAGAGGAGAGTAAAAAAGTTGGCTTAAAGCTCAACATTCAGCAAACAAGGATCATGGCATCTGGTCCCATCACTTCATGGGAAATAGATGGGGAAACAGTGGAAACAGTGTCAGACTTTATGTTTTGGGGCTCCAAAATCACTGCAGATGGTGATTGCAGCCATGAAGTTAAAAGACCTTACTCCTTGGAAGGAAAGTTATGACCAACCTAGATAGCACATTCAAAAGCAGAGACATTGCTTTGCCAACAAAGGTCCGTCTAGTCAAGGCTATAGTTTTTCCAGTGGTCATGTATGGATGTGAAAGTTGGACTGTGAAGAAAGCTGAGTGCCAAAGAATTGATGCTTTTGAACTGTGGTGTTGGAGAAGACTCTTGAAAATCCCTTGGACTGCAGGGAGATCCAACCAGTCCATCCTAAATGAGATCAGTCCTGGGTGTTCTTTGGAAAGACTGATGCTGAAGCTGAAGCTCCAATACTTTGGCCATGTCATGGGAAGAGTTGATTCATTGGAAAAGACCCTGATGCTGGGAGGGATTGGGGGCAGGAGGAGAAGGGGACGACAGAGGATGAGATGGCTGGATGGCATCACCGACTCAATGGACGTGAGTCTGAGTGAACTCCGGGAGTTGGTGATGGACAGGGAGGCTTGGCGTGCTGCAATTAATGGGGTCGCAAAGAGTAGGACACGACTGAGCGACTAAACTGACTGATGGACCGAAACTAGATCAAATGAGACTGATTCAGAAGAATGGGAGAAATGGGTGATGTAGCAGAAAGAAGGCATAACTGCAAGATAATGATACAACAAGGTTCAGAACATCCCAGTGGAGCAGGCAGTCTTGTTTAGAACAGACACATCGACCTTAGTAAGGCAGGAAAGAATGTGGAAAGACTCGATACAGAAGGAAACAGACTAACAGAAAGACAAAGGAACTCCATTTAAGTTGCTTCTAATTTCTCAGGAAAATTATGAGATAGGGTGAAGGGTTAAGGTGATGTTTGAAGAGAGAGAAAGAAGTACAAAATAGTTGCCTATGTGAGTTGGAAAGCAATGTACTGGGGAAATGTAAATAGAGTTAGGGTTAGGAAGTGTTAGGTATCCATATGTGACTGAGTCATGAATTTATTGTGGGAGTAATTAGGGATATCACATGGTTTTCTTTCTTTTCTTAATATTTATTTATTGGAATTGGGTCTTTGTTGTGGCATGTGGAATCTTTCGTTGCAGTGCACAAACTCTACTTGTGGCCCTTGGGCTCAGTAGTTGCGATGTGTGGGCTCCAGAGCGCATGGGCTGAGTTGCTCCGAGGCAGGTGTGACCTTCGTTCCCCGACCAGGGATCCAACCCGTGTCTCCTGCATTGCAAGGCAGATTCTTAACCATTGAACCACCAGGGAAGTCCCGAAATGGCTTTCTTTATCAAACTTTAGTTACTAGAATATGGCCGGAGGTGGGTTTAAGGAGATTTGGTGATGTTCCAGGCAAGTAGGAAGGAGGAAGAGAAGGGGAGAATACAAAAAGGAATTTGTATGTGAGTGATTTTTCTGGGCATGGAGGATAGTGAGGACATCATGAGTGATGAACTGAGAATAAAGTCATTGGTAAATGGGGGAGTGATCAGAACACTGATATATGTGCTCTCTCTGGAGGTGGAAGTGAGTGAATTGTAGTCCAATGGTATGGGCTTCAAAGGAGCTGGATGTTTTGAAGAAGGAGAGGCCAATGGAAGCTTTGAAAGTGGCACTGAGAGCTAAGAGGACATCAGCCAGGATCTGAAATTCACAGGCTGTGAAGGAAAAAGTAAATGTTGCTTGTGTCCTTAGGAAGAATAACATTTCAGTTAGAGAAAGAAGGTGAAGGAACCATTCAGAGGAAGGGAAGACAGACTGGGGGTTCCATATCGTCCTGTGAAGAGGAGGGTACAGAAGGATGGAAGGGGTGGATGTAGGACTCTGGGATCTGGACTGGAGGGCAGTGGGTGGATGAATGATAGGGTGTGAGAGTTCTGAGAGTGGTTGAGCAGAATGGGATATAGAGTGTGAGAGGTTAGGCTTGACGGCCTCTTAAAGGAAGGGCCAGCAGTTCAAATTTCAGTCTTATAACTAGAAGGAACAAGAAACTGCAGTCAAAAGATTCTGTACAGGCTTCCTTGGGATTCTGGACTCTCTTGGTGTTCTTCTTACTGCTAACTAGCTGCATACCTTAGTTCTGCATGGGCAAGTTCTTGTCTGGCTCTCTTTTCATGTATAAAGTGAGTCACTTCCCAGGCTCATGTGATGTTTTCATTTTCTGAAATGACCCCTACTTCCTTGCCAGGCTGTTGAAATCCTTCCCATTCTTTAAGAATCCTCTCAGAAGCCATCTATACTGTTAGATTTTTCTCAGTGTAATTACCCATTTCAACCAGATGTGACCTTTCTGTTCTCAGAATCACTTTAACACTGTCTGAACCATCCCAGTGGCAGATATCAATCTTTCGAATAATACAGTTATTTACGTTTATGTCATCCTTGTCAACGGACAAGGCAATGGCACCCCACTCCGGTACTCTTGCCTGGAGAATCCCATGGATGGAGGAGCCTGGTGGGCTGCAGTCCATGGGGTTGCTAAGAGTCGGACACGACTGAGCAACTTCACATTCACTTTTCACTTTCATGCATTGGAGAAGGAAATGGCAACCCACTCCAGTATTCTTGCCTGGAGAATCCCAGGGATGGGGGAGCCTGGTGGGCTGCCGTCTATGGGGTCGCACGGAGTCGGACACGACTGAAGCGACTTAGCAGCAGCAGCATCCTTGTCAAAAACTCCATGAGAATAGGAGATGGGATGCATTCTTTTTGCCCAAATGGGTGCTCAGTAACTAACTTTTGAATTAACTAGTAAAGCATACTTCTGGAGGATGAAACAGTATTGAAGTAACAGAGATTATTAGATAAATAAAAAGTGAGAAATACCTTGAATGGGCTTCCCTGGTAGTTCAGATGGTCAGGAATCTGCCTTCAGTGCAGGAGATCTGGGTTCTATCCCTGGATCAGAGAGATCCCTGGGTCAGGAGGAACGCCAGGAGAAGGGAATGGAGACCCACTCCAGTATTCTTGCGGAGAATTCCACGGATAGAGGAGGCTGGTGGGCTTCAGTACATAGCATCGCAAAGAGTTGTATGTGACTGAGTGACTCACACACACACACGAGACTTCAGATTTCTTGGGACATTTAGAAAAGTAGACAGTGCGACTTTATTAGATCTAAGAGTAGTCTGGATGCCTCTTACTTCAAACTTGAAGCAGTTACAGATACAGTAAAGCTATCCTTAGAAGATTAAGGAACCTGCTCATGTTAAATGGAAAATAACAGAGGAAGAACGGAAGAGGTGAAAAGTAATAGATTTAAAAACTATTGAAAATACAAGGCAAGTTAGCTGAAAGAAATACTGTGATTCCTAGACTTTAAAAAATGCAAATGTAAAATTTGTACTAATATGAATTAGTGAGGAATTTCTCTGGACTAATGGTTGCCTAAAAAATATCTTTTTTGGGAAACATATTAGGTATTAAGGAAGTGTATTAGTTGTTAAGGAAGCCTGGCGTGCTGCATTCCATGGGGTTGCAAAGAGTCAGGCCTGACTTAGTGACTGAACAACAACAAATTAGTTATTGGTCTATGAAACTGCATGACATGATTTGAAATGTGATGTTGCTTGGTCTGTTAAGTAGAGTGACTTTTAAAAATATCTATTAACAGTCTACATTTAAAAAATGGAAATATATATAATTGACAGTTAAAATAGTATGTTTATGGCATATGATTTGATGATATAATATACATGTACATTGTTAGATAATCATTATAATCAAGCTAATAACATGTCCACTGATACAGGCTACCCTTGAGCCAGGGCCAAATCTATCTTTTTCGGAGGAGGGTTCAGTCTGGGCTTCCCTGGTGGCTCAGACAGTAAAGAATCTACCTGCAAGGCAGGTTTGTTCCCTGGGTCGGGAAGATCCCCTGGAGAAGGGAATGGCAATCCACTCCAGTGTTCTTGCCTGGAGAATCCTGTGGACAGAGAAGCCTGGCTGGCTACAGTCCATAGGGTTGCAAAGAACTGCACATGACTGAGCGACTAACACTTCAATAGGCTTAATACTGACAAAAGTAGGGTTAGACTATGGAATTTTTTATACAATTTTTAAAGGTTACACTCCATTTACAGTTGTTATAAAATAGTGTAAATAGAGTATTTTAGTAGCTGCATTTTTTAAAAACCCAGTATTGAGTCACATTATCTGACTAAAAAATAATGTACTTATTGGGGCCATTGAGACATCATATTGGAAATTGGAGGTGTTGGGAAATTCCAAAAGTTTGTTATGTAACAATTCTACTACCTTCACTACCACCACCACAAACAATAAAAATAGTAACAAAATCTTTCTGAGCCTTACTATGTGTCAGTCCCTATTCCATAGTTTTACATGTTGTACCAGTTAGGGTTCAACCAGAGACACAGAACCTGTAGAAGATATCTATTAAGAGATTTATCTTGGGGAATTGCCATATGCAATTGTGAGGGTCCGTAGGCTGGGTTGTTAGGAAGGACAAGCTGCAACTTGGACATAAGCTGAAGCTGCATTCCACAGAGTTTCTTCGTCTCTGAGATGACTCAGCTCTGCTCTTAAGGCCTTTCAACTGATTAAATCAGGCTCACTCAAATTTTCGAGGATAATCTCCTTTTCTTAAAATCACTTGGTTATGGACTTTCTTCAGGGCTTCCCTGGTGGCTCAGCAGTAAAGAATCTGCCTGCAATGCAGGAATTGCAGGAGATGCAGTTTGGATCCCTGGGATGGGAAGATCCCCTGGAGGAGGGGACAGCAACCCACTCCAGTATTCTTGCCTGCTGCTGCTGCTGCTAAGTCGCTTCAGTTGTGTCCGACTCTGTGCGACCCTATAGACGGCCTCCTACCAGGCTCCTCTGTCCCTGGGATTCTCCAGGCAAGAACACTGGAGTGGGTTGCCATTTCCTTTTCCAATGCATGAACGTGAAACGTGAACGTGAAGTTGCTCAGTCGTGTCCGACTCTTAGCGACCTCATGGACTGCAGCCTACCAGGCTCCTCCATCCATGGGATTTTCCAGGCAAGAGTACTGGAGTGGGGTGCCATCGCCTTCTTCGGTATTCTTGCCTAGAGAATCGCATAGACAGAGGAGTTTGGCGGGCTATGGTCCATAGTGTTGCAAAAAAAGTTGGACATGACCAAATCGACTGAGTATGCATGCACATATGGACTTTAATCATATGTACAAAATGACCTTTGAGCACCATGTAGATTGTTTGCTTGAATAACTGGACACTGTAGCCCAGCTAAACTGATAGATAAAACCTATATTGTCTGATTTAACCCTCAAAAGAATCCCTCTGAAGCAATTCATATGAATGATAAATCTTGGAGCAAGAGTTGGAACCCAGGAATTGATGTAGGACCCAGGGATTGTGCACCATGCTGGAGTGCATTGTAGGAGAGAAACTAAAGCCATGCCTGGTTTCTCCTCTGAAGCATCTCCTGTGACAGGCCCCTTGTATTTCCTAGAGGGCCATCAATCCCTTATAACTAGGATTGCTGGATGCACTCAGGTTGTCACATGGAGGGTATGATCCCACACCCAAGTGACAGTGATAAAAAGAAATTAAATTCATTAGCTTCCTAGAAAATTGCTTAGTCCCATTTAGTTTCATTCAAAGAGTAAAAGGGAAACAAAGCTGTTTGTCTTTGTCATTCTGTTTACCCCTCAATACATTTTATTAAGACCAGGAATGTAAAAATTGGTATTGAGAAAAGTGTTAAACTGAAGTCAAAACTTAGGTGATGACTATAGAGGGTTTATTTTAATCTAAATATTTCTTAGCAATGATAAGAAAGAGCATGGGACTTCCCTGGTGGTCCAGTGGTTAAGACTGTGTCCTTCCAAGGTGAGGGATGTGGATTTGATCCCTGGTTGGGGAACTAGGATCTCACATGCCTCACATCAAGTGTTACTATCAAGTTCTTCTGTACACTCTTAGTTTGAATAAAACAAAAAGAAAGAGCAGATCATCTGGTAGAAAGAATAGAGCAAGATGGAAATGCAACTGAATTGTGAACAGAAAGGGCTACTGTAACTGCGCTGCAGATGGGGATCGATGAATGTGTTGTCATGACTGTCTCTGTTTGAACCTCTGGTTCCACGTGAGTCCTGGGGCTCCTGGTGGAGAGGCTAAGATTGCTGATGTTGTGGCAGACATGACGAAACCCATAGGCAGATTTTGGGAAGTACTATTGGTTTCTAGCCGAGGATCCTGCTGAACCTGGGATCTCTTGCCCCTGGGCTTTCCTGGGACCACACTCCTATCTTTCAGATCCTCTGATGATTGGATTTTACCTCTCGGTGCATCCTCCTTCAGGCTCTCAGTCAGAAACTCTGACAAACAAGAGCAACAAAAACACAAACACTTTGTTCCTGTGTCTGTGACAAACTCTGCATGCCTTACTTAAAAAAAAAAACTTTTTATTTTATATTGGGGTATATCCGATTAACAGTGTTGTGATAATTTCAAGTGAACAGCAAAGGGACTCAGCCATACGTATACAGGTATTTATTCTCCCCCAACACCCTCCCATCCAGTGCATGCCTTATTTCAACTGCAAGCTTTCTTGAACACTAGCATACATGCTAAGTAGCTTCATTCATGGCCCACTCTTTGCGACGCTATGGACTGCAGATCCCCAGGCTCCTCTGTCTATGGGATTCTCCAGGCAAGAATATTGGAGTGGGTTGCCATGCCCTCCTCCAGGGAATCTTTCTGACCCAGGTAGCCAATCGGCATCTCTTATGTCTCCTGCATTGGCAGGCAGGTTCTTTACCACTTGGGAAGCTTTTTGAACAGTGCTCTCCCCCAAACGTAAGAATTTCATGAGTAGACTGAATGGGGACCCCCAAAGAAAGAAGATCCTAATCTCTGGAACCTGCAAATGTTACCATAGATGGAAAAAGGGTCTTTGAAGATGTGATGAAATAGAAGATCTTGAAATGAGAGTTTCTGGATTATCTAAGTGGGCCCTAAATCTGATCAGAAGTGTCCTTATAAGAGAGAGAGGGAGATGTGAGCCAGACATGGAGAGGGCAGGGTGAATACAGACAGATAGGAGGGATGCAACCACCAACCAAGGAATGCCAGCAGCCACTGGAGGCTGGACAGGCAAGGACAGATTCTCCTCTAGAGTCTCTGGAGGGCTCTAGGGGAGATTTTGCTCGAGTAATAATAATTTTGAACTTCTGGTTGTCAGAACAGTGAGCGAGTAAATTTCTGTTGTTTTAAACTGCCTCATTTGTGGTACTTCATTACAGCAACCGCAGGAAACCAATATAGTATCCTAACTTTTCCTTCAGATGACTCCTAATATCTCATCATCTCTGTTAAGCCCTTTGTGAAAAATATAAAGAATCCCTAGTAGCAATGCTATACCTCATCCAATGCTCTATTTACTTGATCTTCAGAAGAAAACTCAAATATTTATTGGTTTGTTGTATTTATTCTTGGTTTGTTATAAGCTAAACATAGGAAAGGAATTGTTCATTTGCTTTGTGAAATAGCCAGCATAATGCTCTATAGATGCTGTTTTAATGATAAGAATATATAGAAAACTTTAAAAGAGAAAGAATTATGAGAATAATGGTGTTTGACCTTCAAATCAATATCTGGTTTCATTAATGGGACTCAAAGGCCATCTGTCTCCTTCTTTTCTTATTGTTGCTACTGATTCCTGGCTTTGTAATTTATGCTGATGGAAAGACTTCTATTGTTCATCAATAATTACAGCTCTTCTGGGTTAACGGCTTGTTTGGTGTTACAATTCTCTGTATTAAAGGCCTTGAATCAGTTTTTAGGCCAATGACCCAATGATAAGAATAACCACCATCATACCAATAATGTGGAAGTGGGTTTTATGTCATTTATCAGGGACTTCCCTGGTGGTTCAGTGGTAAAGAATTTTCCTGACAATGCAGAAGACTCGGTTTCAATCCCTGGGTTAGGAAGATCCCCTGGAGAAAGAAATGGCAATCCACTCCATCTTGCCTGGGAAATCCCATGGACTGAGGAGCCTGGCACTACACTCCACTGGGTCGCAGAAGAGTCGGACACGACTTAGTGACTAAACAACAACAACAGCAACAGTGTCATTTATCACAACAACCTATAAAGGAAGTGCTCCTATAGATGAGAAAACTGAGGTTCAAAGCATTTAAGTGACTTTTCCAAGGTCAGAGCTATATGCTTAACAATGACATGATGCAGTTTTTTCATCTTAAATCATTCAATATCATTCAGTAATGATCACAAGATCCCAGATACAGGTCAGGCACTTCAAATCTCTCCACTGGAAAAATGGTCCCCCAGTAGCTCTTTCCACCTCCACTTCCCAGAAAGGCTGGGGCAGCCCTCTCTGAGACCTACATCAGGTTCCAGGCCTGAGGTCTAGGGAGTCTTGGGAATATGAGATAATTTGTAGTAACTGGTCCAGTCCTCCCCTAACCCTCCTTTTCGCAACTCTGCTTAAACCTCTTTTCCTGAGGATTTGCATGTATCAGTGTACATTATGATTTCACTTGGAGTGTTCTACAGCTGAATTTAGAGCTAGAAAAGGTCTTAAAATATCTAATTCAACTACTTCCTTTGACAGATGAGAAAGATCATATTTGAAAAACACATAGAAGACTTTCAGAGAAAAAGAA